>NC_056749.1:773402437-773737507 GCF_019279795.1 Protopterus annectens | reverse complement strand
ACCATCAGTTATCACCTTCCAACAGATACAGCCATTCCCCCAACATCCAGATAGTGTTAATCACCATCAGTTATCACCTTCCAACAGATGCAGCCATTCCCCCAACATCCAGATAGTGTTAATCACCATCAGTTATCCCCTTCCAACAGATACAGCCATTCACCCAACATCCAGATAGTGTTCATCACCATCAGTTATCACCTTACAACAGATACAGCCATTCCCCCAACATCCAGATAGTGTTAATCACCATCAGTTATCACCTTCCAACAGATACAGCCAATCCCCCAACATCCAGATAGTGTTAATCACCATCAGTTACCACCTTCCAACAGATGCAGCCATTCCACCAACATCCAGATAGTGTTAATCACCATCAGTTATCACCTTCCAACAGATGCAGCCATTTCCCCCAACATCCAGATAGTGTTATTCACCATCAGGTATCACCTTACAACAGATACAGCCATTCCCCCAACATCCAGATAGTGTTAATCACCATCAGTTATCACCTTCCAACAGATACAGCCATTCCCCCAACATCCAGATAGTGTTAATCACCATCAGTTATCACCTTCCAACAGATACAGCCATTCCACCATCATCCAGATAGTGTTAATCACCATCAGTTATCACCTTCCAACAGATACAGCCATTCCCCAACATCCAGATAGTGTTAATCACCATCAGTTATCACCTTCAAAC
Organism: Protopterus annectens; assembly: GCF_019279795.1. Taxonomy (NCBI): domain Eukaryota; kingdom Metazoa; phylum Chordata; order Ceratodontiformes; family Protopteridae; genus Protopterus; species Protopterus annectens. The sequence goes on along the minus strand of NC_056749.1, from coordinate 773,736,802 downwards.
AAATAGAGCCATTTCCCCAACACCCAGATAGTGTTAATCATAATCAGTTATCAGCTTCCAACAGATACAGCCATCCCCCCAACATCCAGATAGTGTTAAACACCATCAGTTATCACCTTCCAACAGATACAGCCATTTCCCAACATCCAGATAGTGTTAAACACCATCAGTTATCACCTTCCAACATATACAGCCATCCCCAACATCCAGATAGTGTTAATCACCATCACTTATCACCTTCCAACATATACAGTCATTCCCCAACATCCAGATAGTGTTAATCACCATCACTTATCACCTTCCAACATATACAGTCATTCCCCAACATCCAGATAGTGTTAATCACCATCAGTTATAACCTTCCAAAAGATACAGCCATTCCCCTAACATTCAGATAGTGTTAATCACCATCAGTTATCACCTTCCAACAGATACAGATATTCCCCAACATCCAGATAGTGTTAATCACCATCAGTTATCACCTTCCAACAGATACAGCCATTCCCCCAACATCCAGATAGTGTTAATCACCATCAGTTATCACCTTCCAACAGATACAGCCATTCCTCCAACATCCAGATATTGTTAATCACCATCACTTATCACCTTCCAACAGATACAGCCATCCCCAACATCCAGATAGTGTTAATCACCATCACTTATCACCTTCCAACATATCCAGCCATTCCCCAACATCCAGATAGTGTTAATCACCATCAGTTATCACCTTCCAACAGATACAGCCATTCCCCCAACATCCAGATAGTGTTAATCACCATCAGTTATCACCTTCCAACAGATACAGCCATTCACCCAACATCCAGATAGTGTTAATCACCATCAGTTATCACCTTCCAACAGATACAGCCATTCCCCCAACATCCAGATGGTGTTAATCACCATCAGTTATCACCTTCCAACAGATACAGCCATCTCCCCAACATCCAGATAGTGTTAATCACCATCAGTTATCACCTTCCAACAGATACAGCCACCCCAACATCCAGATAGTGTTAATCACCATCAGTTATCACCTTCCAACAGATACAGCCATCCCCCAACATCCAGATAGTGTTAATCACCATCAGTTATCACCTTCCAACAGATACAGCCATTCCCCCAACATCCAGATAGTGTTAATCACCATCAGTTATCACCTTCCAACAGATACAGCCATTCCCCAACATCCAGATAGTGTTAATCACCATCAGTTATCACCTTCCAACAGATACAGCCATTCCCCCAACATCCAGATAGTGTTAATCACCATCAGTTATCACCTTCCAACAGATACAGCCATTCACCCAACATCCAGATAGTGTTAATCACCATCAGTTATCACCTTCCAACAGATACAGCCATTCCCCCAACATCCAGATAGTGTTAATCACCATCAGTTATCACCTTCCAACAGATACAGCCATTCCGCCAACATCCAGATAGTGTTAATCACCATCAGTTATCACCTTCCAACAGATACAGCCATTCCCCAACATCCAGATAGTGTTAATCACCATCAGTTATCACCTTCCAACATATCCAGCCATTCCCCAACATCCAGATAGTGTTAATCACCATCAGTTATCACCTTCCAACAGATACAGCCATTCCCCCAACATCCAGATAGTGTTAATCACCATCAGTTATCACCTTCCAACAGATACAGCCATTCCCCAACATCCAGATGGTGTTAATCACCATCAGTTATCACCTTCCAACAGATACAGCCATTCCCCCAACATCCAGATAGTGTTAATCACCATCAGTTATCACCTTCCAACAGATACAGCCATTCACCCAACATCCAGATAGTGTTAATCACCATCAGTTATCACCTTCCAACAGATACAGCCATTCCACTATCATCCAGATAGTGTTAATCACCATCGGTTATCACCTTCCAACAGATACAGCCATTCCACTATCATCCAGACAGTGTTAATCACCATCAGTTATCACCTTCGAAAAGATACAGCCATTCCGACAACATCCAGACAGTGTTAATCACCATCAGTTATCACCTTCCAACAGATACAGCCATTCCCACAAAATCCAGATAGTGTTAGTCACCATCAATTATCACCTTCAAACAAATACAGCCATTTCCCCAACATCCAGATAGTGTCAATCACCATCAGTTATCACCTTCCAACAGATACAGCCATTCCCCCAACATCCAGATAGTGTCAATCACCATCAGTTATCACCTTCCAACAGATACAGCCATTCCCCCAACATCCAGATAGTGTTAATCACCATCACTTATCACCTTCCAACATATCCAGCCATTCCCAAACATCCAGATAGTGTTAATCACCATCAGTTATCACCTTCCAACAGATACAGCCATTCCCCCAACATCCAGATAGCGTTAATCACCATCAGTTATAACCTTCCAAAAGATACAGTCATTCCCCAACATCCAGATAGTGTTAATCACCATCAGTTATCACCTTCCAACAGATACAGCCATTCCCCCAACATCCAGATAGTGTTAATCACCATCAGTTATCACCTTCCAACAGATACAGCCATTCCCACAACATCCAGATAGTGTTAATCACCATCAGTTATCACATTCCAACAGATACAGACATTCCCACAACATCCAGATAGTGTTAATCAATATCAGTTATCACCTTCCAACAGATACAGCCATTCCCCCAACATCCAGATAGTGTTAAACACCATCAGTTATCACCCTTCATCAGATACAGCCATTCCCCCAACATCCAGATAGTGTTAATCAGCATCAGTTATCACCTTCCAACAGATACAGCCATTCCCCAACATCCAGATAGTGTTAATCACCATCAGTTATCACCTTCCAACAGATACAGCCATTCCCCCAACATCCAGATAGTGTTAATCACCATCAGTTATCACCTTCCAACAGATACAGCCATTCCCCCAACATCCAGATAGTGTTAATCACCACCAGTTATCACCTTCCAACAGATACAGCCATTCCCCTAAAATCCAGATAGTGTTAATCACCATCAGTTATCACCTTCCAACAGATACAGCCATTCCCCCAACATCCAGATAGTGTTAATCACCATCAGTTATCACCTTCCAGCAAATACAGCCATTCTCCCAACATCCAGACAGTATTAATCACCATCTGTTATCACTTTCCAACATATACAGTCATTCCCCAACATCCAGATAGTGTTAATCACCATCAGTTATCACCTTCCAACAGATACAGCCATTTCCCAACATCCAGATAGTGTTAATCACCATCAGGTATCACCTTCCAACAGATACAGCCATTACCCCAACATCCAGATAGTGTTAATCACCATCAGTTATCACCTTCCAACAGATAAAGCCATTCACCAACATCCACATAGTGTTAATCACCTTCAGTTATCACCTTCCAACAGATACAGCCATTCCCCCAATATCCAGATAGTGTTAATCACCATCAGTTATCACCTTCCAAGAGATACAGCCATTCCCCAACATCCAGCTACTCTTACTCACCACCAGTTATCACCTTCCAACATATTCATCCATTCCCCGAACATCCAGATAGTGTTAATCACCATCAGTTATCACCTTTCAACAGATACAGCCATTCCCCAACATCCAGATAGTGTTAATCACCATCAGTTATCACCTTCCAACAGATACAGCCATTCCCCCAACATCCAGATAGTGTTAATCACCATCAGTTATCACCTTCCAACAGATACAGCCATTCCCCCAACATCCAGATAGTGTTAATCACCATCAGTTATCACCTTCCAACAGATACAGCCATTCTCCCAACATCCAGATAGTGTTAATCACCATCAGTTATCACCTTCCAACAGATACAGCCATTCCCCCAACATCCAGATAGTGTTAATCACCATCAGTTATCACCTTCCAACAGACACAGCCATTCCCCCAACATCCAGATTGTGTTAATCACCATCAGTTATCACCTTCCAACAGATACAGCCATTCCTCCAACATCCAGACAGTGTTAATCACCATCAGTTATCACCTTCCAACAGATACAGCCATTCCACTATCATCCAGATAGTGTTAATCACCATCGGTTATCACCTTCCAACAGATACAGCCATTCTCCCAACATCCAGACAGTGTTAATCACCATCAGTTATCACCTTCCAACAGATACAGCCATTCCCTCAACATCCAGACAGTGTTAATCACCATCAGTTATCACCTTCCAACAGATACAGCCATTCCCCCAACATCCAGATAGTGTTAATCACCATCAGTTATCACCTTTCAAGAGATACAGCCATTCTCCCAACATCCAGACAGTGTTAATCAACATCAGTTATCACCTTCCAACAGATACAGCCACCCCAACATCCAGATAGTGTTAATCACCATCAGTTATCACCTTCCAACATATCCAGCCATTCCCAAACATCCAGATAGTGTTAATCACCATCAGTTATCACCTTCCAACAGATACAGCCATTCCCCCAACATCCAGACAGTGTTAATCACCATCAGTTATCACCTTCCAACAGATACAGCCATTCCCCAACATCCAGATAGTGTTAATCACCATCAGTTATCACCTTCCAACAGATACAGCCATTCCCCCAACATCCAGATAGTGTTAATCACCATCAGTTATCACCTTCCAACAGATACAGCCATTCCCCCAACATCCAGATAGTGTTAATCACCATCAGTTATCACCTTCCAACAGATACAGCCATTCCCCCAACATCCAGATAGTGTTAATCACCATCAGTTATCACCTTCCAACAGATACAGCCATTCCCCCAACATCCAGATAGTGTTAATCACCATCAGTTATCACCTTCCAACAGATACAGCCATTACCCAACATGCAGACAGTGTTAATCACCATCAGTTATCACCTTCCAACAGATACAGCCATTCCACTATCATCCAGATAGTGTTAATCACCATTGGTTATCACCTTCCAACAGATACAGCCATTCTCCCAACATCCAGATAGTGTTAATCACCATCAGTTATCACCTTCCAACAGATACAGCCATTCCCCCAACATCCAGATAGTGTTAATCACCATCAGTTATCACCTTCCAACAGATACAGCCATTCTCCCAACATCCAGATAGTGTTAATCACCATCAGTTATCACCTTCCAACAGATACAGCCATTCCCCCAACATCCAGATTGTGTTAATCACCATCAGTTATCACCTTCCAACAGATACAGCCATTCCTCCAACATCCAGACAGTGTTATCACCATCAGTTATCACCTTCCAACAGATACAGCCATTCCCCAACATCCAGACAGTGTTAATCACCATCAGTTATCACCTTCCAACAGATACAGCCATTCCCCCAACATCCAGATAGTGTTAATCACCATCAGTTATCACCTTCCAACAGATACAGCCATTCCCCCAACATCCAGATAGTGTTAATCACCATCTGTTACCACCTTCCAACAGATACAGCCATTTCCCCCAACATCCAGATAGTGTTAATCACCATCAGTTATCACCTTTCAACAGATACAGCCACTCACCCAACATCCAGATAGTGTTAATCACCATCAGTTATCACCTTCCAACAGATACAGCCATTCCCCCAACATCCAGATAGTGTTAATCACCATCTGTTACCACCTTCCAACAGATACAGCCATTTCCCCCAACATCCAGATAGTGTTAATCACCATCAGTTATCACCTTCCAACAGATGCAGCCATTCCCCCAACATCCAGATAGTGTTAATCACCATCAGTTATCACCTTCCAACAGATGCAGCCATTCCCCCAACATCCAGATAGTGTTAATCACCATCAGTTATCACCTTCCAACAGATGCAGCCATTCCCCCAACATCCAGATAGTGTTAATCACCATCAGTTATCACCTTCCAACAGATACAGCCATTCCACCAACATCCAGATAGTGTTAATCACCATCAGTTATCACCTTCCGACAGATGCAGCCATTCCCCCAACATCCAGATAGCGTTATTCACCATCAGTTATCACCTTCCAAAAGATACAGCCATTCCCCCAACATCCAGATAGTGTTAAACACCATCAATTATCACCTTCCAACAGATACAGCCATTCCCACAACATCAACATCCAGATAGTGTTAATCACCATCAGTGATCACCTTCGAACAGATACAGCCATTCTCCCAACATCCAGATAGTGTTATTCACCATCAGTTATCACCTTCCAACAGATACAGCCATTCCCCCAACATCCAGATAGTGTTAATCACCATCAGTTATCACCTTCCAACAGATACAGCCATTCCCCCAACATCCAGATAGTGTTAATCACCATCAGTTATCACCTTCCAACAGATACAGCCATTCTCCCAACATCCAGATAGTGTTAATCACCATCAGTTATCACCTTCCAACAGATACAGCCATTCCCCAACATCCAGATGGTGTTAATCACCATCAGTTATCACCTTCCAACAGATACAGCCATTCCCCCAACATCCAGATAGTGTTAATCACCATCAGTTATCACCTTCCAACAGATACAGCCATTCTCCCAACATCCAGATAGTGTTAATCACCATCAGTTATCACCTTCCAACAGATACAGCCATTCCCCCAACATCCAGATAGTGTTAATCACCATCAGTTATCACATTCAAACAGATACAGCCATTCTCCCAACATCCAGACAGTGTTAATCAACATCAGTTATCACCTTCCAACAGATACAGCCATTCCCTCAACATCCAGACAGTGTTAATCACCATCAGTTATCACCTTCCAACAGATACAGCCATTCCTCCAACATCCAGATATTGTTAATGACCATCAGTTATCACCTTCCAACAGATACAGTCATTCCTCCAACAACGAGTTAGTATTAATCATCATCAGTTATCATCTTCCAACAAATACAGCCATTCCCCCAACATCCAGATGGTGTTAATCACCATCAGTTATTACCTTCCAACAGATACAGCCATTCCCCCAACATCCAGATAGTGTTAATCACCATCAGTTATCACCTTCCAACAGATACAGCCATTCCCCCAACATCCAGATAGTGTTAATCACCATCAGTTATCACCTTCCAACAGATACAGCCATTCCCCCCAACATCCAGATGGTGTTAATCACCATCAGTTATCACCTTCCAACAGATACAGCCATTCCCCCAACATCCAGATGGTGTTAATCACCATCAGTTATCACCTTCCAACAGATACAGCCATTCCCCAACATCCAGATGGTGTTAATCACCATCAGTTATCACCTTCCAACAGATACAGCCATTCCCCCAACATCCAGATAGTGTTAATCACCATCAGTTATCACCTTCCAACAGATACAGCCATTCTCCCAACATCCAGATAGTGTTAATCACCATCAGTTATCACCTTCCAACAGATACAGCCATTCCCCCAACATCCAGATAGTGTTAATCACCATCAGTTATCACCTTCCAACAGATACAGCCATTCCCCCAACATCCAGATAGTGTTAATCACCATCAGTTATCACCTTCCAACAGATACAGCCATTCCCCCAACATCCAGATAGTGTTAATCACCATCAGTTATCACCTTCCAACAGATACAGCCATTCCCCAACATCCAGATAGTGTTAATCACCATCAGTTATCACCTTCCAACAGATACAGCCATTCCCCCAACATCCAGATAGTGTTAATCACCATCAGTTATCACCTTCCAACAGATACAGCCATTCCCCCAACATCCAGATAGTGTTAATCACCATCAGTTATCACCTTCCAACAGATACAGCCATTCCCCCAACATCCAGATAGTGTTAATCACCATCAGTTATCACCTTCCAACAGATACAGCCATTACCCCAACATCCAGATAGTGTTAATCACCATCAGTTATCACCTTCCAACAGATACAGCCATTCCCCAACATCCAGATAGTGTTAATCACCATGAGTTATCACCTTCCAACAGATACAGCCATTCCCCAACATCCAGATAGTGTTAATCACCATCAGTTATCACCTTCCAACAGATACAGCCATTCACCCAACATCCAGATAGTGTTAATCACCATCAGTTATCACCTTCCAACAGATACAGCCATTCCCCCAACATCCATATGGTATTATTCACCATCAGTTATCACCTTCCAACAGATACAGCCATTCCCCCAACATCCAGATGGTGTTAATCACCATCAGTTATCACCTTCCAACAGATACAGCCATTCCCCCAACATCCAGATGGTGTTAATCACCATCAGTTATCACCTCCCAACAGATACAGCCATTCCCCCAACATCCAATAGGTGTTAATCACCATCAGTTATCACCTTCCAACAGATACAGCCATTGCTCCAACATCCAGACAGTGTTAATCACCATCAGTTATCAATTTCCAACAGATACAGCCATTCGTCTAACATCCAGACAGTGTTAATCACCATCAGTTATCACCTTCCAACAGATACAGCCATTCCCCCATCATCCAGATAGTGTTAATCATCATCAGTTATCACCTTCCAACAGATACAGCCATTCCCCCAACATCCAGACAGTGTTGATCAACATCACTTATCACCTTTCAAGAGATACAGCCATTCTCCCAACATCCAGACAGTGTTAATAACCATCAGTTATCACTTTCCGACAGATACAGCCATTCCCTCAACATCCAGACAGTGTTAATCACCATCAGTTATCACCTTCCAACAGATACAGCCATTCCCCCAACATCCAGATAGTGTTAATCACCATCAGTTATCACCTTCCAACAGATACAGGCATTCCCCCAACATCCAGGTAGTGTTAATCATTATCAGTTATCACCTTCCAACAGATGCAGCCATTCCCCCAACATCCAGATAGTGTTCATCACCATCAGTTATCACCTTCCAACAGATGCAGCCATTCCCCAACATCCAGACAGTGTTAATCATCATCAGTAATCACCTTCCAACAGATACAGCCATTCCCCCAACATCCGGATAGTGTAAATCACCATCAGTTTTCACCTTCCAACAGATGCAGCCATTCCCCCAACATCCAGATAGTATTAATCACCATCCGTTACCACCTTCCAACAGATACAGCCATTCCCCCAACATCCAGATAGTGTCAATCACCATCGGTTATCACCTTCCAACAGATGCAGCCATTCCCCCAACATCCAGATAGTGTTAATCACCATCGGTTATCACCTTCCGACAGATGCAGCCATTCCCCCAACATCCAGATAGTGTTATTCACCATCAGTTATCACCTTCCAACAGATACAGCCATTCCCCCAAAATCCAGACAGTATTAATCACCATCAGTAATCACCTTCCAACAGATACAGCCATTTCCTCAATATCCAGACAATGTTAACAATCATCAGTTGTCTCCTTCCAACAGATATAGCCATTCCCCAACATCCGGACAGTGTTAATCACCATCAGTTATCACCTTCCAACAGGTACAGCCATTCCACCAACATCCTGATAGTGTTAATCACCATCAGTTATCACCTTCCAACAGATACAGCCATTCCCCCAACATCCAGAGAGTGTTAATCACCATGAGTTATCACCTTCCGGCAGATACAGCCATTCACCCAACATCCAGATAGTGTTAATCACCATCAGTTATCACCTTCCAACAGATACAGCCATTCACCCAACATCCAGATAGTGTTAATCACCATCAGTTATCACCTTCCAACAGATACAGCCATTCCCCCAACATCCATATGGTATTATTCACCATCAGTTATCACCTTCCAACAGATACAGCCATTCCCCCAACATCCAGATGGTGTTAATCACCATCAGTTATCACCTTCCAACAGATACAGCCATTACCCCAACATCCAGATAGTGTTAATCACCTTCAGTTATCACCTTACAACAGATACAGCCATTCCCCCAACATCCAGATAGCGTTAATCACCATCAGTAGTCACCTTCTAACAGATACAGCCATTCCCCCAACATCCAGAAAGTGTTAATCACCATCAGTTATCACCTTCCAACAGATACAGCCATTCCCCCAACATCCAGATGGTGTTAATCACCATCAGTTATCACCTTCCAACAGATACAGCCATTCTAACAACATCCAAACGGTGTTAATCACCATCAGTTATCACCTTCCAACAGATACAGCCATTCCTCCAACATCCAGACAGTGTTATCACCATCAGTTATCACCTTCCAACAGATACAGCCATTCCTCCAACATGCAGACAGTGTTAATCACCATCAGTTATCACCTTCCAACAGATACAGCCATTCCACTATCATCCAGATAGTGTTAATCACCATCGGTTATCACCTTCCAACAGATACAGCCATTCCCCCAACATCCAGATATTGTTAATCACCATCAGTTATCACCTTTCAAGAGATACAGCCATTCTCCCAACATCCAGACAGTGTTAATCACCATCAGTTATCACCTTCCAACAGATACAGCCATTCCCCCAACATCCAGATAGTGTTATTCACCATCAGTTATCACCTTCCAACAGATGCAGCCATTCCCCCAACATCCAGATAGTGTTAATCACCATCAGTTATCACCTTCCAATAGATACAGCCCTTCCTCCAACATCCAGATAGTGTTATTGACCATCAGTTATCACCTTCCAACAGATACAGCCATTCCCCCAACACCGAGATAGTGTTAATCACCAACAGTTATCACCTTCCAACAGATACAGTCATTCCTCCAACAACGAGTTAGTATTAATCACCATCAGTTATCATCTTCCAGCAAATACAGCCATTTCCCCAACATCCAGATAGTGTTACCATCAGTTATCACCTTCCGACAGATACAGCCATTCGCCCAATATCCAGATAATGTTAATAATCATCAGTTATCACCTTCCAACAGATACAGCCATTCCCCAACATCCGGACAGTGTTAATCACCATCAGTTATCACCTTCCAATAGGTACAGCCATTCCCCCAACATCCTGATAGTGTTAATCACCATCAGTTATCACCTTCCAACAGATACAGCCATTCCCCCAACATGCAGATAGTGTTAATCACCATCGGTTATCACCTTCGAAGAGATACAACTTCCCCCAACATCCAGATATTGTTAATCACCATCAGTTATCACCTTCCAACAGATACAGCCATTCCCCCAACATCCAGATGGTGTTAATCACCATCAGTTATCACCTTCCAACAGATACAGCCATTCCTCCAACATCCAGACAGTGTTAATCACCATCAGTTATCACCTTCCAACAGATACAGCCATTCCCCCAACACCCAGATAGTGTTAATCACCATCAGTTATCACCTTCCAACAGATACAACCATTCCCCCAACATCCAGATAGTGTTAATCACCATCAATTACGTTCCAACAGATACAGCCATTCCCCCAACATCCAGATAGTGTTAATCACCATCAGTTATCACCTTCCAACAGATACTGCCATTCCCAAAACATCCAGATAGTGTTAATCACCATCAGTTATCACCTTCCAACAGATGCAGGCATCAGATTATACAATAAATGCTAAACTGCCTGATGAGTCAAGCAAGGCATTTTCTTGCAGTACGATGTTTATTTTCATTTTTTTTGGTTTGCTTTCTAAGTTAGCTGTCGATGTTCTTCTAGGTCTTAGTGCCTGTTTTCTTGCCTGCTACCTTCCTTCACAAAACTGTACTGAAATGCGTACAGTCTGTACGCTTCCCGACGTCCTTGCCAGCATAGCTAGCTAGAGTTTTGTAAAGAATTATATGTAATTTGAATATCAAACTGATTTGTACAGGTGCTTCTGTTAGAAATGTATCAACAGCAGGTCCTGTTGGACAGAAAAGAAATATACACGTATGTCAGACTATACTAATGTAACAGATGAAATGTATATATTTTAACAGAGAATACTGGAAGGGATGGAGTTAAGCTCATCCCAGCTATCCTTAAGAAAAACAGCCTGAAATTAAATGACTTGTTTTTAGACCAGTAAGATTTTATCTCACGGGTCTAAACGCAGCCAGAGATGCAATGTCTGTGAAAAGCCTGAGTTGGGAATCATGCCCTATTGTCCTTAGTGATGAACTGCTATCCTGGGGAGCTAGAGAATCGCTAGTTAGTTTTTGCAAGAAAGGTGGAAGTGTTGGAATTGTTTTACAGTTTCCAGATTCTGTAATAAACATTAACTAAAGTTCTGCATGTGTATTGTGACACATCAAAGCCAGATCCTGGCTCAGTTTCTAGTGAGGGGGTAGTGCAGAAACAACAGAATCAGGTGATTAGATGTGATGTCATTCTGTAGCCTGCACTGAAATTGTATTTGAGTACTAGTGAGAGATGTAAGGAGTGCACCCTATTTTGGGACCTGACAAAGACACTCATCTATCTTCATCTTGCCTTGCTTTAAAGTAACTAGGGATCAATATTTCTTCAGTCATTTACAAAAATAAATAGCTAAATGTATTTTTTTTTCTGTATCTGTCTCAGTCTTTCCATCAGTGTTGTTTTTTATATTTCCTATGATTGAAACTCTGGCGTTCATTGTAAATAGATATTTAGTATTTTCCTTTTTTATTATTTATTATAAACTATATCTAAACCTTTCATTGTGGCTGGTATTTTAGAAAATGCTTAACCTTTTAGAGTACCTGCATTTATTTAGTGGCACTGTGGCTCCACGTTCCTGAAAGTCTTGCTGCTTGGTTAACACTACCATTTGTATAAGTATTATTTACAAAGTGTAAATGGGAGTGTTTTCGAGGTGAAAAGAGTGTTGGATAGAGTGATGTTTATGAAGCTGGAAACTGATGGTGTAATGATGAATGTTGTTAGTGCATATGTCCACAAGTTGGGTGTGCAATGGATGAGAAAGACAAATTCTGGAATGAATTGGATGAAGTGGTGATGACTGTACCCAAGGGTGAGAGAGTGGTGATTGGAGCAGATTTCAATGGGCATGTTGGTGAAGGGAACAGGGGGGATGAGGAAGTGATGGGTAGGTATGGTGTTAAACAAAGGAATGCAGAAGGTCAGATGGTAGTGGATTTTGCGAAAAGGATGGACATGGCTGTGGTGAATATGTATTTTAACAAGAGGGAGGAGCATAGGGTGACATGCAAGAGTGGAGGAAGATGCACACAGGTGGATTATATCTTATGTAGGAGGGCCAGTTTGAAGGAGATTGGAGACTATAAAGTGGTGACCGGAGAAAGTGTAGTTAGGCAACATAGGATGGTGGTTTGTATGATGACACTGGTGATCAAGAAGAGGAGGAAGAGTGTGAGGGCAGCACCGATGATCAAATAGTGGAAACTGAAAAAGGGTAATTGTGAGGTGGAGTTCAGGGATGAGTTAAGGCAGGCATTGGGTGGCAGTGAAGAGTTACCAAATAGCTGGGTAACTACAGCAGAGCTAGTACGGGAAATGGCTAGAAAGGTGCTTGATATCACATCGGGACAGAGGAAGGACGACAAGGAGACATGGTGGTGGAATAAGGAAGTACAGGAGAGTATACAGAGAAAGAGGTTGGCAAAGAAGAAGAAGTGGGATTGTCGGAGAGATGAAGAAAGTAGATAGGAGTATAAGGAGATGAGGCGCATGGAAAAGAGAGAGGTGGCAAAGGCTAAGGATAAGGCATATGAAGGGTTGTATGAAAGGTTGGACACTAAGGAGGGAGAAAAGGACCTGTACCGATTGGCTAGACAGAGGGACCGAGCTAGGAAAGATGTGCAGCAGGTAAAGGTGATAAAGGATAATGAGGGAAACATACTCACAAGTGAGGAGAGTGTGTTGAGGAGATGGAAAGAGTACTTTGAGGGGTTGATGAATGAAGAGAATGAGAGGGAGAGAAGGTTGAATGATGTAGGGATAGTGAATCATGAAGTACAATGGATTAGCAAGGAGGAAGTAAGGATAGCTATGAAGAGAATGAAGAATGGAAAGGCTGTTGGCCCAGATGACATACCTGTGGAAGCATGGAGGTGTTTAGGTGAAATGGCAGTGGAGTTTTTAACCAGATTGTTTACTGAAATCTTGGAAAGTGAGAGGATGCCTGAGGAATGGAGAAAAAGTGTTTTGGTACTGATTTTTAAGAATAAGGGTGATGTGCAGAGCTGTAGTAACTACAGAGGGATTAAATTTATCAGTCACAGCATGAACTTATGGGAAAGAGTAGTGGAAGCAAGGTTAAGAAGGGACGTGATGATTAGTGATCAGTAGTATGGTTTCATGCCGGGAAAGAGCACTACAGATGCGATCTTTGCTCTGAGAGTGTTGATGGAGAAGTACAGAGAATGTCAGAAGGAGTTGCATTGTGTTTTTGTAGACTTAGAGAAAGCATATGACAGGGTGCCTAGAGAGGAGTTGTGGTATTGTATGAGAAAGTCAGGAGTGTCAGAGAAGTATGTAAGAGTGGTACAGGATATGTACGAGGTGTGACAGTGGTGAGGTCTGTGGTGGGAGTAACGGATGCGTTTAAGGTGGAGGTGGGGTTACATCAAGGATCAGCTCTGAGCCCTTTCTTATTTGCAATGGTGATGGACAGGTTGACAGACGAGATCAGACAGGAGTCCCCGCGGACTATGATGTTTTCAGATGACATTGTGATCTGTAGTGAGAGTAGGGAACAGGTGGAGGAGGCCCTGGAGAGATGGAGATATGCTCTAGAGAGAAGAGGAATGAAGGTCAGCAGGACTAAGACAGAATACATGTGTGCGAATGAGAGAGAGGTTAGAGGAATGGTGAGGATGCAAGGAGTAGAGGTGGTGAAGGTGGATGAGTTTAAATACTTGGGGTCAATAGTTCAGAGTAACGGTGAGTGTGGAAGAGAGGTGAAGAAGAGAGTACAGGCAAGATGGAGTGGGTGGAGAAGAGTGTCAGGAGTGATTTGTGACAGACGAGTACCTGTAAGAGTGAAAGGGAAGGTCTACAAGAGGGTAGTGAGACCAGCTATGTTATATGGGTTGGAGACAGTGGCATTGACAAAAAGGCAGGAGTTTGAGCTGGATGTGGCAGAATTAAAGATGTTAAGATTTGCACTGGGTGTGATGAGGGTGGACAGGATTAGGAATAAGTATATTAGAGCGTCAGCCCAGGTTGGAAGGTTTGGAGACAAAGCCACAGAGGCACAATTACATTGGTTTGGACATGTGCTGAGGAGGGATACTGAGTATATTGGGAAAAAGATGCTAAGGATGGAGCTGCCAGGTAACAGGAAAAGAGGAAGGCCTAAGATAAGGTTTATGGATGTGGTGAGAGAGGACATGCAGGTGGTTGGTGTGACAGAGCAAGATGCAGAGGACAGGAAGAAACGAAAACAGGTGATCTGCTGTGGCGACCCCTAACGAAACAGCCGAAAGAAGATGATGAGGATGAATTGGGTACCCTTGTAAGAGTCTTGAAGTAGCTGGCTTCGGGTGTTCTGGTGGCAGAAAATCTACCTTACAGTCTGGGTAGAGATGTCAGAGTGGGTAAGCTGTTCTAGCCTTCCCCAGGTGTGTGTCTGTTTCAAAATCCAAATCTCAAGAGTGTGTGTGTAACAGCTACTTTCAACAGGGACACTGAAAACATTGACTTCACACAGAGGGTGATGGAGGACTTGGTTTGGAACACCTGGCTAAGGACCTAGCTCTGTAATGGTCATTGGGGAGTCTTATTTGGGGCCTGGAGAGAAAGCCCTGCCCCAGGACTGAAGTGTGCATCCCCTATGTGCAAGGGAAATTGTACTTGGTGCAGACAGCTGCATCTGAAAATACTGCGTGTGTCTATTTTTTTCTCAGTGAATGTTCCCCACCAGTGTCAATGATGAGAATTGAGGCTTCTTGATCAATGGCCCAGGGGAAGGACGTCACACTGACCTTCATTTTCAGCTTGTATTTGTGACTTCTTGTTGCAGAAACATTACTTCTGACTTAAGTCCCAAAGGTGGTTCAATTTTTTTTTCTACAGAGAGCGCATACTTAAATTTCACCTACAGCAGGGGAGGGAATTCAATTCTGAGTTACTTGAACAAGATGGTTCTTTTTTTTCTAAACTAAATAATGCTAACACGCATTTAAAAGGCACTAAAATATTAAATAACCATTGTAAACTTGCCAAGATCAATGCAGCAAAAAAAGAAGTTATGTACTCACCATAACGTTCCATCTGAGTTGTTGCTCTTCATTTGTCTTCAACCTGTGGGACATGGATCTGGCGCGGATCCAACTCAGCCGCATTTGTCGAGCATATGATACGAGCTCCAAGCTCCTCCCCTACCCATAATGCCCGTCTCCTTCCTCCACTCAGATTGAGTTTGCTGCCCCCACAGCAACCCAACCTGACACAATGTCTTTCACCATGGCACCAAAAAACTTGGTAATACCAACAGGGGTAACCATTCATGCTATAGAAAGGGTTGTGTCTTATCCAGCCACACCACCACACAGTCTATATGAGGCAGGAAAGGTTGAAAACAAATAAAGAGAAACAACTCAGATGGAATGTTATGGTGAATACATAACTTCTTTATCTGCAGTTGTTGTCTTCATTTGGTCTTCAACCTGTGGGACAGAGTCCCCAGCTACCAAACACCTGGGAGGCCCTCATGGAAGAATATTCTGTAACATGGTGCAGCCAAAGGATGCCCTGCTTCTGGAGAGAAGATCCAATTTGTAATGGGAGATGAAAGTATGTGAAGATGCCCAGGTACCAGCAGAGCAAATGTCATCCAAGGAAACTCTGGACCAAAAGGAGGCTGAAGTAGCCATGGATCTAGTAGAAAGCGCCTTAACATGACCTGGCGGAGGCACTCCCTTTGTTCAATATGCCAAAAGTATACAATGAGAAATTCAATGGGCAATGGTGAACTTGGATACAGGTTTCCCTAAGAAGGGCTTAGAATAGGAAACAAAGAGTTGATCAGACTTGTGGAAGGCCTTTGTTCTGTGTAAGTAAAATCATAATTGTCTAAGGACATCTAGTAGATGCAATTTATACTCCCCTTTATTCTGAAAGTGGAAAGAAAACTGTGAGGT
Organism: Protopterus annectens; assembly: GCF_019279795.1. Classification (NCBI taxonomy): domain Eukaryota; kingdom Metazoa; phylum Chordata; order Ceratodontiformes; family Protopteridae; genus Protopterus; species Protopterus annectens. Next base: position 773,719,870 of record NC_056749.1, on the reverse strand, counting down.
TGATAACCTGATTGATGTTTGATTCTGATGCCACTTTAGGCAAAAAGGTAGGATTAGTGCGCAGAAAAACTCTGTCCTTAAGGATGATCATGTAAGAGAGCTTAATGGATAAGGTCTGAAGCTCCGACACCCTTTTAGCTGAAGTAATATCAGTCATAAAGGCTGTCTTCCAAGGCAAGAATTATAGATCCACTGAAGCGGCAGGTTCAAAATGGGAGGAAACCAAGGCTTGGAGAATCAATGTAAATCCCAAGGATGCATAGGGTCCATGACTGTTGGCCTAAGAAGAAAGATACTCTTCAAAAAGGATTTGCAAAGCTTGGAAGAGGCTAGAGAAGCTGAATTATCCCCTATGTGGAAATTAAAAATAGCTGGCAGTTGAATTTTAACTGTGGAGAATATGGCACCCTGCTGGAAGATGCTTGTCAGAAAATCCAAGGTAGTAGGAACTGGAGCACTGAAAGGATCTAAATCTCACCGAACTGCCCAAATTGAGAAACATTTCCGTTTACTGGAATATATCTTCCTCATGGAAGATCTATGAGCTGCTACCAAAATCTTCTTAACAGGAGAAGATAACCCGGGAGTCCTAACTACCATGGAAACTGCAGCAGCCAAGCGGTGATCTTTAGACTGGCCAGATCTGGATGTGGGATCCCTGTGGGGTGTGAAATCAGATCCCGAATAGGATCCAATGTCTAAGAAGGACACACTACATGAGACCACAGAGAAGGGAACCATACCTGGCGTGGCCATAAGGAACAATGAGGATAACAGAGCTCCCCAGCCATTGTGCTTTCTGGATGAATTTTGAGATCAGGGGAAGAGGAGGATAAGCATATGCTTCGCTACTGAAGGATTCAGCTGCCACTCGTAAGGCATCAGGATAGACCTGCTTAGCCTGTCTGCTAGAAAGTTGGACGTCCCTGGAATGTGTGTTGCCACCAGAAAACGGCTGGTGGAGATCACCCACTCCCACAATCTCATGGCTTCGTGGCAAAGGGGATAAGTCCTGGTTCCCCCATTTGTTGATATACCAGACTACCGACATATTGTCTGTCTGGATGGCAATCGTCCCTATGGGAAGATGGGCATGAAGAGCTTGCAACACTAATAGCACCGGCTTCATCTCCAGTATGTTGATATACAACTGGGTCTCCAGGGAAGACCATGTGCCTTGGACTGTCCTTCCCATGCAATGCTCCCCCCCACCCGAGAAGCGAGGCGTCCATGGTCACTGTGGTCAGAGGGGTAGGGAGAATAAACAGACGACCGTGAAGAGGATCTGGGGACTGAATCCACCAAAGAAGAGAATCTGTGCATGTCCGGGATAGACGAATAGGATGTGACAGTGGTAGGTCCAGAAAGGACCACTGGACTCCCAGAGTCCATTGGAGCGCCTTCATACAGGTTCATAGGTTCATACTAGGCTATCTGCCCGAGGGCATTTACAAGCCTAGCCCATCATTTTTGTGGCGAGCTGTGAGGACGAGGGTGATCGTGGCCGCCATGGACCTCAACACCCTTAAAAATGACTTTGTAGAAGGAGATGGAACTTGAAGACATGCTGTTTGAGACAGTGAAGTCATTTCAGATGTCAGGAAGGCCTTGCTCTGAGTAGTGTCCAACCAGGCTCCAATAAAATCCAGAATGTGAACCGGTTGTTAAGAGAGATTTGTTGAGATTGATGGTGATGCCCAGCTGGTGGGTGGTTTGGATGAGAGAGTCGCAGGCTTGGCAGAGCCAATGCCTGGAGGGGGTGGAGAGGAGCCAACCATCTAGGCAGGAGAAGACCTGAAAGCCATGGACCGCAGGTGAGCTGCTACCACCGCCATGACTTTGGTGAACACCTTGAGGGCTGTGGTGAGACCAAAGGGTAGTGTTTTGAACTGATAATGATTGGTTCCCAGCCAGAAGTGGAGAAACCTCCAAGAACGTCTGTCCATTTTGATGTGATAGTATGCATCCTGAAGCTCTACTGAGCACATCCCATCGTTTTTCTGCAAAAAGGGCTGGATAGATTGTAGAGTGACCATCCGGAATTTTGTCTTGACAACTGACAGTTTCAGGGTAGAGAGACCCAGAATTGGCCTCAACTCCCCTGTTTTCTTTGGCACCAAAAAGACCCTGGAATAGATGCCTAATCTGGACTGGTCTGGAGGGATAGGCTGGATGACTCGTTTTTCTAGCAGCCTGGAAATTTCCTGTGCTGCTGCCTCCCTTTGCGCAGGTGGGACATTCAGGAGGTGCTTGGCTGGAACTGGTCTTTGAAGGAAAGGAACTGAATACCCTCTGGATATGATTTACAACACCCATTGATCATTTGTGACCGACTCTTAGGCTGTTGGGGTGTAGCGAGAGTCGACTCCCAAGGGCCTCCAGAGACGAGCAGCTGGGCAACCCTTCAGGGCTGCTGCACGGATCTGTAAGCGAACAAATCCCTAGACCCTTGGTTCCTCAGTCCCCCTCTGCCACAAGGGTGGCGTCTGTCAAATCCTCCTCTGCCCCTGGGGAGGGTGAGTCCAGTGCATCCTGGGAATAGTCCTGAGACTTGCAGAACCACATTTTCTTTGCCCCTTGGTGGTTTCTGCAGAAGGATCATTGAGGGGTTGAGAAGCGGATTCCGATGGCGGACACAGTCTTCCTGTCCTTATCGCTCTGGACCAGTGTGTCATGTACTGTCTTTCCAAAAAGTGTGGAACCATCTTACAGGGCATTTGTAAAAGACAAAAACAAAAATGGCTAGCACAAAAGGAGGAATCCAAACCTTTATTAGGTTTGGAATCCTCCTTTTGTGCTGGCTGCTTTTGTCATGGATTATTTTGGCCTCTGCATTTGCCATCCTTGCGTTGCTTTCTTTGGAGTGAAGCGCATTTGTAAAAGACGCCTTGAAGGGTTCCGAGAAATTACAAAGCTGGAACCAGGTGTGACGCCTGATGGCAACGCCTGCCCCGGCAGCTCTAGTGGCACCCTCTGTAGCACGACAGAGAAGACAGATATAGGTGTTGGCGATGGAGGTGAGGGTGGCCATTTGGGAGGAGAAAATCTTCTTATCCTCTGTCGACATGGTCCCTTGGGCAGACTCGACAACCTCCTTCACCAGGTCTCGCTGGAGTCTAATAACATGTGCCATATAGTTCAGTGCACACACAGAGAACACAGCTGATGCATAGGCCCGCTTCTCAAAATGGTCCAACACCCTACACTCTCGGTCTGGCGGGTGGACTGTGGAGCTCTCGAGTGTGAACTCCTTCTTTGTGGCCGTCGCTTCAACCATGGCATTGACAGTGAGTCCCTTTGACCAATGTATCTTGTCTGTGGAGGAACGGAGGACCTTATCGGGGCACTTGGGAATAGGCTCCACCATGTCAGGTTCCTTCCACGCCCGAGATGTCACAAGATCCACCAAAGCATCTGCAGGAGGGAACACTCCCCATTGATCCAGAGGGTTGGGGGCATGTGGGGAGTCTATGTGCCTCCTTTTGCACGTACGTTTTCAAGGGACCTCCTCCGGGGGTCTCTAGGGAAGACTCGAACATCTAGCTGCTCCTGTGTGGGAGCTTGCTGGGGCGATGAGCCAGCAGGCTGTCCCTGAGGCAGCAGGACCTGTACCAGAAACAGAGGGAGCCAGGACAGATTCCGAAGATGAGATTGTCAAGGTTCTTGATGGGATTGAGAGAACCCTCTCCATTACGTTAAAGGCAGAAGGAGAATGAACCACCTGAGTAGGGGCTACAGATGGGTCCGCAACCCTCTGGATCAATGGGGGAGCCAGGGCCGAACCTCTAGGTGCCAAGACTCTGATCGGAAGGGTCTGCTCCAAAAAACTCGGGAGCTGAAACCATCCCCTCAGATCTGATGCCGAGGCTACGGCTCCAAAAGTCGAACAGATCCGAACTAGTTGGATCGGACTTGCTCAAGGTACCGGCCGGTGTCAAGGTACCAAGTACCATCGGTGACAAACTCTCAACATTGAGGGTCCTCAGATCCGAGGACTCCAAAACCGGGGGTCTGACTGGAGAAGGAGTAATCGGGATGAAAGTGGACTGTATGCCCGCCGCTCCGGAGGGAGACTGGGCAGGCAAGACTACCATCTTTATCTGGATGAATCTCCGCATCATCCTGTCCTCTCAGCTTCAGAAAGGCTGTGGGTAGATCTGGATGAAGAGGCCACTGACATCAGCCTGGATGGGTGGTGAGGTGACACCGAGGCTGGGGAAGGGTTCTGAAGCATGTCTGGCTCTGGAGAGAAACTAGGGGAACGGAGTCGGGGAGACTCTACCTTTGAAGCCGACCGTAGCTTGGCTGGAGGGCCTGCTGAGGGTGAGTGGTCAGGGGACCGCTTCCTAGACTTGTCCCTATGCTTATGCTTGTCCCCATCTCTGGTTCTCTTGGCGGGAGGTTGAGTCCCAGAGGCCGGGATGGAAATGGAAGTAGCTGGGGTAGCAGAAGAAGTAATGGCCTGGGCCCCGTGGAGGGTGGGGGGAGAAGGCCTTTCAGAATTGGTTTACTCCGCCTGTCGATTAATACGCAGGGACTGAACCCCACGCAGCTTAAGCAGGAGGAATCAAAATTGGCGACCCCTAAACACTCAACGCACAGGGTGTGGCCATCAGCTGGAGAAAGCTTATGGCCACACTCCGTGCATTTGCGAAAACCCGGTTTGGGAGTCTCAGATATAGTAACAAGAAAGAGAGGAACATGCTCACACACACACGCGCGCACACACACACACACACACACACACACACACACACACACACACACACACACACACACACACACAAACACTTTCTAAACAGAAGAGAAAGAAAAGTTTTTTTTTTTTTAGCCAATGGGAAACATGGAAGGAGGGCTGATGGAGAAGGTAGAAAAAAAAGGAATTCCTAGAGAGAGAGACTAAAGTCAAGAAGAAATATTTATATGAACACTTACCTAAAAGCTCAGAGCAACGGATCACAATGCTTACACAAGCGCGGTAAACAAAATCTGAGGGGAGGATTCTGTAGAAATGCAGCCAAGTCGGATCTGTGCCGGATCCGTGTCCCACAGGCTGAAGACAAATAAAGACAACAACTTCAGATGGGAGACAGTTCCCAATGTCACAAAATAGGAATCTTCACAATGAGTATGCATCACACTGAGGATATTTTGCTCAAAGATTTTTGTGAAACGCCACAAGGTCTATAACATTCAGCCCACCACAGGCTATCTGAACAAAGGAAATATTTTTAATGCTGATGCAGAAAATAAAAAGGTAGGTCTTACCATAACTTGGCACCTGTGTTGTCTTCCTTCCTTCATCCTCATGATAGGGTCTTGGATCCAACTATGGGTAAATCCAGCCTTACCCATACCCAGGCATGAGTTATTGCTACATTAATCCACAAAAGCAAAAGCTGATAAGAACTTCCACATACAGACTTAAAAAGAATAGTCACATATTAGATAAAAAGAAAAATGAATGTGCAGCTGTTGTCAGAATGAAAGGAACTACCAATGAGAACAAGCAATTAAGAAATTAAGAGTTGCTGCAGAACACAGTGAAAAAACAACAAGTCTGAATAAACAAAGGGTTCAGAAAAAAAAACCAGAAGGGAAACCCATGCTCATCTATGATCAAGGCACACAATCCAAATCCAAAGAGAGGAAGAGCAGAACTGCAAACCTGCTTACATAAATGATGTACCCACAGATCAGACACATCAGCGTTAAAATGAATTCAAAAAGGAGGAAAAGATTTAACAGATAAAACTGGCGATAATTTACTTTTCAGGCGTTAATTTACTTTTCAGGCGTTAATTTACTTTTCAGGCATGCATTTACTTTTCAGGCGTTAATTTACTTTTCAGGCGTTAATTTACTTTTCAGGCATGCATTTACTTTTCAGGCATTTACTTTTCAGGCATTCATTTACTTTTCAGGCATGCATTTACTTTTCAGGCATTTACTTTTCAGGCATTCATTTACTTTTCAGGCGATAATTTACTTTTCAGGCATGCATTTACTTTTCAGGCATGCATTTACTTTTCAGGCGTTAATTTACTTTTCAGGCGTTAATTTACTTTTCAGGCATGCATTTACTTTTCAGGCATGCATTTACTTTTCAGGCGTTAATTTACTTTTCAGGCGTTAATTTACTTTTCAGGCATGCATTTACTTTTCAGGCGTTAATTTACTTTTCAGGCATTTACTTTTCAGGCATTCATTTACTTTTCAGGCATGCATTTACTTTTCAGGCATGCATTTACTTTTCAGGCGTTAATTTACTTTTCAGGCATTTACTTTTCAGGCATTCATTTACTTTTCAGGCATGCATTTACTTTTCAGGCATTTACTTTTCAGGCATTCATTTACTTTTCAGGCGATAATTTACTTTTCAGGCATTCATTTACTTTTCAGGCGTTAATTTACTTTTCAAGCATTAATTTACTTTCAGGCATTAATTTACTTTTCACTTTTACCACTTGACAGAAAATGTGTTTCTTAGTCTTATAGCATAGGACGACTCAAGTGATGAATGGTGCTGTGTCCTCAGATAAGTTACGGATTCTTCATAAGAAGTACAGTACAGTTGTGTACACTTACCATAAATGTAGCTCTTTGAGTGTATTGACTGTTGCAGCCCTGATTTAATCAGATTTCCTGCCATGAAAGCCCTCGGCTGGCCCAACTACCGGAGAAAACGTTTTGTGCCTCCCAGGCTGGTTGATACCCTGACCGACGTCAGTGCACTCGGGTATAAAGGGGGGGCGCCTACATCATGATTTCAGCATTTTCTTACCAGGAGGAGTCCTAAGTGGACAGGAAGGAACTAAGGAAGAGGACCCTTCCAGCCGAGGAGCAAAGGGGTTCCCCTTGGGCGCATGAGTTTATCAATAGTAGGCTACATAGTAGGCTAAGGGGGCAGACTGCAACAGTGATTCACTCGAATATCTACACTGATGGTAAGTGTACACTACTGTAGTATGTTCTTCGTGTTTCACTGTTGCAGTCCGCACTTGTGGGAAGATTCCCAAAGCTGAATTGAGGGGGAAAGGTACTGTTGCAGTCCGGACTTGTGGGAAGATTCCCAAAGCTGAATTGAGGGGGAAAGGAGATTAAGGAAAAGACTGGATGCCCAGCAGGATGGCAACTCCTGCTCTAGACTTACAAAAAGCTGCCAAGTGGTAATGTTTTGTAAAGTTATGCACAGATGACCAGGTGGCTGCTTTCAAGATGTCCTTAGTAGGGACTCCCTTTAGAAAGGCAGCAAAGGTAACTGTGGCCCTTGTGGAGTGTGACCTAATCATTTCAGGGTTTGTTTTTGCCATGATTGTTGTAATAGAAAGAGATGCAGTGGGAGATGAATTTAGAGATGGTCTGTTCAGAAGCTGGCCTCCCCTCAGAGCCAGGGGCAAAGGTAATAAAAAGCTGGTCAGATTTTCTCAACGCTTTTGTCCTATGCAGATAAAAGCAGAGCTGTCTGTGCTCATCCAAAGAAAGAAGTATTCTTTCTCCTTTGTTCTTAGGGTTTGGAAAGAATGTAGGGAGATGAATGGCTTGATTAAGAGAAGTATCAGTGACCACCTTGGACATGAAAGAGGGATTAGTTCTGAGGGAAACTTTGTCTTGATGGAAGATAGCAAATGGTTCCACTGTCATGAGGGCCTGCAACTCAGAAACCCTCCTAGCTGAGGTGATAGCCAGCAGCAGGGCTGTCTTCCAAGTAAGAAACTTCAGAGGAGCACATGTTGCAAGTTCGAAAGGACGCAAAGTCAGCTTTTCTATAACAAAGTGAGGTCTAATGTGAATGACTCCCCTAAGAAATGTTCTTAACAGGAGATGGAAAACAAATTGAGGAGAGTAGATAAGTGTCCCAAAATGGCAGATGCGTGAATTTTAAAGGAGGGGTATGAAACGCCTTTGCCTACCAGACTAGCCAGGTATTCTAGGATGGTAGTAATGTGTGCTGAACTGGAATTGAGGTGCTGCTTCTGGCACCAAATAGAGACTCTTTTCCACCTGGTGAGTATGACTTTCTAGTGCTAGACCTTCTGGGTTCTGCACTTGCTTACTGAGTAATGATGCAGTCGGTGCCGCGGAATTATCCAAGCCGAAAGGCTGAGTGTCTGAAGGGAAGGGTGCAAAATCCTTCCCGAGGAATTATCCAAGCTGAAAGGCTGAGTGTCTGAAGGGAAGGGTGCAAAATCCTTCCCGAGGAATTATCCAAGCTGAAAGGCTGAGTGTCTGAAGGGAAGGGTGCAAAATCCTTCCCTTGTTTTGAGTGAGAAGGTCTACTCTCTGAGGTAACAGCCATGAGCACTGACTGATGAACTTGAGGAGGAGAGGGTACTTGTGTTGTCTGGGCTAGTCTGGTGCTATCAGTATTGCCCTCGGGCCCTCTTCCCTTATCTTTAGGGGCACTCGAGGCAGAAGGGGTAAGGAGGGAATGCATAAATGAAGAGCTGAATCCAAGGGAAGGAGAAAGCATCTGTTTTCCATGTAGATTTCTGTTTGATCCTAGCACAGAATTTTTTCAGGTGAGCATTTTCCTTGTTGGCAAAGAGGTCTACCTATGGGACTCCCCATCTCTGTATCATGCTGAGAAAAATTTCCTGATGCAGATGCCATTTGTGGGGGTTCATTAAGTTTCTGCTGAGGTGATCTGCTAGAGCATTTTGAGCCCCTGGAGGGTATTGTGCCATGAGGAGCAAACCCAGAGAGTTTGCAGTTTCTCAGAACTTCATTGCTAGGCAGCACAGGTGATAAGTGCGTGTGCTGCCTGTTTCTCAGAACTGCATCTCTAGGCAGCACAGGTGATAAGTGCGTGTGCTGCCTGTTTCTCAGAACTGCATCGCTAGGCAGCACAGGTGATAAGTGTGTGTGCTGCCTGTTTCTCAGAACTGCATCGCTAGGCAGCACAGGTGATAAGTGCGTGTGCTGCCTGTTTCACAGAACTGCATTGCTAGGCAGCACAGGTGATAAGTGCATGTGCTGCCTGTTTATATACTACATGTCTGTGGTATTGTCTGCTTTTATTAACACTACCCCTAGTTCCCGTTTTTCTTTGAAGGCTATCGGGCCTTTTTGCAGTGCCAAATGTTCTTTCCAATTGATGTGTTTGTTCTTGAATGGAACCTCCCACTTCCCTTGAGACTGTGGGTGTTGAAAGTGAGCCCCTCAGGTGTCTCTGAAGCATCTATGTGTTGAGGGTTTGGCCCTGTGGAGTGAAAGTGGATGGAAAGCCCTGATTTGGGGTACAAGCCTGTACCCATCAAGCAAACTGTTGTTTGAGACAAGGGATCAGCTGTATCTCAGCCTCCAGAGACTGAGAGCTCTAGCACCATATGTTCTTCAGGTACCACTGAAGCTTCCTGATGTGTAGCCTGGGCAGGGGAACCATGAGGCTACATGAAGAGCTCTAGCACCATATGTTCTTCGGGTACCACTGAAACTTCCTCATGTGTAGCTGGGGCAGGGGAACCATGAGGCTACATGAAGCCATATACCCCAGTGCTTGGAAAAACTCTCTGGCCGAGATGCATTGTTTCTGCTAGATTGTGTCTGGAGGAAGGAAGGCCTTTTGAAGTGAAGAGTCCAGGAATTCCCCCAGCAAAACTATCCTTTTGTTTGGGGTAGGGTTGGACTTCTGGAGATTTATTGTGAATCCCAGGGAGGACAGGAGATCTTGGGTGAATTTCAGGTCCTTGAGGAGTTCTGACAGTCTGCGGCCTGTATCAGGCAATCGTCCACGTAAGGGTACATTTGAACCCCCTTGCTCCTGCAGAAAGCAATTGCAGATGCTAGACACTTTGTGAAAACCCTTGCAGTAGTAGATAAGCCAAAGGGCAGAAACTGATAGTGACTGCAGCCTACCCTGAAGCAAAGAAAATACCTGTGAGACTTCTGAATTGGAATGTGCAGATAGCCATCTTTTAAGTCTAGTGAGACCATGACGGCCTGAGGGTCTATTATGGGTAATAGCTTGTGAACAGTCAACATTTTGATCTTTGGAACCAGGATAAACTGACTGAGGATGTACAGGTCTTCAAGTAAGCCATTTCAATCTAGATCTGTCTCTGATTAACCTGACAATGAAAATACCCAATTTAGGTACTCAAGGAATGTTTTCAGCTGAAATCCGACTCACGTTTTAGATCAATTCTTACACAAACACAGTACAGCTGATGCCGATTCAAAGATGTTTGTCTGCAATCCGCTCAGATTCTATACTGTAGAGTAGGTCAAACCAGTGTATACGTTCTTTTCCAAGTATGATTCGTGAAATAACCGTACACGTGATCAGGAGCCAGAAAAAATGAACAATTAAATTTACATAAAATAATTTATTCTTTCTGGAGGACAGTGCCCAGCTGTTATATCATTATATGGTCTACCAATCAGAGACCTTCTATTAAGAAAGCAAAATTCTAGTTTCCTGACATGTTTGCTTCACCAACTACCTGGCAGACCTTTCCTGGCTCACAAGATACTCTTGGTCTGTCATGCAATACAGAAGGCTTTTTAGCTTTAGTATGTGATGTTGTGGCACTTTTTTTACAGATAAGATCACCTAGATTAAATGCAATTTTCTCTCTTTACTACGTTCATGGAGCAGGACATTTTTTTTTCCATATGCAGTATTTCTGGATTACTACAAGACTGGTGTTAGAAATGTTGATTAAAAGGCTACCTACCAGCTGATTTCAAATGTTTGCTCTCCTACTATAGAATGGACCCAGGACCTATGAGAATGCTAACATTCTGTTTACGGTACCTCTGCCCAATTATAGTCTTCTTTCAGGGATTATTCTTAGGGTTGTGCCCCTTCCATCATCTGCACTAAAAGAGGTCATCACTACCTAAACTTTAAGAAACCATTTATCAAGTCTAAAAATCTTGAGAATTAAAGACCTCTAACGCTACTTTTACTAGAGAGTCCACTCACCTCCATTATTAGCTGCTCCTGAATGGTGTCCTAGAGCCACGACAGTCCTGGGACTGCCTAAAAGGGTTATCAGACATCTCTGTGATGAGGCATCAGTGTTTTTATTGTGTCTTGATATTCCGTGCCCTCTCTTTGCATCTGCACCACAGACAATGACATCCTGATTCAGTCCTCATGATCGCACTGTGGCCTTGCTTCAGTCTACTTTACCAAGCTGCTTCCTACTCTTAGGAACATTAAAAGAAGGTATTCTCTGACATGAACTCCTCAGACAGTTAATTACTGTAGTGAATGGTACTGCATGGCTCAACACTGATCCCGTTATATCTTCCTTATTTATTATTATGGGGGGACTGGATGGAGTTTTATAACCTGGGAGGGTTTCTTGACGATGCATTGTCACTTAATGGAGCAGGCTGATAGAATTTATCAGATCTTATTATACTATATCAGAAACATTTTTGGTCAAATAATTCCAATTAGTTATTCACGCTCTTTTTACAAGCTGACTAGACTATCCGTAATCCTTTTCACCTTTGGATTTGTACCATCATGTACCCGCAGAGTGCCTAGAATTCTACAGCCAGACTTTTGGCCAGAAAAACTCTTCTTGGACATATCACTCGGTGAAAAATATAGACTTGTCACCCTGAGAGCAAGGTCACCATTTATGACTTCAGCTGTAAATGCACTGAGTCCTTCAAGATATGGACCCTGTCTTTCTGAAGGAATTTCAATACTTTACTGTGTGCTGTGCTTAGCCTGTTCCTCTGAGGAGGGATATTCATAACTGCAGGATGGGACTTGAGATCTCTGGTATTTTTATTTTTCCTCTGAGGAGGGATATTCATAATTCCAGGATGGGACTTGAGATCTCTGGAATTTTTATTTTTCCTCTGAGGAGGGATATTCATAATTGCAGGATGGGACTTGAGATCTCTGGAATTTGTATTTTTCCTCTGAGGAGGGATATTCATAATTCCAGGATGGGACTTGAGATCTCTGGAATTTTTATTTTTCCTTTGAGGAGGGATATTCATAATTGCAGGATGGGACTTGAGATCTCTGGAATTTGTATTTTTCCTCTGAGGAGGGATATTCATAATTCCAGGATGGGACTTGAGATCTCTGGAATTTTTATTTTTCCTTTGAGGAGGGATATTCATAATTGCAGGATGGGACTTGAGATCTCTGGAATTTTTATTTTTCCTCTGAGGAGGGATATTCATAATTCCAGGATGGGACTTGAGATCTCTGGAATTTTTATTTTTCCTCTGAGGAGGGATATTCATAATTGCAGGATGGGACTTGAGATCTCTGGAATTTTTATTTTTCCTCTGAGGAGGGATATTCATAATTGCAGGATGGGACTTGAGATCTCTGGAATTTTTATTTTTCCTCTGAGGAGGGATATTCATAATTGCAGGATGGGACTTGAGATCTCTGGAATTTTTATTTTTCCTCTGAGGAGGGATATTCATAATTGCAGGATGGGACTTGAGATCTCTGGAATTTTTATTTTTCCTCTGAGGAGGGATATTCATAATTGCAGGATGGGACTTGAGATCTCTGGAATTTTTATTTTTCCTCTGAGGAGGGATATTCATAATTCCAGGATGGGACTTGAGATCTCTGGAATTTTTATTTTTCCTCTGAGGAGAGATATTCATAATTGCAGGATAGGACTTGAGATCTCTGGTATTTTTATTTTTCCTCTGAGGAGGGATATTCATAATTGCAGGATGGGACTTGAGATCTCTGGTATTTTTATTTTTGCCAGTTGCAGTAAATTATTTTTTGCAAATAAGGTGGTAATCATTATTTCTTAATGTTTAAGCACCTTCAGTCTTGACACTGCTTTTCAGAATTCCGAAAAAGCTTAATTATACCAGAGGCTATACCATAATCACGAAAGACAACTTTTATATTATTTACTGTATTTATAGAGATTTGATTTGTGCATCAAGTTTTGACTTTTTTGTGCAATATTTACACTTTTTAAATCATTTGACCGACAAAGACAAAAAGATTTATTCATGCTTTGTGAACATTCTGGGGAATCACAGATCTTGTTGCATTATCTATAAGGAGACGTATCATCCCAAACTTTCTGAGTCCAAGCTTTTATTTATGTTCACCTTCTGTTCGCCATTTTATTTTGTAAAGGTGTTGTGCTATGTGGCTTTACCAATGATACATTTTGCTGCACAAAAAAGCCATTCATTTATTAATGCTGTCCATAATACGAGTAATCATGGCCTTGCAATCTCAAAACTATCTTAGATGGGATTCCCAAACTGTATAAATTCATTCAGCAAAAATGTGCTCGCTGCATAACTCACCACTTGGATTAGTGTCACTCTCTGAATATCCCCCTGCAGTGGCATAAATCCATCAGACCTCCAGCTCTAAAGAACTCGACTAATTTCATTGCCATGATAAGGAACCCTTTACCCAGCCCACGCAAGGAAACAAACAGTAAGCTTAGCTTTAAAAGAAATGTCCACGTTCATCCCCTAAATGCTAGACTATGTCAATGCTCAATCCTAGCTGGCTGCTTAAATACCTTGCTATCCACAACTGAGGCTTACATATTCGTCTCTCCTTACAACAGCTACTGACTTGTCTATTCGAATGCACAAGTTCATTTCCTGCACAAATGCCGCCACCTCATCTACTTCCCTAAGACCAAAACATTATTACTGTACAACCTACATCATACTACTTTGAACGCCACCTCATCTACTTCCCTAAGATCAAAACATTATTACTGTAGAACCTACATGATACTACTTTGAACGCCACCTCATCTACTTCCCTAAGATCAAAACATTATTACTGTACAACCTACATGATACTACTTTGAACGCCACCTCATCTACTTCCATAAGATCAAAACATTATTACTGTACAACCTACATGATACTACTTTGAAACTATATAAATATTAAAAACTATTTTTCATATGTACTGACTGATTTATAATACAAATTTACCCCACTGTAAGATGCGTTTATTATGTAAAATGCATTTATTTGTATGTATGTATATCTGAATGTAATAACTTACCTGGCATAGATTTTGCCTATCCTTTTCCTTAGCCAAAAAATGGAACACTCTCCCACCCCACTACGAATCTCTAAAAACTTTGAACACTTCAAATCTCTGCACCATTCCTACCTCTCTCATAACTAGAAATGTAACTGCATTCTACCTACCTAACCCTGCTGTCTCCTACTCACGTACTCCCACATCTACCTCTACACCCTGCTGATTGTCCTCTTTAGCTGCTCCTCTCTGAATCCAACTAATATAACAACCAATCCTGAATGTATATAATGTAAATACTGTACATAGCTTTCTATCTCTACTCTTTTCTAGATGATGTTAATTAGCTAAGATAATTATCTATGCTATGTGTGTACTCCACTTTTGCTACAAAACAACTGCCTCTTTCTCCTCTGTACTTCTGCCTCTCTCTGCTTACACCAGAATCCATTTCTGCTAAACATCTACCTCCTTCTCTACCGCTCAACTACCCCTCTCTTCTTCTGCCACTATCTTGAATGTATACATTGTATACACAGTACTGTCCTCCATTATTTCTCCCACTTGCTACAAAAAACAATAATTACTACCATCTTTCGAATTTTCAGTCTTTGTAACTACCAACAGAAAAAGTTACAATTTGATAGTTACTAGTATTTTGTTCAGCTTATTCTGTCGCCTCAGTTCAACCATATGCTGTACAAATGGCTCTCTAATTAACTATGCCTGTATGTCATGAAGAGTGCTCAGCTTTTGCATTTGGAATTCACTACATCTCCGTATATAATTCTATGATAGTAATTGTAAGTTTAGATTTACTTGTATGTTATGTGGAGCTTTTCTCCCGGGCCTCCACTGAAAACAGGCTCCTTGAGCCCAGTGGACCTCCCCGGCCATCAAACTGGAAATAAATAAATAAATGTTAGCTCAACTATGATGTACTGTATTTGTTGAAATGGGGTCTCGCATGTCCCAGCTGGAAAATTCTGGTAAACAAATGCAATCAATAAACGGACAGATGGATAGACAGATAAATTAACAAGTAAATAAACAAATATTAACTCGATTCACCACTTGTCTTTTAAATACATTCCTGTAAAGGAAATACAGCATGCTTAAAACATCCTCAACTGGGTTTAACCTGGCTCTGACAGATCTGATGAATCTGAAGGATTACGTCTACAATTCTTTACAACATGAAACGTTTCCATTAGTAATCCCCCTCAACACCTGGAATTCTTCACAACTGTTACTTCTGTCCAAAGACAGAACCTAATGACCATCCTGATTGCTAGTGGTCACCATGTTTACTTTAGCACATCTCAAAATAATCTTGGAGAAACCACATAACTGCAGCTGAAACAATATTCTGAAAACTATGATCTGCTGTCTGTAAAAGGACATGGTTAAGGAAAAGTGACAGCATTCCCTCTGCCCTTCTCTAGCTTTCACAAACAAACCACAATGGCACAGAGGTGGGGCGGTTAAGAGGAGGCTCCATACCACAATGGCACAGAGGTAGCAGTTAAGAGGAGGCTCCATGCCACAATGGCACAGAGGTAGGGCAGTTAAGAGGAGGCTCCATGCCACAATGGCACAGAGGTAGCAGTTAAGAGGAGGCTCCATGCCACAATGGCACAGAGGTAGCAGTTAAGAGGAGGCTCCATGCCACAATGGCACAGAGGTAGGGCAGTTAAGAGGAGGCTCCATGCCACAATGGCACAGAGGTAGCAGTTAAGAGGAGGCTCCATGCCACAATGGCACAGAGGTAGCAGTTAAGAGGAGGCTCCATGCCACAATGGCACAGAGGTAGCAGTTAGGAGACTCCATGCCACAATGGCACAGAGGTAGCAGTTAAGAGGAGGCTCCATGCCACAATGGCACAGAGGTAGGGCAGTTAAGAGGAGGCTCCATGCCACAATGGCACAGAGGTAGGGCAGTAAAGAGGAGGCTCCATGCCACAATGGCACAGAGGTAGGGCAGTAAAGAGGAGGCTCCATGCCACAATGGCACAGAGGTAGCAGTTAAGAGGAGGCTCCATGTTGCTGAGCTAAAAAACGCTTTTGGCTCTTGTATTCTACCTTAACTTGCTTACTGAAGCTGAAGCACATGTGATGCCAGGGTAATCCTATGGGCTAGGCTTAGAAAGGTTCCAGGGCCATTACCGTAGTACACATCTATGAGCCTATGAACATGGCTTGGACCACAGAGCTGCACAGAGGATAAATAGCAAAATACCTGACTACCACAGCTTTAGCAGTACAGGCTAGGGATTCCTTGCCAACTACATCACTGCTAACACTGTTCTTCACTGCATGAGGTCAGCCCTGGTGCCTCTTCTAGTCACTATTCAAAAGATACCACTACAAGCAATGCAATATTATGCATGGCCCTGCCATTTGGTTTCCAGAAAACTTGTGGAAACCACTGAACAGAAATTAACACATGACCTGATGTTATTCCACAAATGTTTTTCAAAAACAAAACAAACAAAAAAAAAGAGATAAGAGAGATAAAGCATAAACTCTCACAAAACCAAAACCTTAAAAGGCTTCTGTGATCCATCTTCATACACTACTGTCACTGCTTTACAAGAGGTTTCATTTAAGAGGTTCTTCATTTCAAACACCTTGAGCTAAAGGTGACCCATTCACTGATCAGTACACAAAGCAATTATACAACTAAATGTATTCTAAAAAAACTACAAGACGAGGTTCTTTAACTGGAGCAGGTAGATTTTTCACTGGTAAGGGGATACTCATACCAAAACTAAAATACTGCATTATACTAAGCACAAAACCATTCTACAAATAATGCAAATGCCATCCAACTGCATTAAATGAGAAATGTTTATATATGTGCAACTCTCCACCATGAAAGCCCTATGCTTCTCCCTGGAAAAGCTGTTAGCCCAATTGCCTCTGATTACATCAGTGGTTGTTGTCCTGCACGTTTACGAGCCCTCACGTATCCAACCTCTACTCAGTGAAAACACTCTTCACAGATCAACCTAAACATTCAGAAAATTTAAAACGATCACAAAACAAACCTAATAGTGTTCCTTTTCAGATTGTGGCTCATAGACTAGTAGCTATCCTAGAATTCAATGAAAGAAAATATCATCTACATTACGCTCCCCATACATTAGTCTGTATACCATCACCACATACTGCATTACAATTCTCCACTGTAAACAAATGTAACATATATGTCCCATGAATGCAGTCCATAAGGCAAAAGACAAACCAAATAGCTCAGCTCCAGTTCCTTATATTTGTAATATAATGGCATATCCTGCCTCCAATAACAAAAATGGACAGAAAAATGTACTGCCTACACACAACAATATAGTGTAGACCCAATAAGCTTACATACTCAGGCCTAAAATCTTTAAAAGAATTCCAATTACCATGTGCAATCATCAGACTAAGAAGTTTCAAGCCACATTCTCGAAGGAATCCAAACGCCAATACTACTGCACAGTAATAATTTTACTACCAAACATGGATGATCCAATATCCTGTAGTTACTCAATCAGGGGTGCAGCCAGGAATTCTGGGAACTGTACACCAACTTGTGCATCAGGTTTTTGGCACCTCTTACCCCTCACCCCAGACTGCATTCTACTGTTAAGTAAACTTTTAATACAATAAGAATGCCTAAAACAACAGTTTTAAGGAACAAAAAATGAAGGAAAGAAAGACAGAAAGAAAAGGAAATCAGTGAACCAGAACCGTGAAAAAAGGAATTTAACAAATATGTTTAATAAGCCCAGATATTTGGATTTAAACTGTACCACATTCCTCTAGACGACATATATACATAAATAAATAAAAACTAAACTCCAGATTGTGACTCCTGGCTACTGTCTTGACATTGCTTCATCATGACAGCTACCTCCTTGAAATACGTCTGGAACTGATATTAACGTCTATGTTTAGTCCTTTAACTACTGATGTTACTCTCTGCTTAGTTTTAATGAAAGGCATCACAACTGAAAAGAAACCAGTTGCTCCAAATAACTACTAAAAACTAATGAAATAGAATAAAAGTATTTCATATAAATATGTCACAGGCCATATGAATCTGATGCATATAAAAACTTCTTTGTACTGCAGTTCTTCTAAACTTAAGAAATTAATCAATTTACTTCTTTTTAAGAATAACTACTTTCATCACTACTCAAACTAAACACGTGTCAAACACGGTGCTTTTTCCGACCCTAAGTACAATATATTACGCTAATTTTGGTGATCTGCATTTTTAGCTGCAACGAACGAAACAACTGTTACCAAGCTAAAAGTATTCCTACACAAATATTTTCTGATTACCGACCCACTTGAATTCTTATGTTATGAATGCAGGTCACTTCCACATGCATGGTATGGTTCTTAGTTCTGAATTAGGGGAAGGTGAAGCCAAACAAAAACAGGAGAACACAATGTCACCATCCTCCTCAAGATTTACATTTTGAAAGATGACATGGCATTTTTTTGTACAAATAAACAGCAGGGAAACAACCACATGCAGCTGTCATAAATCTCCAAGCAAAGCAACATGTATCCCTCAGATGCTGCCGCACAAATGATTAAATGGCTACTGTCCTAGAAATGCTTTACAAACTCCGTACTACTCCGGAGCATATGACATCATACGCTTATAAAATGCATGTGTTTCTACCTATACAAGCAACCCATTTTATAAAATCCATGTGCTTACAAAGTTTTACCACGAACATCTAAGCAGAAATTCATAGTACAAAACTTCATAGTAAACACGAAACAGGTTAACATTAACACACTGCACTTTACCTAAATAAATTGTTAGTCAAAGTAATAAGACCACTGATAGATGAATTAAGGATTAATGGATTGTTACAGCATTGAAGGGGGGCAGTATTTCTAAGTATTTTTAATGTGCTGAGGCACAGATACCAGTTTAGCAAGGCATTATGTACATTCCTGTTACCCCGCTCCAGTTCAGCACAGGTCTCGGTACATTCCTGTTACCCCGCTCCAGTTCAGCACAGGTCTCGGTACATTCCTGTTACCCCCGCTCCAGTTCAGCACAGGTCTCGGTACATTCCTGTTACCCCGCTCCAGTTCAGCAAAGGTGTCGGTACATTCCTGTTTCCCCTGCTCCAGTTCAGCACAGGTCTCGGTACATTCCTGTTACCCAGCTCCAGTTCAGCACAGGTCTCAGTACATTCCTGTTATCCCGCTCCAGTTCAGCACAGGTCTCGGTACATTCCTGTTACCCCCGCTCCAGTTCAGCACAGGGCTCAGTACATTCCTGTTACCCCGCTCCAGTTCAGCACAGGGCTCAGTACATTTCTGTTACCCCCGCTCCAGTTCAGCACAGGGATCGGTACATTCCTGTTACCCCGCTCCAGTTCAGCACAGGTCTCGGTACATTCCTGTTACCCCCGCTCCAGTTCAGCACAGGGATTGGTACATTCCTGTTACCCCCGCTCCAGTTCAGCACAGGGCTCAGTACATTCCTGTTACCCCGCTCCAGTTCAGCACAGGTCTCGGTACATTCCTGTTACCTCCGCTCCAGTTCAGCACAGGGATCGGTACATTCCTGTTACCCCGCTCTAGTTCAGCACAGGTGTCGGTACATTCCTGTTACCCCACTCCAGTTCAGCACAGGTGTCGGTACATTCCTGTTACCCCGCTCCAGTTCAGCACAGGTCTCGGTACATTCCTGTTACCCCGCTCCAGTTCAGCACAGGTCTTGGTACATTCCTGTTACCCTGCTCCAGTTCAGCACAGGGCTCGGTACATTCCTGTTACCCTGCTCCAGTTCAGCACAGGTCTCGGTACATTCCTGTTACCCCGCTCCAGTTCAGCACAGGGCTTGGTACATTTCTGTTACCCCGCTCCAGTTCAGCACAGGTCTCGGTACATTCCTGTTACCCCGCTCCAGTTCAGCACAGGTCTCGGTACATTCCTGTTATCCCCGCTCCAGTTCAGCACAGGGCTCGGTACATTCCTGTTACCCCGCTCCAGTTCAGCACAGGTCTCGGTACATTCCTGTTACCCCGCTGCAGTTCAGCACAGGTCTTGGTACATTCCTGTTACCCCCGCTCCAGTTCAGCACAGGTCTCAGTACATTCCTGTTACCCCCGCTCCAGTTCAGCACAGGTCTCGGTACATTCCTGTTACCCTGCTCCAGTTCAGCACAGGTCTCGGTACATTCCTGTTACCCCCACTCCAGTTCAGCACAGGGCTCGATACATTCCTGTTACCCCGCTCCAGTTCAGCACAGGTCTCGGTACATTCCTGTTACTCCTGCTCCAGTTCAGCACAGGGCTCGGTACATTCCTGTTACCCCGCTCCAGTTCAGCACAGGGCTCGGTACATTCCTGTTACCCCACTCCAGTTCAGCACAGGTTTCGGTACATTCCTGTTACCCCGCTCCAGTTCAGCACAGGGCTCGGTACATTCCTGTTACCCCGCTCCAGTTCAGCACAGGGCTTGGTACATTCCTGTTACCCCACTCCAGTTCAGCACAGGGCTCGGTACATTCCTGTTACCCCCGCTCCAGTTCAGCACAGGGATTGGTACATTCCTGTTACCCCCGCTCCAGTTCAGCACAGGGCTCAGTACATTCCTGTTACCCCGCTCCAGTTCAGCACAGGTCTCGGTACATTCCTGTTACCTCCGCTCCAGTTCAGCACAGGGATCGGTACATTCCTGTTACCCCGCTCTAGTTCAGCACAGGTGTCGGTACATTCCTGTTACCCCACTCCAGTTCAGCACAGGTGTCGGTACATTCCTGTTACCCCGCTCCAGTTCAGCACAGGTCTCGGTACATTCCTGTTACCCCGCTCCAGTTCAGCACAGGTCTTGGTACATTCCTGTTACCCTGCTCCAGTTCAGCACAGGGCTCGGTACATTCCTGTTACCCTGCTCCAGTTCAGCACAGGTCTCGGTACATTCCTGTTACCCCGCTCCAGTTCAGCACAGGGCTTGGTACATTTCTGTTACCCCGCTCCAGTTCAGCACAGGTCTCGGTACATTCCTGTTACCCCGCTCCAGTTCAGCACAGGTCTCGGTACATTCCTGTTATCCCCGCTCCAGTTCAGCACAGGGCTCGGTACATTCCTGTTACCCCGCTCCAGTTCAGCACAGGTCTCGGTACATTCCTGTTACCCCGCTGCAGTTCAGCACAGGTCTTGGTACATTCCTGTTACCCCCGCTCCAGTTCAGCACAGGTCTCAGTACATTCCTGTTACCCCCGCTCCAGTTCAGCACAGGTCTCGGTACATTCCTGTTACCCTGCTCCAGTTCAGCACAGGTCTCGGTACATTCCTGTTACCCCCACTCCAGTTCAGCACAGGGCTCGATACATTCCTGTTACCCCGCTCCAGTTCAGCACAGGTCTCGGTACATTCCTGTTACTCCTGCTCCAGTTCAGCACAGGGCTCGGTACATTCCTGTTACCCCGCTCCAGTTCAGCACAGGGCTCGGTACATTCCTGTTACCCCACTCCAGTTCAGCACAGGTTTCGGTACATTCCTGTTACCCCGCTCCAGTTCAGCACAGGGCTCGGTACATTCCTGTTACCCCGCTCCAGTTCAGCACAGGGCTTGGTACATTCCTGTTACCCCACTCCAGTTCAGCACAGGGCTCGGTACATTCCTGTTACCCCGCTCCAGTTCAGCACAGGGCTTGCTCTTTGCAGGTTAACTCTCTTTTTTTCTTTATTTATTTATTTTATTTTACATTTGTTTACTGGGCTAGTCAAACTGGTTACATGTCCATTTTCAGTAGAGGCCCGGGGAGAAAAGCTCCGCTACAATACTTCTTAAGTAAAAATAAACAAAAAAATGTACCAAAATATATAAACATATACAAAATAAAATAGAAAAACATGTACTTTAAACCTACAGCAGGATGTAAAAGCATTTGAGTACAATAAGAGGTTTAGTAAAGAAGAAAAATACAAGTAAAGTACCTAGTTACTCTATTGCAACTTTGTAAGAAGTTGAAAAGTATTTATTTTAAGAAGTTGAAAAGTATTTATTCTTGTCACTATTACTTGCGAAGCAGCTATCTGACAAAGTCACACGTTACCTCATTGAATCCAGAATAAAACCTGCATGTTATTAAACAAAGCTTTAGGGTTACTGTCTGCTCTCTTTTTATCGGACAGTTCTAGTTTGAGTAGTTGTGTCCTGCAAAAAATATGAAAATGGCAAATGTTCTGATATTTTAGGAAGAAAAATACTTTCTTTCATCTAAATAGTGCAGAAAACAATAACATGCCACCTTAAACATCTTGAGATGATAAAAAAAATAATAGAAATATCTAAAGTTTGTGAACAATTAATCAGCATTTTGGAAGTCTTTTCCATTGGCAGAGGATATGTACTGACCTGTAAAATCTTTGGTTTCAGTAATACATGTTCCACTCTCAGGAAAGGCGACATCCCTAGACAACTTGAGCAGCAAAATTTGAGAAAAATCCTCAGACTAAAGTAACAAATACAAATAGGATCATAGGAGGTTACTAGGTTACTGGTCCTAAGGCCTTTACAAGCCTAGCCGTGGTTTGTCCTAAGGCCTTTACAAGCCTAGCCATGGTTGGTCCTAAGGCCTTTACAAGCCTAGCCATGGTTAGTCCTAAGGCCTTTACAAGCCTAGCCATGGTTGGTCCTAAGGCCTTTACAAGCCTAGCCATGGTTGGTCCTAAGGCCTTTACAAGCCTAGCCATGGTTGGTCCTAAGGCCTTTACAAGCCTAGCCATGGTTGGTCCTAAGTTCTTTACAAGCCTAGCCATGGTATACCCTTGTTTCCTTTTGGATGAAGATATACAGTGTGTGTTTGCATGTGAATCTAAGATTAGCACTGGCTGCCCCTGTCTAAAAGGGACATAAGTGCCCCCCCCCCCCCGTGTAAATTAACGATTTCCCATCCAAATGTCCAGGTTACACTTAAAAAGGGTCATTGAGGAGCTCTGTTTTACATGAACTGGGAGTTTGTTCTAGGAGTGGCAACTTCTGGGAAACATCTGTCTCTTCAGCATGTCCTGTTAATACTGCAGGCTAGGTTAAGGTCCCTAGAGCAAGTGAATTTTGTCCCATTGGATTTGTGGATGTGCAGCAGCTTCATCAAGGTAGGGTCTGAGACTGCTGTATAGGCCAGCCACAAGTCTCCTATAAGCAGTCTATACGATACAGAGTAAAGTGATAGGGCCTTCAGTCTCTCCATGTAGGTCATGTGTTGTAGGCCGTGAATTTTCTTGGACAGAAGCCTGTGAGGTGTCTCCAGTTGATGTCTGGTGAGGTACATATAGAAGGGAGCATTGTATTCTATTACTGGTCTGATGAGAGCTGAGTACAAGGGAGTTATAACCTCCTTAGCTTTGGATGCTATACCCTTGTTTATGGGGCGTGCAATGTAGAGGCCTTCCTTACTACTATGGTCAGCTGATGATCAAAATTAAGGCCACTATCAAGTGGTGTTCCTAAATCTCTCACCACTGGTTTGAACCTGGGAAGGTATTATTCTTGTTGTAATTAGCAGGGTATCTCCTTTACCGAAGGAGATGATAATGCATTTTCCTGCATTTAATTTAGGTCCGTGGCTTTGACACCAGTCATTTGTCTGCAGTACACTGACATCTTTAAAGTATTCAACGACTGCATTTTCTGCATTTAATTTAGGTCCGTGGCTTTGACACCAGTCATTTGTCTGTAGTACGCTGACATCTTTAGGGGATTCAACGACTGCATTTTTCTGCATTTAATTTAGGTCCGTGGCTTTGACACCAGTCATTTGTCTGCAGTACGCTGACATCTTTAGGGGATTCAACGACTGCATTTTTCTGCATTTAATTTAGGTCCATGGCTTTGATACCAGTCATTTGTCTGCAGTACGCTGACATCTTCAGGGGATTCAACGACTGCATTTTTCTGCATTTAATTTAGGTCCGTGGCTTTGACACCAATCATTTGTCTGTAGTACGCTGACATCTTCAGGGGATTCAATGACTGCATTTTCTGCATTTAATTTAGGTCCGTGGCTTTGACACCAATCATTTGTCTGTAGTACGCTAACATCTTTAGGGGATTCAACGACTGCATTTTCTGCATTTAATTTAGGTCCGTGGCTTTGACACCAGTCATTTATCTGCAGTACGCTGACATCTTCAGGGGATTCAACGACTGCATTTTCTGCATTTAATTTAGGTCCGTGGCTTTGACACCAGTCATTTGTCTGCAGTACGCTGACATCTTTAGGGGATTCAATGAATGCACTACTTTGCAGTCATCAGTAACCTTGCTAAGCCACAGGCCATCTATTTTTCCCCGGAATTCTGAAAAAATAGATACCACACAGTAGGGGGTCCAGCACAGATCCTTGTGGAACATCACTGGTAACAGGTCTGCTAGTAAAGGTGGCCTCCCCAATTTTGATTGTATGTGTTCTTTCTGTAAGCCAGCTGACAACCCACCTAGTGATGTAAGGGTTACTTCCCAGTTTTTTTAATTCCTCCAAATCTTTTGCATTTCTAATACCATGATGGGAATGGATGCCATTCCAAAGTCAAAGTATGATTAAAGTTCACGAAATTAGTATTGTTTCACTCTTTGATGTCAGCCAAATGTGGTCTTTGCAGCACCCACAATGTGCCCAGTAATGACTCCTTCTGCAATTCACACAGAGTTACATGTATTGGTAACATATCTAGATTCTTTTTTAAAATACCCGTTGCTCCTACTACTTTTGGGACTGTCTGGGTATCTTTATTCCACATTGCTCTCATTTCTACCTGCAAATCCTGATATTTTATGACTTTGTGTCTCTCTGTACGCAAGACACTGTAGTCACTGGGTGTGGCAATTTCTATGATCAATGCTACTTTTGTCTTCTTTTCATGGACCACTATATCCGATTTTCCCAGTAATCCCCAGCTGGGTGAGTTTTGCAATGATGCCTGATTGAGGGATTGTGTCAAAGGACTTGGCTAGGTAGAGATAGGCAATGTGAACTGTTCTGCCTTCATCCAGGGCCTTGGTGACATTCTCCAAGAAGTCTACCAGGTTTGGCAGGGATGATCTGCACTTAATGAAGCCAAACTGGGTTGGGTCAAAAATTTGAAGTCACCTATATCCTTGCTGATAAGGTCCATAATGACGCTCTCCAGAGATGCAAATAAGGCCAGTTAGGCTTATGGGTCTACAGTTCCCATGGTTGGCCGAGGGACCACCTTTGTGCAAGGGGATTATGGTTGCTGTTGTCCACTCAGCTGGGACAAAGCCAGTGCTTAGACTGAGATTGAAGAGCTTGCTCAGCGGTTCCGCTAACTTCTGTTACAGACTATTTAAAAAGCAGCCCGGGATGTTGTCCGGTCCCACAGAGGCTGTGTTTTTTGGCCTTCAAGAGTGCAGCTATGACCTGCTCTCTGGAGATATTAGGCAGAGGACTGGTGACAGGAATGTTGTGGGGTATGATTGGTGGGGACAGGGAGGTGAAGTTTTCACCAAACCTGTCTGCTAGCAGGTTGGTGACGTCGGATTTAGAATAAGTGGTACTGTTGATAGCTACTTTGGCACACAACTGAGCCATCCCTTTAGATTTTGGATGTAGCTAAAGAATTCTCTGTGATTTTCCTTACCCAGGGATGCTAATTTAGTTTCATTATTTGTTTTAGAAGACTTTACAAGATGTTCAATCTGCTTGTTTGTGCTTTGGAGGGAGTTCTTCCTTTGCTGGGACTGTTCCCTTTTGTTTTTTGACAGCAGTTTCTTTCTCTTATTGTATAATCTATTTATGCCGGATGTCCACCAGGGTGGATTATTTTTTTGTGAGGATCTTGATTTGATCCATTGTGGTATGGCTGAATACACATATATTTATATAGGTGTTTATACAGGACATTTGTGTACACCTCAGTCATTGCTGTCATTGCTGGCAGGGGGTCTCAAACTA
Source organism: Protopterus annectens (assembly GCF_019279795.1). Classification (NCBI taxonomy): domain Eukaryota; kingdom Metazoa; phylum Chordata; order Ceratodontiformes; family Protopteridae; genus Protopterus; species Protopterus annectens. The sequence goes on along the minus strand of NC_056749.1, from coordinate 773,693,950 downwards.
CTGATGCCCTCGCTCAGTAGGCTATAGTATAGGGGTCATCGCTGTCAGTGGTGGTGGGGGGGTCTCAAACTACTGATGCCATGGCTAAGTAGGCTATAGTTTGCTTTGGAGAAATTTTTTTAACCTTTCTACTCCGGAGGGTGGGTCAGGTATGATTGTTAGTTCGAATAAGACTGATTTATGATTGGACTTTACTAGGGAGGGCCCCACACATGGGGTGGTGTAGCAATCCCCATGTTTGTGAGCACTATGTCAAAAATGTTAGAGCCCCTTGTGAGGGTGCTATCTGCTTCACAGCATTTGTGTTAAAGTCCAGGAACCTTTGGGGGAGCACATGCTCATATATATCATTATTTGATCTGAAAAGTGTGCAGCTGGAATCTGGGAGAACTAAAATCCCCCTAGTTGGAATGTATAAAGAATTTTGATGTTCTGTTTTCCTTTCCTTTGTTTTCCATGTTTTCATGAAGACTTCCTGACTCCGGTTTCCACCGTCTTCAGTCAGTCGGTCCTCACAGTTTGACAGGTTCTCTGTAATTTGCTTAAGGAGCTCTAGAAATAACACCGTCACAAAAGACACAATTCTCTCTGCGCATTCTGCCTGTCTTCAAGTTGCACTCCTCTCTCTGCATTCAAGATTCTGATGGGTCCATGAAGGCTGAAGGCTTGGATATTTGCTTTATTTCATGACATCTGCACCGGACCAGTAAAAGATTCTGAAGAAGAAGTGTGTCGAAAACGTATGAATTTGTGAGCGTTATCCAATAAACAATTTCAACTGTTTGTGTTGCGAGCCCTCATTTGGAGTTTCCAGCGAACTTTTGGTTGTTTATTCGTGGTATTTTGGTTCGCTTTCATCTCTTTTTTGACTTGGTTGCTCATATATGTTACCCAGTCGATGGAGGGAGAGTTAAAGTGACCCATGACCAGGGTATTTGGCTGTATTGAGAGTGACTCAAGTAGGTCCAGGAAGGCTGTGGGGTTTTAGTGGTTGATGGTGGGGAAGCTATATCTAACAATGATATGGGGGGGGGGGTCTTCCTACAGTTAGTTGGACTAGGAGTAACTCTAGGGAGTCATATTGTTTAACCAGTCTAGAGGTGTATTTGTCTTTAATGAAGATGGCTACTCTTCCTCCCTTGTTTTTTTACATTCGTTTTCTAGTCTGGAAATGTGGAACGCATTACAGCCCTGCATAGCCGGCGTACTCGCTGAGGCCTTGATCCATGTCGCTGTGACTGCGCAGACATCAGCGTCTTCCAGGGGGAGAAGTGCTTCACATGCTTTAGTCTGAAGAAGTCCAGTGATCAGACAACAGCACTTAGCTGTTTCTATACTATTAACACAAACCACCTCCTGCAATTCCGCACCAATCTACCTATATCCAAATTCTGCCACATCCCCAGCCCACAAAGTCAAACATCTAAACAGCTTCTCACACGTCTGCCAACCTCATTAATACCAATATCTTAAATTTTCTAAAACGACAAATACTCAACAACTCATTAAGATCTACCCCAAAACTAAAACCTAACCCACTTCTGAAAACACCATTAGAGAACCACCACAAACACTCCCCTTACTTCAACAACCTAAATCAATGCAGCAACATCTACCCCAACCTTGGACCCCCACAAAACCACACTCCCCACCACACAACACCCCCTAAACAGATGATGCTAATCACCTTAAACATTTGCAGTTTATGCAACAAAATAAGAGAATTTCAGGCACTCCCCAGATTTAATCACTCTTACCGAAACCTGGCTAAAGCCACACATCAAAGACACAGAACTCCTCCCACTTGGCTATAATATAATAAGAAAGGACAGAACCAACAAAACAGCAGGCGGTATTGCTATTATCTATCCTAACAAATATACTATCCTTCCATACCCCAAAGATATTCCTAGCTTTGGTAATGCAGAAATTCTCATTACATTACTAAAACTCAATAACCATAAACAACTTTGTATTCTAACAGTTTATATTCCTGCAAGCCAAAATATCCCAGTATTGGAAAAGATTCTGTCTTGGGTATCCAAAAATATCTCCAATTAAACAGTAATCATGGGAGATGTCAATATCAACTGGCTAAACCTTTCCACAGACTCACCAGCTAATAGTATTCAACTTCATGGTTTTACACATTTAATCACATTACCTACTAGAATTCATAATAATAACCTAACCTCAGGCCTAGACTGGATCATGGTCTCTGTTTTACACATTTAATCACATTACCTACTAGAATTCATAATAATAACCTAACCTCAGGCCTAGACTGGATCCTGGTCTCTGTTTTACACATTTAATCACATTACCTACTAGAATTCATAATAATAACCTAACCTCAGGCCTAGACTGGATCCTGGTCTCTGATCCCCTCAAGTACTCTAACTCCAACACCCTACCCAAGTCACTCAATGACCATCTCCCTGCTTATACCCATAGAGCCACCTCCCAAAAACAGAAAACCCGCACTTGCAAGGCATCCAGAAACCTAACAAATTTCAGTCAGGAACTATTTAACAGCATATTAAAGTTAATTAATTTGACCCCATGAAAAACTTTACCTTTAAATGAGGCTGTCAACCACTTCAATAAAACTTTCCTAGATACCCTCAATGACCTAGCCCCTCTCAGAACTAAACAAACAAAAGCTAACCATACATCTTGGCTAACCAAATCAACTAAAAAAATACTGCTAACTAGAGACAGGCCCTGGAAAGATTGGTAAAAAAACAAAACTGATACAAACTGGCAAAAATACAGGCAACTATGTAATACAGCAAAAAAATCAATTAACGCAGATAAGAAAAACTACTTTTCTCAAAAACTAACCAGCCATAAAAACAACCCTAAAACATTTTGGTAAACTATTAAAACAGTACTCACCCCTGGATCCACACAAAACCCTACCCCAAACACAAATAAGACACCATCCGAAATAGTCAATATGTTTAATTCTCAGTTCACTGATAGCATCACTTCATTAATCACAAGCCTTAACCATTCTACAAATCCCAGCAATCTCGAAACCTCACCTACCCCCAACCAATACCCAACAATTTCTCATTTCTATTTTCAACCTGTTCCCACCTCATTAATTCATAAACTTCTTCTCAAACTTAAACTATGCTCGTCTTTCTCAGACAACCTTCCACCAGAATACTTAAAACTTGCTGCAGACTCTACAGCCTTTCCAGTTAGTATCCTTAGTAACAGACCCATCTCTGAATTCTATGTCCCAAACCTCTGGAAAAAATCTATAATAACCCCTTTGCACAAAGGGGGGAAATCCATTAAATTTACAAACTACAGACCCATCTCTATCTTCTCACCACTTTCCAAAAACTACCTGAAAAATGTATACATACTCAATTACTTAACCGTCTCACCCAAAATAATCTACTTACATCCACCCATCATGGCTTCAGGCCAACCCACAGTACCACAACAGCTCTTATGTCCTTCACGAACCTAGTAAATAAATCTAGGGATACAAACCTGCACACCTCCGTACTACTACTAGACCAGTCAAAGGCCTTTGACACGGTCTGACATAACAACTGTCAGCAGCAGGCTGCTCCCCGACCTACACTGCACACAATCGTTTAACAGTTACTTAACCAGCTCACCGACCTGCACACAATGGTTTAACAGTTACTTAACCAGCTCACCAACCTGTACACAATGGATTAACAGTTACTTAACCAGTTCACCAACCTGCACAAAATGGTTATCAGTTACTTAACCAGCTCACCAGCCTCCACACAATGGTTTAACAGTTACTTAACCAGCTCACCAACCTGCACATAATGGTTTAACAGTTACTTAACCAATAGACAACAATGTGTAAAATGGCAAGGCTGCCTATCTCAATACCAAACCAACAAAACAGGAGTTCCACAGGGGTCCATCCTGGGACCCCTCTTCTTTAATATATTCATTAATAAGCTTCACACGACCAGTTATCATAACACTTTAATTCAATACACAGATGATTCAACTATCATTACCTCGTCTAACAACATCTCTGATCTACTGAATAAAACAAAGAGCACATTTACCTCCACAGAGTCATGGCTAAACAACGTACAACTACTGCTTAATCCTAACAAAACCAAACTCTTACTTTTCTCTCCCAAAACCAACATAGCAGATTCAAAATATACTCCCACAACAATACTGAGATTGAAATTGTGAATATCGCAAAATTATTAGGAGTCACCATAGACAACAAGCTCTCATATGACCAACACATTATTAATGCAATTAAAAAAGTCACTTCGAACTAGGAACTCTCTACAGACATAAAAACTTCCTCGACCCAAGTTCTAAAAGAACACTGGCAAATACCTATCCTATCTCTTCTGTATGGTGTTCATATATTCACTAACCTCTATGCCTCCCTCAAAACTAAACTTCAGTCTTGTTACTATAACATTGCAAAATTTGCCACTAACTCATCCTGCAGCACCAATCACTGCAACGCTCTCAAGGAACTAAAATGGCTGGAATTCCCCCATTACCCTGATAACTTCAACTATGGCACAAAAAATAATATATAAGCCTGATAGCTGCCCAGCCCTAAAAGACATCCGCCACATCGACTGTCCCACTAGAAACCTCCACTCAAATAATAGGCAACTTGTAGACTTACACACACCTAACAAAAGAGCTGGTGAGTGTCTCTATTCTTATGCCACAGCTAAACTCTGGAACAACCTCCCAAATAACACCAGCAAAGAACAGCCCAAAAATGTCAAGCTCACTCTAAAGAACTACCTCTACAACCCCTGGACCTGTCCTTGTAAAACCTAACATCTTTACTCACCCTTTTCACTACTCCACCCCCCACTTCCTTACTACCTATCCTCAAACATCCTACCAACCTTCCTGCTTCAACTCTTAAGACACCACCCACTAACACATATATACCCTTCATCCCATCAATTGTATTTCACTCAGACGTATCCATATCTTCCACTACTATTCCTATAAAGTACAGTAGATATAAATAGTTTACACACCCCGTGTTAAAATGCTAGGTTTTGTGATATAAAAAATGAAATCATAATAAATAATTTTAAATCTTTTCCCACCTTTAATGTGACCTATAACCTGTACAATTCAACTGAAAAACAAACAAATCTGTCAGTGGAAAAATATAAAAATGTATAATATGCTGGTTGCATAAGTGTGCATGCCCTTAAACTAATACTTTGTTGTGTGTGCACACCCTTAAACTAATATTTTGTTGAAACATATTTTATAGGATCATAGGTGTGTACTAGGCTAATAGCCCTGGAGCCTTTACAAGCCTAGCCCACAGTATTACACTGGCATTGTGCCACCCAACCTTAGCTCCCAGTGCCTTTGTCGAGTAAAGTCACTGGAGTGATCCCCGGGGTGAATTTTCTATTTCCCATCCACTCATCAAGATTTCTCTTGAAGAGGGCCAGTGAGGTGCTCTGCTTGACATGCATGGGAAGTCTATTCCATAGCATGGGCAACCTCTGGGTTATGAACCTGTCCCTCCAGCATGTTCTGTTGATTGGGGTAATTAGGTTGAGGTCTCTGGAGCCTGTGGTGTGGAGGGATTGGGATTTCTTCAGATGAAGCATTTCTAACAGAGCTGGGTTAGACATGACATTGTAAGTCAAGCAGAGATTGTCTCTAAGTAGGCAATATGAGACAGAGAATAGTTGGGTTTTTTTTTAGTCTGTCCACATAGGACAAATATTTAATTCAATTTTGATTTAATTATTGCATTCAGTCTTCTTGGGTAGGAGTCTATCAGCATGGCACATCTTGACTTGGCAATATTTGCCTAATCTTCCTTGCAAAAGCGCTCCAAATCTGTCAGATTGCAAGGGCACCGCTTGTGCACAGCCCTCTTCAGGTCAGCCCACAGATTTTCTATTGGATTTAGGTCTGGGCTCTGGCTGGGCCATTCCAAAACTTAAAGTTTCTTCTGGTGAAGCCATTCTTTTGTTGATCTGGGTATATGGTTGGGGTCATTGTCATGTTGAAAAGTGAAATTCCTCTTCATCTTCAGCTTTCTAGCAGATGCCTGAATGTTTTGGGCCAAAAATGAATAGTATTTGGAACTTTTCATAATTCGCTCCACCTTGACTAAAGCCCCAGTTCCAGCTGATGAAAAGCAATCCCAAAGCATGATAATGCCACCACCATGCTTCACTGTGGGGATGGTGTTCTTCTGGTGATGCAAAGTGTTGTTTTTGCATCAAATGTACCTTTTGGAATTGTGGTGAAAAAGTTAAACCTTCGTCTTATCAGACCACATTTTCCCACATGCTTTTGGGATACTTGTATCATTTTGCAAATTTTATCTAGGCCTGGATGTTTTTCCGTGCAAGAAAAGGCTTCCGTCTTGCAACCCTACCCCATGGTCCAGATATATGGAGAATACGGGGGACTGGTGTCACATGTAGTACACAGCCAGTACTTGCCAGAAATTCCTGCAGCTCCTTCAGTGTTTATGTAGGTCCCTTGGCAGCCTCCCTGACCAGTTTTCGTCTTGTCTTTTCATCAGTTTTGGAGGACTGTCCAGTTCTTTGCAACGTCACTGTTGTCCCATATTTTCTCCACTTTTTGATGACTGTCTTCATTGTGTTCCATGGTATATCCAAAGCTTTGGAAACTTTTTTTGTAACCCACTCCTGACGGATACCTTTCAACAATGACGTCCCATTGATGCTTTGTAAGCTCTCTGTGACCCATGGATTTTACTGTAACAGGCAACTGAGTAAATGTCAGGAAAATCCTACTAGGACAGTTGAACTTTATTTGGGGTAAATCAGAGTCTCTTTGATTAATGGTAGGTGTGTACCTAATAAGACTGAATGCTGTAATTAAATCAAAAGGTACTTCAACAAAGCATTAGTTTAAGGGTGAGCATGCCGCACACCACACTTATGCAACCAGCGTATTGTACGTTTTTTATTTTTTATATTTTTTCCCCTAACAGATTTGTTTGTTTTTCAATTGAATTGTACAGGTTGTAGGTCACATTAAAGGTGGGAAAAGTTTTGAAATGATTTACTGTGGTCTCATTTTTTTATATCACAAAAACCTGGCATTTTAACAGGGGTGTGTACATTTTTTATATCCACTGTATCTAATCCATTTCCCCTCAAACCCATTGCAAACATTCTGTTTAACTATTTCATTGTGTAATATATACTTGTAAGATACATACTCTGTAATCTGATTATTAAAATATTGTATTCTCTATGCTGGCTGCACTCTAGAAATAATGTCAGGAACTTTGCTTGTATTTAATATACTGTATTATCTGCTAATGACTGTACTGGAGATTTTCTCCCCGGGCCTCCATGAAAATAGGTCCCTGACCCAGTTGGAATTTCCCATTTACCAAATGTCAATAAATAAAATAAATAAATAATTTTCTTGTGTAACGCTGTTTACTTCCTTTCTCCAATTCAGCCATTTTCAATGGAAACCCTGGTACTCAGACCACAGTCACCCTATTGCAGTGCACGGCTATGATGTCACATACCACACTGGCCCAACTGGAGAGACGAGACGAATCATTATCCTTATCTGCTTCCCAGACACTGGGTTTCCAGATCTTCTGCTTCAACGCAAGTGAAACACAAGGAGGGAAAATCCTTGTCCTCTGGCTCACAGCCAGACATGTCACCTCAACTGTGGGTAAGCATGTCAAAGACACACAACAGAAATTGGGCAGTACGATGTGATAATTACGACCTAGACTGTGGATCCTGCTGCAGTACGATGTGATATCTACAACCTAGACTGTGGATCCTGATTCAGTACAATGGTTCATCTACAACCTAGACTGTGGATCCTGCTGCAGTACAATAGGATATCTACAACCTAGACGGTGGATCCTGCTGCAGTACAATGTGATATCTACAACCTAGACTGGGGATCCTGCGGCAGTATGATGTGATATATACAACCTAGACTGTGGATCCTGTTACAGTACAATGTGATATCTACAACCTAGACTGTGGATCCTGCTACAGTACAATGTGATATCTACAACCTAGTCTGTGGATCCTGCTGCAGTACGATGTGATATATACAACCTAGACTGTGGATCCTGTGACAGTACAATGTGATATCTACAACCTAGTCTGTGTATCCTGCTGCGTTAAGATATGATATCTACAACCTAGTCTGTGGATCCTACTGCAGTACAATGTGATATCTACAACCTAGTCTGTGGATCCTGCTGCAGTACGATGTGATATCTACAATGTAGACTGTGGATCCTGCTGCAGTATAATGTGATATTTACAACCTAGACTGGGGATCCTGCTGCAGTACAATGTGATATCTACAACCTAGACTGTGGATCCTGCTGCAGTACGATGTGGTATCTACAACCGAGACTGTGGATCCTGCTGCAGTATGATGTGATATCTACAACCTAGACTGTGGATCCTGCTGCAGTACGACGTAATATCTACAACCGAGACTGTGGATCCTGCTGCAGTATGATGTGATATCTACAACCTAGACTGTGGCTCCTGCTGCAGTACGATGTGATATCTACAACCTAGACTGTGGATCCTGTGACAGTACAATGTGATATCTACAACCTAGTCTGTGTATCCTGCTGCGTTAAGATATGATATCTACAACCTAGTCTGTGGATCCTGCTGCAGTGCAATGTGATATCTACAACTTAGACTGTGGATCCTGCTGCAGTACAATGTGATATCTACAACCTAGACTGTGGATCCTGCTGCGTTAAGATGTGATATCTACCACCTAGTCTGTGGATCCTACTGCAGTACAATGTGATATCTACAACCTAGACTGTGGATCCTGCTGCGTTAAGATGTGATATCTACCACCTAGTCTGTGGATCCTACTGCAGTACAATGTGATATCTACAACCTAGTCTGTGGATCCTGCTGCAGTACGATGTGATATCTACAACCTAGACTGTGGATCCTGCTGCAGTATAATGTGATATTTACAACCTAGACTGTGGATCCTGCTGCAGTACAATGTGATATCTACAACCTAGACTGTGGCTCCTGCTGCAGTACGATGTGATATCTACAACCTAGACTGTGGATCCTGCTGCAGTACGATGTGATATCTACAACCTAGTCTGTGTATCCTGCTGCTGTACAATGTGATATCTACAACCTAGTCTGTGGATCCTGCTGCAGTACGATGTGATATCTACAACCTAGACTGTGGATCCTGCTGCAGTATAATGTGATATTTACAACCTAGACTGTGGCTCCTGCTGCAGTACAATGTGATATCAACAACCTAGACTGTGGATCCTGCTGCAGTACGATGTGGTATCTACAACCGAGACTGTGGATCCTGCTGCAGTACAATGTGATATCAACAACCTAGACTGTGGATCCTGCTGCAGTACAATGTGATATCTACAACCTAGACTGTGGATCCTGCTGCAGTACGATGTGATATCTACAACCTGGACTGTGGATCCTGCTGTAGTATGATGTGATATCTACAACCTAGACTGTGGATCCTGCTGCAGTACGATGTGATATCTACAACCTAGACTGTGGATCCTGCTGCAGTATGATGTGATATCTACAACCTAGACTGTGGATCCTGCTGCAGTACAATGTGATATCAACAACCTAGACTGTGGATCCTGCTGCAGTATGATGTGATATCTACAACCTAGACTGTGGCTCCTGCTGCAGTACGATGTGATATCTACAACCTGGACTGTGGATCCTGTGACAGTACAATATGATATCTACAACCTAGTCTGTGTATCCTGCTGCGTTAAGATATGATATCTACAACCTAGTCTGTGGATCCTGCTGCAGTACGAAGTAATATCTACAACCTAGACTGTGGATCCTGTGACGGTACAATGTGATATCTACAACCTATTCTGTGGATCCTGCTGCAGTATGATGTTATATCTACAACCTAGACTGTGGATCCTGCTGCAGTATGATGTGATATCTACAACCTAGACTGTGGATCCTGCTGCAGTACGATGTGATATCTACAACCTAGACTGTGGATCCTGCTGCGTTAAGATGTGATATCTACCACCTAGTCTGTGGATCCTACTGCAGTACAATGTGATATCTACAACCTAGTCTGTGGATCCTGCTGCAGTATAATGTGATATTTACAACCTAGACTGTGGATCCTGCTGCAGTACAATGTGATATCTACAACCTAGACTGTGGCTCCTGCTGCAGTACGATGTGATATCTACAACCTAGACTGTGGATCCTGCTGCAGTACGATGTGATATCTACAACCTAGTCTGTGTATCCTGCTGCTGTACAATGTGATATCTACAACCTAGTCTGTGGATCCTGCTGCAGTACAATGTGACAATGACAACCTAGACTGTGGATCCTGCTGCAGTACGATGTGATATCTACAACCTAGACTGTGGATCCTGCTGCAGTACGATGTGATATCTACAACCTAGACTGTGGATCCTGCTGCGTTAAGATATGATATCTACAACCTAGTCTGTGGATCCTGCTGCAGTACGATGTGATATCTACAACCTAGACTGTGGATCCTGTTACAGTACAATGTGACATCTACAACCTAGACTGTGGATCCTGCTGCAGTACAATGTGATATCTACAACCTAGTCTGTGGATCCTGCTGCAGTACGATGTGATATCTACAACCTAGACTGTGGATCCTGTTACAGTACAATGTGACATCTACAACCTAGACTGTGGATCCTGCTGCAGTATGATGTGATATCTACAACCTAGACTGTGGATCCTGCTGCAGTACGATGTGGTATCTACAACCGAGACTGTGGATCCTGCTGCAGTATGATGTGATATCTACAACCTAGACTGTGGATCCTGCTGCAGTATGATGTGATATCTACAACCTAGACTGTGGATCCTGTGCAGTACGATGTGATATCTACAACCTAGACTGGGGATCCTGCTGCAGTACAATAGGATATCTACAACCTAGACTGTGGATCCTGCTGCAGTACAATGTGATATCTACAACCTAGACTGGGGATCCTGCGGCAGTATGATGTGATATCTACAACCTAGACTGTGGATCCTGTTACAGTACAATGTGATATCTACAACCTAGACTGTGGATCCTGCTACAGTACAATGTGATACCTACAACCTAAACTGTGGATCCTGCTGCAGTATGATGAGATATCTACAACCTAGTCTGTGTATCCTGCTGCGTTAAGATATGATATCTACAACCTAGTCTGTGGATCCTGCTGCAGTACGATGTGATATATACAACCTAGACTGTGGATCCTGTGACAGTACAATGTGATATCTACAACCTAGTCTGTGTATCCTGCTGCGTTAAGATATGATATCTACAACCTAGTCTGTGGACCCTGCTGCAGTACAATGTGATATCTACAACCTAGTCTGTGGATCCTGCTGCAGTACAATGTGATATCTACAACCTAGACTGTGGATCCTGCTGCAGTACAATGTGATATCTACAACCTAGACTGTGGATCCTGCTGCAGTACGATGTGATATCTACAACCTAGACTGTGGATCCTGCTGCAGTACGATGTGATATCTACAACCTAGTCTGTGTATCCTGCTGCGTTAAGATATGATATCTACAACCTAGTCTGTGGATCCTGCTGCAGTACGATGTGATATCTACAACCTAGACTGTGGATCCTGTTACAGTACAATGTGATATCTACAACCTAGACTGTGGCTCCTGCTGCAGTATGATGTGATATCTACAACCTAGTCTGTGGATCCTGCTGCAGTACAATGTGATATCTACAACCTAGACTGTGGCTCCTGCTGCAGTACGATGTGATATCTACAACCTAGACTGTGGATCCTGCTGCAGTACAATGTGATATCTACAACCTAGACTGTGGCTCCTGCTGCAGTATGATGTGATATCTACAACCTAGACTGTGGATCCTGCTGCAGTACGATGTGATATCTACAACCTAGACTGTGGATCCTGCTGCAGTACAATGTGATATCTACAACCTAGACTGTGGATCCTGCTGTAGTATGATGTGATATCTACAACCTAGACTGTGGCTCCTGCTGCAGTATGATGTGATATCTACAACCTAGACTGTGGCTCCTGCTGTAGTATGATGTGATATCTACAACCTAGACTGTGGATCCTGCTGCAGTAAAATGTGATATCTACAACCTAGACTGTGGATCCTGCTGCAGTACAATGTGATATCTACAACCTAGACTGTGGATCCTGCTAGAGTACGATGTGATATCTACAACCTAGACTGTGGATCCTGCTGTAGTATGATGTGATATCTACAACCTAGACTGTGGCTCCTGCTGCAGTATGATGTGATATCTACAACCTAGACTGTGGCTCCTGCTGTAGTATGATGTGATATCTACAACCTAGACTGTGGATCCTGCTGCAGCAAAATGTGATATCTACAACCTAGACTGTGGATCCTGCTGCAGTACAATGTGATATCTACAACCTAGACTGTGGCTCCTGCTGCAGTACGATGTGATATCTACAACCTGGACTGTGGATCCTGCTGTAGTATGATGTGATATCTACAACCTAGACTGTGGATCCTGCTGAAGTACGAGGTGATATCTACAACCTAGACTGTGGATCCTGCTGCAGTACAATGTGATATCTACAACCTAAACTGTGGATCCTGCTGCAGTACAATGTGATATCTACAACCTCGACTAGAGGATCCTGCTGCAGTACGATGTGATGGACTCAAAACCTAGACTGTGGATCCTGCTGCAGTACAATGTGATATCTACAACCTAGACTGTGGGTCCTGCTGCAGTACAATGTGATATCTACAGCCTAGACTGTAGATCCTGCTGTAGTATGATGTGATATCTACAACCTAAACTGTGGATCCTGCTGCAGTACGATGTGATATCAACAACCTAGACTGTGGATCCTGCTGCAGTACGACGTGATATCTACAACCAAGTCTGTGGATCTTGCTGCAGTACGATGTGATATCTACAACCTAGACTGTGGATCCTGTTGCATTAAGATGTGATATCTACCACCTAGTCTGTGGATCCTACTGCAGTACAATGTGACATCTACAACCTGGACTGTGGATCCTGCTGCAGTATGATGTGATATCTACAACCTAGACTGTGGGTCCTGCTGCAGTACGATGTGATATCTACAACCTAGACTGTGGATCCTGCTGCAGTACGATGTGATATCAACAACCTAGACTGTGGATCCTGCTGCAGTACGACGTGATATCTACAACCAAGTCTGTGGATCTTGCTGCAGTACGATGTGATATCTACAACCTAGACTGTGGATCCTGCTGCATTAAGATGTGATATCTACCACCTAGTCTGTGGATCCTGCTGCAGTACAATGTGATATCAACAACCTAGACTATGGATCCTGCTGCAGTACGACGTGATATCTACAACCAAGTCTGTGGATCTTGCTGCAGTACGATGTGATATCTACAACCTAGACTGTGGATCCTGCTGCATTAAGATGTGATATCTACCACCTAGTCTGTGGATCCTACTGCAGTACAATGTGATATCTACAACCTGGACTGTGGATCCTGCTGCAGTATGATGTGATATCTACAACCTAGACTGTGGGTCCTGCTGCAGTACGATGTGATATCTACAACCTAGACTGTGGATCCTGCTGCAGTACAATGTGACAATGACAACCTAGACTGTGGATCATGCTGCAGTACAATGTGATATCTACAACCTAGACTGTGGATCCTGCTGCAGTACAATGTGATATCTACAACCTAGACTGTGGATCCTGCTGTAGTACGATGTGATATCTACAACCTAGTCTGTGGATCCTGCTGCAGTATAATGTGATATTTACAACCTAGACTGTGGATCCTGCGGCAGTACGATGTGATATCTACAACCTAGACTGTGGATCCTGCTGCAGTACAATGTGATATCTACAACCTAGTCTGTGGATCCTGCTGCAGTACGATGTGATATCTACAACCTAGACTGTGGATCCTGCTGCAGTACAATGTGATATCTACAACCTAGACTGTGGATCCTGCTGCAGTACAATGTGATATCTACAGCCTAGACTATGGATCCTGCTGCAGTACGATGTGATGGACTCAAAACCTAGACTGTGGATCCTGCTGCAGTAAAATGTGATATCTACAACCTAGACTGTGGCTCCTGCTGCAATATGATGTGATATCTACAACCTAGTCTGTGGATCCTGCTGCAGTACAATGTGATATCTACAACCTGGACTGTGGATCCTGCTGCAGTGCGATGTGATATCTACAACCTGGACTATGGATCCTGCTGCAATATGATGTGATATCTACAACCTAAACTGTGGATCCTGCTGCAGTACGATGTGATATCAACAACCTAGACTGTGGATCCTGCTGTAGTATGATGTGATATCTACAACCTGGACTGTGGATCCTGCTGCAATGTGATGTGATATCTACAACCTAAACTGTGGATCCTGCTGCAGTACAATGTGATATCTTCAACCTAGACTAGAGGATCCTGCTGCAGTACAATGTGATATCTACAACCTACACTGTGGATCCTGCTGCAGTACAATGTGATATCTTCAACCTAGACTGTGGATCCTGCTGCAGTACAAGGTGATATCTACAACCAAGACTGTGGATCCTGCTACAGTACGATGTGATATCTACAACCTAAACTGTGGATCCAGCTGCAGTACGATGTGATATCAACAACCTAGACTGTGGATCCTGCTTCAGTACGATGTGATATCTACAACCTAGACTGTGGATCCTGCTGCAGTACGACGTGATATCTACAATCTAGTCTGTGGATCTTGCTGCAGTACGATGTGATATCTAGAACCTAGACTGTGGATCCTGCTCCGTTAAGATGTGATATCTACCACCTAGTCTGTGGATCCTACTGCAGTACAATGTGATATCTACAACCTGGACTGTGGATCCTGCTGCAGTATGATGTGATATCTACAACCTAGACTGTGGATCCTGCTGCAGTACGATGTGATATCTACAACCTAGACTGTGGATCCTGCTGCAGTACAATGTGACAATGACAACCTAGACTGTGGATCCTGCTGCAGTACAATGTGATATCTACAACCTAGACTGTTGATCCTGCTGCAGTATAATGTGATATTTACAACCTAGACTGTGGATCCTGCTGCAGTACGACGTGATATCTACAACCTAGACTGTGGATCCTGCTGAAGTACGAGGTGATATCTACAACCTAGACTGTGGATCCTGCTGCAGTACAATGTGATATCTACAACCTAAACTGTGGATCCTGCTGCAGTACAATGTGATATCTACAACCTCGACTAGAGGATCCTGCTGCAGTACGATGTGATGGACTCAAAACCTAGACTGTGGATCCTGCTGCAGTACAATGTGATATCTACAACCTAGACTGTGGGTCCTGCTGCAGTACAATGTGATATCTACAGCCTAGACTGTAGATCCTGCTGTAGTATGATGTGATATCTACAACCTAAACTGTGGATCCTGCTGCAGTACGATGTGATATCAACAACCTAGACTGTGGATCCTGCTGCAGTACGTGATATCTACAACCAAGTCTGTGGATCTTGCTGCAGTACGATGTGATATCTACAACCTAGACTGTGGATCCTGTTGCATTAAGATGTGATATCTACCACCTAGTCTGTGGATCCTACTGCAGTACAATGTGACATCTACAACCTGGACTGTGGATCCTGCTGCAGTATGATGTGATATCTACAACCTAGACTGTGGGTCCTGCTGCAGTACGATGTGATATCTACAACCTAGACTGTGGATCCTGCTGCAGTACGATGTGATATCAACAACCTAGACTGTGGATCCTGCTGCAGTACGACGTGATATCTACAACCAAGTCTGTGGATCTTGCTGCAGTACGATGTGATATCTACAACCTAGACTGTGGATCCTGCTGCATTAAGATGTGATATCTACCACCTAGTCTGTGGATCCTGCTGCAGTACAATGTGATATCAACAACCTAGACTATGGATCCTGCTGCAGTACGACGTGATATCTACAACCAAGTCTGTGGATCTTGCTGCAGTACGATGTGATATCTACAACCTAGACTGTGGATCCTGCTGCATTAAGATGTGATATCTACCACCTAGTCTGTGGATCCTACTGCAGTACAATGTGATATCTACAACCTGGACTGTGGATCCTGCTGCAGTATGATGTGATATCTACAACCTAGACTGTGGGTCCTGCTGCAGTACGATGTGATATCTACAACCTAGACTGTGGATCCTGCTGCAGTACAATGTGACAATGACAACCTAGACTGTGGATCATGCTGCAGTACAATGTGATATCTACAACCTAGACTGTGGATCCTGCTGCAGTACAATGTGATATCTACAACCTAGACTGTGGATCCTGCTGTAGTACGATGTGATATCTACAACCTAGTCTGTGGATCCTGCTGCAGTATAATGTGATATTTACAACCTAGACTGTGGATCCTGCGCAGCGATGTGATATCTACAACCTAGACTGTGGATCCTGCTGCAGTACAATGTGATATCTACAACCTAGTCTGTGGATCCTGCTGCAGTACGATGTGATATCTACAACCTAGACTGTGGATCCTGCTGCAGTACAATGTGATATCTACAACCTAGACTGTGGATCCTGCTGCAGTACAATGTGATATCTACAGCCTAGACTATGGATCCTGCTGCAGTACGATGTGATGGACTCAAAACCTAGACTGTGGATCCTGCTGCAGTAAAATGTGATATCTACAACCTAGACTGTGGCTCCTGCTGCAATATGATGTGATATCTACAACCTAGTCTGTGGATCCTGCTGCAGTACAATGTGATATCTACAACCTGGACTGTGGATCCTGCTGCAGTACGATGTGATATCTACAACCTGGACTATGGATCCTGCTGCAATATGATGTGATATCTACAACCTAAACTGTGGATCCTGCTGCAGTACGATGTGATATCAACAACCTAGACTGTGGATCCTGCTGTAGTATGATGTGATATCTACAACCTGGACTGTGGATCCTGCTGCAATGTGATGTGATATCTACAACCTAAACTGTGGATCCTGCTGCAGTACAATGTGATATCTTCAACCTAGACTAGAGGATCCTGCTGCAGTACAATGTGATATCTACAACCTACACTGTGGATCCTGCTGCAGTACAATGTGATATCTTCAACCTAGACTGTGGATCCTGCTGCAGTACAAGGTGATATCTACAACCAAGACTGTGGATCCTGCTACAGTGCGATGTGATATCTACAACCTAAACTGTGGATCCAGCTGCAGCACGATGTGATATCAACAACCTAGACTGTGGATCCTGCTTCAGTACGATGTGATATCTACAACCTAGACTGTGGATCCTGCTGCAGTACGACGTGATATCTACAATCTAGTCTGTGGATCTTGCTGCAGTACGATGTGATATCTAGAACCTAGACTGTGGATCCTGCTCCGTTAAGATGTGATATCTACCACCTAGTCTGTGGATCCTACTGCAGTACAATGTGATATCTACAACCTGGACTGTGGATCCTGCTGCAGTATGATGTGATATCTACAACCTAGACTGTGGATCCTGCTGCAGTACGATGTGATATCTACAACCTAGACTGTGGATCCTGCTGCAGTACAATGTGACAATGACAACCTAGACTGTGGATCCTGCTGCAGTACAATGTGATATCTACAACCTAGACTGTTGATCCTGCTGCAGTATAATGTGATATTTACAACCTAGACTGTGGATCCTGCTGCAGTACGACGTGATATCTATAACCTAGTCTGTGGATCTTGCTGCAGTACGATGTGATATCTACAACCTAGACTGTGGATCCTGCTGCGTTAAGATGTGATATCTACCACCTAGACTGTGGATCCTGCTGCAGTACAATGTGATATCTACAACCTAGTCTGTGGATCCTGCTGCAGTATAATGTGATATTTACAACCTAGACTGTGGATCCTGCTGCAGTACAATGTGATATCTACAACCTAGACTGTGGATCCTGTTACAGTACAATGTGATATCTACAACCTAGACTGTGGATCCTGCTGCAGTACGATGTGATATCTACAACCTAGTCTGTGGATCCTGCTGCAGTACGATGTGATATCTACAACCTAGACTGTGGATCCTGTTACAGTACAATGTGACATCTACAACCTAGACTGTGGATCCTGCTGCAGTACGATGTGATATCTACAACCTAGACTGTGGATCCTGCTGCAGTACGATGTGGTATCTACAACCGAGACTGTGGATCCTGCTGCAGTATGATGTGGTATCTACAACCTAGACTGTGGATCCTGCTGCAGTACGATGTGATATCTACAACCTGGACTGTGGATCCTGCTGTAGTATGATGTGATATCTACAACCTAGACTGTGGATCCTGCTGCAGTACGATGTGATATCTACAACCTAAACTGTGGATCCTGCTGCAGTACAATGTGATATCTACAACCTCGACTAGAGGATCCTGCTGCAGTACAATGTGATATCTACAACCTAGACTGTGGATCCTGCTGCAGTACAATGTGATATCTACAACCTAGACTGTGGATCCTGCTGCAGTACGATGTGGTATCTACAACCGAGACTGTGGATCCTGCTGCAGTATGATGTGGTATCTACAACCTAGACTGTGGATCCTGCTGCAGTACGATGTGATATCTACAACCGAGACTGTGGCTCCTGCTGCAGTACAATGTGATATCTACAACCTAGACTGTGGATCCTGCTGCAGTACGATGTGATATCTACAACCTGGACTGTGGATCCTGCTGTAGTATGATGTGATATCTACAACCTAGACTGTGGATCCTGCTGCAGTACGATGTGATATCTACAACCTAAACTGTGGATCCTGCTGCAGTACAATGTGATATCTACAACCTCGACTAGAGGATCCTGCTGCAGTACAATGTGATATCTACAACCTAGACTGTGGATCCTGCTGCAGTACAATGTGATATCTACAACCTAGACTGTGGATCCTGCTGCAGTACGATGTGGTATCTACAACCGAGACTGTGGATCCTGCTGCAGTATGATGTGGTATCTACAACCTAGACTGTGGATCCTGCTGCAGTACGATGTGATATCTACAACCTAGACTGTGGATCCTGCTGCAGTACGATGTGATATCTACAACCGAGACTGTGGCTCCTGCTGCAGTACAATGTGATATCTACAACCTAGACTGTGGATCCTGCTGCAGTACGATGTGATATCTACAACCTGGACTGTGGATCCTGCTGTAGTATGATGTGATATCTACAACCTAGACTGTGGATCCTGCTGCAGTACGATGTGATATCTACAACCTAAACTGTGGATCCTGCTGCAGTACAATGTGATATCTACAACCTCGACTAGAGGATCCTGCTGCAGTACAATGTGATATCTACAACCTAGACTGTGGATCCTGCTGCAGTACAATGTGATATCTACAACCTAGACTGTGGATCCTGCTGCAGTACGATGTGGTATCTACAACCGAGACTGTGGATCCTGCTGCAGTACAATGTGACAATGACAACCTAGACTGTGGATCCTGCTGCGTTAAGATGTGATATCTACCATCTAGTCTGTGGATCCTGCTGCAGTACGATGTGATATCTACAACCTAGTCTGTGGATCCTGCTGCAGTACGATGTGATATCTACAACCTAGACTGTGGATCCTGCTGCAGTACAATGTGATATCTACAACCTAGACTGTGGATCCTGCTGCAGTACGATGTGATATCAACAACCTAGACTGTGGCTCCTGCTGTAGTATGATGTGATATCTACAACCTAGACTGTGGATCCTGCTGCAGTAAAATGTGATATCTACAACCTAGACTGTGGATCCTGCTGCAGTACAATGTGATATCTACAACCTAGACTGTGGATCCTGCTACAGTACGATGTGATATCTACAACCTAGACTGTGGATCCTGCTGTAGTATGATGTGATATCTACAACCTAGACTGTGGCTCCTGCTGCAGTATGATGTGATATCTACAACCTAGACTGTGGCTCCTGCTGTAGTATGATGTGATATCTACAACCTAGACTGTGGATCCTGCTGCAGTACAATGTGATATCTACAACCCAGACTGTGGCTCCTGCTGCAGTACGATGTGATATCTACAACCTGGACTGTGGATCCTGCTGTAGTATGATGTGATATCTACAACCTAGACTGTGGATCCTGCTGAAGTACGAGGTGATATCTACAACCTAGACTGTGGATCCTGCTGCAGTACAATGTGATATCTACAACCTAAACTGTGGATCCTGCTGCAGTACAATGTGATATCTACAACCTCGACTAGAGGATCCTGCTGCAGTACGATGTGATGGACTCAAAACCTAGACTGTGGATCCTGCTGCAGTACAATGTGATATCTACAACCTAGACTGTGGGTCCTGCTGCAGTACAATGTGATATCTACAGCCTAGACTGTGGATCCTGCTGCAGTACGATGTGATATCTACAACCTAAACTGTGGATCCTGCTGCAGTACGATGTGATATCAACAACCTAGACTGTGGATCCTGCTGCAGTACGACGTGATATCTACAACCAAGTCTGTGGATCTTGCTGCAGTACGATGTGATATCTACAACCTAGACTGTGGATCCTGCTGCATTAAGATGTGATATATACAACCTAGACTGTGGATCCTGTGACAGTACAATGTGATATCTACAACCTAGTCTGTGGATCCTACTGCAGTACAATGTGATATCTACAACCTGGACTGTGGATCCTGCTGCAGTATGATGTGATATCTACAACCTAGACTGTGGGTCCTGCTGCAGTACGATGTGATATCTACAACCTAGACTGTGGATCCTGCTGCAGTACGATGTGATATCAACAACCTAGACTGTGGATCCTGCTGCAGTACGACGTGATATCTACAACCAAGTCTGTGGATCTTGCTGCAGTACGATGTGATATCTACAACCTAGACTGTGGATCCTGCTGCATTAAGATGTGATATCTACCACCTAGTCTGTGGATCCTGCTGCAGTACAATGTGATATCTACAACCTAGACTGTGGATCCTGCTGCAGTATGATGTGATATCTACAACCTAGACTATGGATCCTGCTGCAGTACGACGTGATATCTACAACCAAGTCTGTGGATCTTGCTGCATTAAGATGTGATATCTACCACCTAGTCTGTGGATCCTACTGCAGTACAATGTGATATCTACAACCTGGACTGTGGATCCTGCTGCAGTATGATGTGATATCTACAACCTAGACTGTGGGTCCTGCTGCAGTACGATGTGATATCTACAACCTAGACTGTGGATCCTGCTGCAGTACAATGTGACAATGACAACCTAGACTGTGGATCATGCTGCAGTACAATGTGATATCTACAACCTAGACTGTGGATCCTGCTGCAGTACAATGTGATATCTACAACCTAGACTGTTGATCCTGCTGTAGTACGATGTGATATCTACAACCTAGTCTGTGGATCCTGCTGCAGTATAATGTGATATTTACAACCTAGACTGTGGATCCTGCGGCAGTACGATGTGATATCTACAACCTAGACTGTGGCTCCTGCTGCAGTATGATGTGATATCTACAACCTAGTCTGTGGATCCTGCTGCAGTACGATGTGATATCTACAACCTGGACTGTGGATCCTGCTGTAGTATGATGTGATATCTACAACCTAGACTGTGGATCCTGCTGAAGTACGAGGTGATATCTACAACCTAGACTGTGGATCCTGCTGCAGTACGATGTGATATCTACAACCTAAACTGTGGATCCTGCTGCAGTACAATGTGATATCTACAACCTCGACTAGAGGATCCTGCTGCAGTACAATGTGATATCTACAACCTACACTGTGGATCCTGCTGCAGTACAAGGTGATATCTACAACCAAGATTGGTGGCAACGCACGATGCATCGTAGACCATCCAGGTGCAATTAACCATAGGCAAGACTGCTCTGCAAATTGTAGCATTTTACAGGCCACCCTCACAAACTCAGGAACCTCACATGGCTTTCCTGAAAACACTGGAGGGGATAAATGTATCTCCAAACACCATCATACTAGGTGACTTCAATTACCCTAATATAGACTGGGAACACTACTCAAGCCCAAACACTCTAGCCCAAAAGTTCCTGGAATTCATAAACTCAAATGCCATGGAACAACTAGTCACCATCCCCACAACAGGACAAAACATACTTGATCTCATCATCACGAACATGGGAGCACAATGTTCAACACCGGAAGTATACCCCTCACTGGTGAGATCAGATCACAAACTAATCTCGCTGGAGGCCCTCATCCCACCCCCACCTGAAATAAAAAAGACCACCGTAAAGAACTTCTCGAAAGCCGACTTCAAACTTCTAAAGACTAGTGTGGTCTCCTTTAAGGCCCCTGAGCCGGAGGAAAACAGTACCCAAGCCGCTGAATCACTTACAAATGCCTTCTACCAGCACCTACAGGACTGCATGGATAAGGCAATCCCAAGCAAAACAAAGACTCTTTGTACCAAAAGCAAGCGTCCAGTCTGGTGGACCCCAGCCATAAACAAACTCTACAACAAAAGGAGGAAGCTACTACAAGATAGAGCAAAATCCTTAAAAGGTAAGACACCTTTGATCACTACAAGTAAAAAACTAAGAGCTCTCATAAAATCATCCAAAGCAAACTTTGAGAGAAAAATAGCTAAAGACTCAAAAGACAATCATAAGGCCTTCTTTAGCTATGTTAGAAACCTGGGAGGAAACTCCCAGATATGCTCAGAACTAGTTCAAAATGATGTGAAGATTACTGATCCTACAGACATTGCCAACATACTGGCTGACAGGTTCAGTGCAAACTTCTCCCCCCCCCAAAAGGAGAGATATCTATACCAAATGATTGCAGCCCCCCCAAACATCTCTAACGCCCAAGTGAGAACTGCTCTTTCCAAAGCAAAAAACACAGCATCCATGGGACCTGATGGTGTCCCCGGCTGTGTGCTCCACGAACTCAACGAGGAATTAAACCCACAGCTAGGACAGCTGTTTAATCATAGTCTCACCTCTGGATACGTACCCAGGTAGTGGCGCACTGCGACAGTGGTCCCACTTCACAAAGGCGGTGCCTCCACCGACCCTGGAAATTACCGGCCCATTAGCTTGACAAGCCTTATCTGCAAAGCCATGGAGAGGATCATAATGGATCTCATAAATAAAGACATAGGGAATTTGCAGACTTTGGATCCAACCCAGTTTGGCTTTGTCAAAGGCAGATCATGCCTTTTAAACTTGGTTGACTTTTTCGAAACAGTCACCAAGGCCATTGATGAGGGAAAGGCAGTCCATACAGCCTACCTCGATCTGGCGAAAGCCCTCGATACAATACCCCACTCGGGTATCATTGAAAAACTCATCAGCTTAAATGTTAACCCATACATCACAAGATGGGTTGCAAACTGGCTGAGTGACAGAACCCACAGGGTCAGAGTTGCTGGCGCCATGTCAGACTCAAAGCCTGTCACAAGTGGTGTCCCACAGGGCTCAGTCCTGGGCCCACTCTTTGTTTGGCATCTACTTTTCCGAAGTACAAGCAAACACAGGAGGGTTATGGCTGACAAAGTTTGCAGATGACTGCAAACTGGGCGCCGTAGTCGAAAACACATCTGACACAGATATCCTTCAGAAGGGTCTCACAGAAACGGATAACTGGTGCCAGAGCCATGGCCTAAAGTTAAATGCCAAAAAATGCATAGTCATACCCTTCGGGAAAAACAAGGTTACCCCTAGCTACCATAAAGGTGGCAATCCACTGAGCACAGAAGAAGTTATCAGGGACCTGGGGACCCAGGATGACAGTAGCCTGTCATTCGACACCCATGTAGCTAAAGTAGTTAGGAAGACCTTCTACATTGCCCACCTTATCATGAAGGGATTCACATCTAGATCAAGGGAGGTCATAGTTTCCCTATACTCATCACTCATCAGACCAATGATTGAGTACAATGCCCCATTCGGAATGTATCTGACCCGACACTTGCAGCAGCTGGAGAGGCCACAAAAGTTCCTCACCAAAAGGATAAAGGGTCTCAAAAATCTGTCCTATGCTGCCCGACTGAAAGAACTTCAGCTCTATTCAGTCGCCACGCTTGCTCAGAGGTGACCTGTGCCTGACATACAAGGCCATGTCAAACCCAGATTTGATGAATATGCTTCACCTCAAAAAATCTAAATCCGTCAGAGCCACAAGGGCGGGAGACTAAAACCTCGACACGGCTATTAATAGGACGTGCTGGAGGGATAGATTCATCACCCAAAGACTCCCCATGCTGTGGAACAAAATCCCGGTATATGTGAGGCAGAGCACCTCGCTGGCCTTGTTCAAGAGAAATCTTGACCAATGGATGGGAGATCGCAGATATACCCCAGGGATTACCTCAGTGTCACTGCTCGACAGAGGCACAGCAAAATAATGGGTATAGTTCCCCATACTAAAGGGGTGGCGTAAGCCACAAAACTATGGGCTACGCTTGTAAATGCCCTCGGGCAGATAGCCTAGTATAAACCTATGAACCTAGACTGTGGATCCTGCTACAGTACGATGTGATATCTACAACCTAAACTGTGGATCCTGCTGCAGTACAATGTGATATCAACAACCTAGACTGTGGATCCTGCTTCAGTACAATGTGATATCTACAACCTAGACTGTGGATCCTGCTGTAGTACGACGTGATATCTACAATCTAGTCTGTGGATCTTGCTGCAGTACGATGTGATATCTACAACCTAGACTGTGGATCCTGCTGCATTAAGATGTGATATCTACCACCTAGTCTGTGGATCCTACTGCAGTACAATGTGATATCTACAACCTAGACTGTGGATCCTGCTGCAGTATGATGTGATATCTACAACCTAGACTGTGGATCCTGCTACAGTACAATGTGATATCTACAACCTAGACTGTGGATCCTGCTGCAGTACGATATGATATCTACAACCTAGACTGTGGATCCTGCTGCAGTACGATGTGATATCTACAACCTAGACTGTGGATCTTGCTGCAGTACAATGTGATATCTACAACCTAGACTGTGGATCCTGCTGCAGTACAATGTGATATCTACAACCTAGACTGTGGATCCTGCTGCAGTACAATGTGATATCTACAACCTAGAGGGTGGATCCTGCTGCAGTACAATGTGATGGACTAAAAACCTAGACTGTGGATCCTGCTGCTGTACAATGTGAAATCTACAACCTAGACTGTGGATCCTGCTGCAGTGCAATGTGATATCTACCACCTAGTTTGTGGATCCTGCTGCAGTATGATGTGATATCTACAACCTAGTCTGTGGATCCTGCTGCAGTGCAATGTGATATCTACAACCTATACTGTGGATCCAGCTGCAGTATGATGTGTTATTTACAACCTAGTCTGTGGATCCTGCTGCAGAAAGATGTGATATGTACAACCTGGACTGTGGATCCTGCTGTAGTACGATGTGATGGACTCAAAACCTACACTGTGGATCCTGTGGCAGGACGATGTGATATCTACAACCTAGACTGTGGATCCTGCTGCAGTACAATGTGATATCTACAACCTAGACTGTGGATCCTGCTGGAGTACAATGTGATATCTACAACCTACACTGTGGATCCTGCTGCAGTACAATGTGATATCTACAACCGAGACTGTGGATCCTGCTGCAGTACAATGTGATATCCACAACCTAGACTGTGGATCCTGCTGCAGTACAATGTGATATCTACAACCTAGACTGTGGATCCTGCTGCATTAAGATGTGATATCTATAACCTAAACTGTGGACCCTGCTGCAGTACGATGTGATATCTACAACCTAGACTGTGGATCCTGCTGCAGTACGATGTGATATCTACAATGTAGACTGTGGATCCTGCTGTAGTACGATGTGATATCTACAACCTAGACTGTGGATCCTGCTGTAGTAAGATGTGATATCTGCAACCTAGTCTGTGGATCCTGCTGCTGTACAATGTGATATCTACAGCCTAGATTGTGGATCTTGCTGCAGTACAATGTGATATCTACAACCTAGACTGTGGATCCTGCTGCAGTACGACGTGATATCTACAACCTAGACTGTGGATCCTGCTGCAGTACGACGTGATATCTACAACCTAGACTGTGGATCCTGCTGCAGTACGATGTGATATCAACAACCTAGACTGTGGATCCTGCTGCAGTACGATGTGATATCTACAACCTAGTCTGTGGATCCTGCTGCAGAACGATGTGATGGACTCAGGACCTCGACTGTGGATCCTGCTGCAGTACGATGTGATATCTACAAGCTAGTCTGTGGATCCTGCTGCAGTACGATGTGATATCTACAACCTAGTCTGTGGATCCTGCTGCAGAACGATGTGATGGACTCAGGACCTCGACTGTGGATCCTGCTGCAGTACGATGTGATATCTACAACCTAGAATGTGGATCCTGCTGCAGTACGATGGTATATGTATAACCTAGACTGTGGATCCTGCTGCAGTACGATGTGATATCTACAACCTAGACTGTGGATCCTGTGCAGTACGATGTGATATCTACAAGCTAGTCTGTGGATCCTGCTGCAATACGATGTGATATCTACAACCTAGACTGTGGATCCTGTGCAGTACGATGTGATATCTACAACCTAGATTGTGGATCCTGCTGCAGTACAATGTGATATCTACAACCTAGACTGTGGATCCTGCTGCAGTACAATGTGATATCTACAACCTAGTCTGTGGATCCTGCTGCAGTACAATGTGATATCTACAACCTAGACTGTGGATCCTGCTGCAGTACGATGTGAAATCTACAACCTAGACTGTGGATCCTTCAGCAGTACAATATGATATCTACAACGTAGTCTGTGGATCCTGCTGCAGTACGATGTGATAATTACAACCTAGACTGTTGATCCTGCTACAGTACAATGTGATATCTACAACCTAGACTGTGGATCCTGCTGCAGTACGATGTGATATCTACAACCTAGACTGTGTATCCTGTTACAGTACAATGTGATATCTACAACCTAGACTTTGGATCCTGTTACAGTACAATGTGATATCTACAACCTAGTCTGTGGATCCTGTTACAGTACGATGTGATACCTACAACCTAGACTGTGGATCCTGCTGCTGTACGATGTGATATCTACAACCTAGACTGTGGATCTTGCTGTAGTATGATGTGATATCTACAACCTAGACTGTGGATCCTGCTGCAGTACAATGTGATTTCTACAACCTAGAGTGTGGATCCTGCTGCAGTACAATGTGATATCTACAACCTAGACTGTGGATCCTGCGGTAGTATGATGTGATATCTACAACCTAGACTGTGGATCCTTTTACAGTACAATGTGATATCTACAACCTAGACTGTGGATCCTGCTGCAGTACAATGTGATATCTACAACCTAGACTGTAGATCTTGTGGCAGTATGATGTGATATCTACAATCTAGAGTGTGGATCCTGCTGCAGTACGATGTGATATGTACAACCTGGACTGTGGATCCTGCTGTAGTATGATGTGATGGACTCAAAACCTACACTGTGGATCCTGCAGCAGTACAATGTGATATCTACAACCTAGACTGTGGGTCCTGCTGCAGTACAATGTGATGTCTACAACCTAGACTGTGGATCCTGCTGCAGTACAATGTGATATCTGCAACCTACACTGTGGATCCTGCTGCAGTACAATGTGATATCTACAACCTAGACTGTGTATCCTGCTGCAGTACGATGTGATATCTACAACGTAGACTGTGGATCCTGCTGTAGTACGATATGATGTCTACAACCTAGACTGTGGATCCTGCTGCAGTAAGATGTGATATCTACAACCTAGTCTGTGGATCCTGCTGCAGTATGATGTGATATCTACAGCCTATACTGTGGATCCCACTGTAGTACAATGTGATATCTACAACTTAGACTGTCGATCCTGCTGTAGTACGATGTAATATCTACAACCTAGACTGTGGATCCTGCTGCAGTACAATGTGATATCTACAACCTAGACTGTGGATGCTGCTGCAGTACGATGTGATATCTACAACCTAGACTGTGGATCCTGCTGCAGTACGATGTGGTATCTACAACCTAGACTGTGGATCCTGCTGCAGTACGATGTGATATCTACAACCTAGACTGTGAATCCTGCTGTAGTATGATGTGATATCTACAACCTAGACTGTGGATCCTGCTGCAGTACAATGTGACAATGACAACCTAGACTGTGGATCCTGCTGCAGTACGATGTGATATCTACAACCTAGACTGTGAATCCTACTGCATTACAGTGTGATATCTACAACCTAGACTGTGGATCCTGCTGCAGTGCAATGTGATATCTACAACGTAGACTGTGGATTCTGCTACAGTACAATGTGATATCTACAACCTAGACTATGAATCCTGCTGTATTACGATGTGATATCAACAACCTAGTCTGTGGATCCTGCTGCAGTACGATATGATGGATTCACAACCTAGACTGTGGATCCTGCTGCAGTACAATGTGATATGTACAACCTAGACTGTGGATCCTGTTACAGTACAATGTGATATCTACAACCTAGACTGTGGATCCTGCTGCAGTACGATGTGATATCTATAACCTAGACTGTGGATCCTGCTGCATTATGATGTGATATCTACAACCTAGACTGTGGATCCTGCTCCAGTACGATGTGATATCTACAACCTAGACTGTGGATCCTGCTGCAGTACAATGTGATATCTACTACCTAGACTGTGGATCCTGCTGCAGTACGATGTGATATCTACAACCTAGACTGTGGATCCTGCTGCATTATGATGTGATATCTACAACCTAGACTGTGGATCCTGCTCCAGTACGATGTGATATCTACAACCTAGACTGTGGATCCTGCTGCAGTACAATGTGATATCTACAACCTAGACTGTGGATCCTGCTGCAGTACGATGTGGTATCTACAACCGAGACTGTGGATCCTGCTACAGTACGATGTGATATCTACAACCTACACTGTGGATCCTGCTGCAGTACAATGTGATATCTTCAACCTAGACTGTGGATCCTGCTGCAGTACAATGTTATATCTACAACCTAGACTGTGGATCCTGCTGCAGTACGATGTGATATCTACAACCTAGTCTGTGGATCCTGTTGCAGTACAATGTGATATCTACAGCCTAGTCTGTGGATCCTGCTGCAGTACAATGTGATATCTACAACCTAGACTGTGGATCCTGCTGCAGTACGATGTGATATCAACAACCTAGACTGTGGATCCTGCTGCAGTACGATGTGATATCTACAACCTAGACTGTGGATCCTGCTGCATTATGATGTGATATCTACAACCTCGACTGTGGATCCTGCTCCAGTACGATGTGATATCTACAACCTAGACTGTGGATCCTGCTGCAGTACAATGTGATATCTATTACCTAGACTGTGGATCCTGCTGCAGTACAATGTGATATCTACAACCTAGACTGTGGATCCTGCTGCAGTACGATGTAATATCTACAACCTAGTCTGTGGATCCTGCTGCAGTACGATCGATGTGATATCTACAACCTAGTCTGTAGATCCTGCTGCAGTACAATGTGACAATGACAACCTAGACTGTGGATCCTGCTGACAGTACGATGTGATATCTACAATGTAGACTGTGGAGCCTGCTGCAGAACGATGTGATGGACTCACAGCCTAGACTGTGGATCCTGCTGCAGTACGATGTGATATCTACAACCTAGACTGTGGATCCTGCTGCAGAACGATGTGATGGACTCACAACCTAGGCTGTGGATCCTTCTGCAGTACGATGTGATGGACTCACAACCTAGACTGGTGATCCTGCTGCAGAAAGATGTGATGGACTCACAACGTAGACTGTGGATCCTGCTGCAGAACGATGTGATGGACTCAGAACCTCGACTGTGGGTCCTGCTGCAGTACAATGTGATATCTACAACCTAGACTGTGGATCCTGCTGCAGAATGAGGTGATGGACTCACAACCTCGTCTGTGGATCCTGCTGCAGAACGATGTGATGGACTCCTCAGCTTTATCCTTTGAGCTCTGCTTGACATGGATGCGGCAGATTATGGAGCAGTGTTTTGGAAGCCTTGTTTACATAATTAGCCTTGTTCACAGGGATTGCAAACAGAGGACAATAAGTGGCTGAAAACTGCTTTGTACTGAACTTGGGTATGTTCTACCTGGGTGACATTAACCATTCTTTTTCCAAGTGTTTGACCCCATTGTATGTTGATTATCATCCCTTTACAAGGCCAATACATGCACTCATTTCCCACTGCAGGGGTGAGGTTGAAGCAGGAGGTGCATCATTCAGACAGCCATCAAGGATGGTTTGATTTTTTTTTCTGGATTAATTCCTGCAGACTTTAATGTACAAACCAGGCAATGCATGGGGTAGGGAGAGCAGTGGGGTGATGGTGAGGGCCACTCCGTCACTCATGTACAAGGGTCATTCCAAGCAACCATGACTGTCATCCCCAAGACACAAGTAATGAGCTTTCTTGTCTCCACCAGGTAGTTAAGGTCATCCAGAGTGGTCCCCACCCTGAGTGCACACAACCCCCCCCCCTCCAAAGAGGCAAACAGTCCCCTTTCCTCTTCCTTCCTGCCTGTCTCCCTCAATGCCAGGGCCTCTAACTGATCCGTGGTCACCTGGGTCTCAGTTGGGAATCCATCCCATGAGCTACAGAGCCAGGCTTGACATAATTATATCTTTAATACTGGAGTCTTTCTTTACTAAAAGTAAATGACCTAGTTAACATGACCTTTGAGTATGTATGTGTAGGACTGTGGATGGTGGGTCTCCCCCACAGAGAAAATATTTTGCTACTCTTGCAGGTAGAGGGAAGAACAGCACAGTTTGCATTCATTCTTTTTTTAGTTTGTAGTTTACTTGTCCTTCCTGCAGCAGTGCTTGAAGGTTTTGAGAGTATGTTTTTAGTGTTCTTCATATTTTATTGTATTTCTTATTTTACTGAAATAAATACTTCACAATGTAGTGGACAGGTTTTTGCTTTTTTTTCATTTTCATTTAAAGGCAGTTCATTGTATGACAATCTGAAGTGTTACAAAGGATCGTAGTCTCTGCTTTAAAGTGCAACCACCCAGCCACAGCCACATGGATCACATGGCAATCCACCAGCATATGGCTGGTGAGTGCTATCCAATCAACTAATGAAAAGGTGGTGTCTGAATCTAAGATGCACCCCAACTTGGCTGTCAGCTCTTTACCTCTTTCATGCCCCCCTCACTGAATGACAAAGTGAAGAAAGGGGATGAACTCGGGCCCAAGACAGTCAAAGCAAAAGCTGTAACAATGGGAGACCTGTAAACATCCAATAATGGACTTACCTAGAGGAAGAAATGTTTATTGTATGCCTTTTGTTTCTTTAACCTTTGACAATATTCAAACAAAGGCATGGGGCAGAAGGAACCTTCTTGAAGATCCCTGTGCAGGGCCCTTTCAACCATCTACATTCTCTATGTAGAGAGATATGTCAAGAGTTTATCCCTCTTACGTCTGAGTGTCACTGTTTTTAATTGCCGATATTTCTGGCGTGCTTCATGCAGTGTTCCTTTTCCATCTAGAAGAAACATGGTCCCTCTGGTCCTGACTGACAATTTTAGGCTTCAAACATGGAAATATTTTGATAACAAACATCAGGATAGGAGATACATACTATGCAAGTGCACAAAAGAAACACAGACTAGATCTGATCTCCTAATATGGCATTATGGCAACATACAAACATCAGGCTCATGGACTAGATCTGATCTCCTAATATGGCATTATGGCAACATGCACACATCAGGCTCATGGACTAGATCTGATCCCCTAATATGGCATTATGGCAGCATGCAAACATCAGGCTCACGGACTAGATCAGATCTACTAATATGGCATTATGGCAGTATGCACACATCAGGCTCACGGACTAGCTCTGATCTCCTAATATGGCATTATGGCAGTATGCAAACATCAGACTCACGGACTAGATCTGATCTCCTAATATGGCATTATGGCAGCATGCTGTGTATTGACAGTGGGCAAGCAGAAACAGTTCTGAGAAAAAAATCCAAAACTAAAGGATAAACCCAAATGCAGGACCATGAACAAGGTACTCAGTGTTAATTTGAATTACTTTATATTCTTCATTTAACTTTGGTCTAACATCACAGACTGTCTCTACATCTATGAATTAGTGTAAGACATTACCACACCAAATCATTACTACAGTTGAAGGATTTTACAAACTGCACTACCATTCCATGTGCCTACCGCATGGTGTGCATGAACCAAACAGAAAGGTGTGTTTTATGTTCACCAACATGAAGGAATTGTTTTGCATGAAATGTAAAGTGTTGATCAAGTTAATTGTCAGTACAATACTTTGTTTCAAAAGCAAGTCTGCCATCATACAACAAGGAAAAGGAGGTTACTGTCTGGCTTCGGAAAGAAAACTAGAAAGGAACACCAGAATTATATAAACACAGCAAGGAAGTGACCACATGCAGAAGGTCCATCCGTACCTGTCGGTTATATAAACACAGCAAGGAAGTGACCACATGCAGAAGGTCCATCCGTACCTGTCAATTATATAAACACAGCAAGGAAATGACCACATGCAGAAGGTCCGTCCGTACCTGTCAGAAAGAATTCTGCACTAAATGAAGAAGAGCAGGCAAAGCTGAAAGAAGGGAAGTCCCTACATATCCTTCTTGTATCCATCTCTGGTTTATTTGTACACAAGATACATGGGCTAAAAACTCCAACCAACAAGAACGTAAGGTTACCTCACAGAACAATAGCCTAGTAAATCTGTATGAACATATAACCCAACAGGTTACACTTTGGTGTTCAGAGATTCACTTACAATGGTAATAAAAACAGCAGGGGAAATACTTTTCTATACAAGACAGACACTGCATGAAGATCATCTACAGAAAATGTAAAAGCAAAAACATTCAGCATGTTTATACTATACACACAAATACTACAAATGAATTCTGCTTAAGACAAAGAAAACCTGTGAAGGACAGAATACAGAAGGTGCCAGCAGAAACCAACATACAGAAATGTGTAACATCTCTGATTTATTTGTACACAGGATACAAGGGCTAAAAACTACAATAGGAATGTAAGGTTACTTCACAGAATAATTACCTACTCTCTACTCTTTTACATGCCTCGCCTGTACTCTCAAACCTCAACAAATCCGAACTAGGTCCCACAGCTACAACCATATTGCCAAATTCACCACTGGCTCCTCCTATAGAACCCACCACTGCCAGAACCTGAAACAACTACAGTGGCTAGAACTGCCCAGCTTAATTCAATGCAATCAGCTCTTAATAGCGCACAAAATTCTGTACCACCCTGAGGATACCCCCTCACTTATAAATACTGTTAAGCCATATAGCAACCTGAGATCCCTACGGTCAGCCAACAAACTACTGGTCCAAACCCACAAAGCTAATAACTCTGCTGGTGAATCCCTGTTTGCCAAACTATATAACCCTACAATCCTCCAAAAGTCTCTTCCAAAAAAAAAAAAAAAAAAAAAAAAAAACCTCAAACAGTATCTCTGTAACTGAAAGCATAATCTCTAAGTATCATAAAGTGCAACTATGTCATCAAGCTCTATATCCAATCTGATGTCTCTTGCTTTTAATTGTGTCTGTCCATGAGAATTGTGAGTCCCTACTAGGGAACACTACTAAACCATTGTAGATAATCACTCTGTTTTATATTTTCTAATGTTATCTAACTTCTTGTGTAATCTATGTAAGTGTGTTTATTTGGAGCTTTTCTCCCCGGGCCACTGCTGAAAATGGACATGTATCCAATCGGACTATCCCAGTAAGCAAATGTAAAATAAAAATAAATAAATTCAAGAAAGCTGGCAATGTGGTGGGCAAGAAATGTATCTGCCAAAAAAAAAAAAAAAAAAAAAAAAAAAAAAAAAAAAAAAAAAGAAGTTATGTACTTACCATAAAAAAGTTATGTACTTACCATAAAGAAATTATGTATTTACCATAACTTTCCATGTGTGTTGCCCATTTTCACTGATGGGTTCAGATCCGACTCTCAGATCTGACTCGGCCATTACCAAAGCTCGTGGTCACAAACTTTGCACTTGGGCAGCTCCCCTTTACCCAGAATGCCCCTCAGGCATTTCCTCAAATCTTGTTTGCTAATCATATATAGCAACACAGAAAAGAAAGGGAAAGCATGACCCTCAGAGCATTGAAAATACATACGTGTTCCCTTGAAAAGAACTGAAACCATCGCAAGGTAATATTGAATAAAAAAGGACATCTTGATCCATCAGAAACCTCGGAAAGGGGTTGGTGGCTGGGTTGTGAGGAAAAGGTGAAGATAGACACATGGAACGTTATGGTAAGTACATAACTTCTTTATGGTAAGTACATAACTTCTTTATAGGTAAGTATATAAGTTCTTTATGGTAAGTACGTAACTTCTTTATGGGTAAGTACATAACCTCTTTATGGTAAGTATGTAACTTCTTTATGTGACGTTCCCACTTTTCTCCTTATCCTCATGGATGGGACAGAGTCCCAAGCATCCTACATCCTGGGTTGCTCAAGGGAGAATATTCCTTAGGACCATACATCCAAATGCAGTTCTCTACCCCTGGAAACCAAATCCAAATCCAATTTGTAATGAGTAATAAAGATATGGTGATTGGTCCATCTGGCTGCTGTACAAATATTGTGCAAAGAAACCCTGGATTAGAAGGCAAAAGAAATAGCCATGGCTGTAGTACAATGAGCTTTAGCAGGCCTGGGTAACTGCTTGTTCTGTGAATGGTAAATATAAGAAATGCACTGAGACAGCCATTTGGCTAAGGTTACCCTGGACACAGGGCCACCTTTTCTAGTACCTGAAAAGGCTACAAACAGCTGATCAGTTTTTCTAAAATTCCTTGGCCTATGAAGGTAGAAATGTAACCATCTATGAACATCTGAGGATAGAAAACACAACAGTCCTGGATAAAGTGCCCCTTAGAAACAAGACAAAACTTCCAAAAAGCACACAAAGGAGCAGCACCACAGCAGATATTCAAGCAAACTAACAATTTAATAGATCCAGATAAAAACAGTGAGCGCTTTCACGTTAAAACACATTTCATCACACTTTTAAAAGTCTGATGAAACGTTTTTTTAACGTGAAAGCGCTCACTGTTTTTATCTGGATCTATTAAATTGTTAGTGTGCTTGAATATCTGCTGTGGTGCTGCACCTATGAACATCTAGCAAATGTAAAGAATATTCCCCTCTATTTTGAAAATTGGGAAAGAAAACTGGCAACTCAATAGACTGATTCAATTCATTTTCTAAAACCACTTTGGGCAGAAAGGAAGGGTTAGTACTGAGGGAGACTCTATCCTTGTGAAAAATCAAATAAGGTGACTGAGACGATAAGGCTTGCAGTTCAGAAACCATTCTAGTGGACCTGACTGCCATTAGGAAAAAGGTGTTCCACGACAGGGATTTCAGGTCACATTGTGCTGCTGGCCTTAGAATGAAATTTAAGTCCAATGGTGATGTAGGGTCTTTGTACAGGGGCTTTAAAAGAACTGTTCCTTTCAAAAAGGCTTTGCAGAGTTTGTGAGAAATCTGTTACCACTGTTGTGGCAGGACTAAGTTGAGAACTGCTGATTGAGGGCTGAGTGTCTGTTATTTTAAAAGTGTATTAGTTCTGGTTTAAGCACTTGGGCTTCAGGCCAGTTATTTTACATTAAGAAGGTTCGCGGTCTGCACTCTTGTGGGAGGAGAGGCTGGTCTCTGCCCTTCTGAGCTGGGAATTTCTGGTTAAAGGCTTATAGTGCCTGCATATTTGAACTGTTTCTTACTGAAACTGATGTGCCTTGTTTGCTGTAGCATAGACTAGATCCAGGCCTGCTGAATCTAGCTTTGTTTGCATAACTTAAGCACTAATCCAAGCCTTCTTAAAAGTATTCAATTGTAATTATACTGCTTGGTAGTAACCTGATTAAAGTGCAGCTATCATTCTAAGCCTTTTCGGTTACGCACTTGGGCTTTAGACCAGTTGTTTTACATTAAGAAGGTTTGTGGTCTGCATTGTTGCGGCAGGACAGGTAGCTTACATCCTTCTAAGTTGGGAACTGCTGATTGAGGGCTGAGTGTTATTTTAAAAGTGTATTAGTTCTGGTTTAAGCACTCGGGCTTCAGGCCAGTTATTTTACATTAAGAAAGTTTGTGGTCTGCACTCTTGTGGGAGGAGAGGCTGGACTCTGCCCTTTTGAGCTGGGAATTTCTGGTTAAAGGCTTATAGTGCCTGCATATTTGAACTGTTTCTTACTGAAACTGGTGTGCCTTGTTTGCTGTAGCATAGACTAGATCCAGGCCTGCTGAATATAGCTTTGTTTGCATAACTTGAGCACTAATCCAAGCCTTCTTAAAAGTATTCAATTGTAATTATACTGCTTGGTAGTAACCTGATTAAAGTGCAGCTATCATTCTAAGCCTTTTGGTTTACGCACTTGGGCTTTAGACCAGTTGTTTTACATTAAGAAGGTTTGTGGTCTGCATTGTTGCGGCAGGACAGGTAGCTTACATCCTTCTAAGTTGGGAACTGCTGATTGAGGGCTGAGTGTCTGTTATTTTAAAAGTGTATTAGTTCTGGTTTAAGCACTCGGGCTTCAGGCCAGTTATTTTACATTAAGAAAGTTCGTGGTCTGCACTCTTGTGGGAGGAGAGGCTGGACTCTGCCCTTTTGAGCTGGGAATTTCTGGTTAAAGGCTTATAGTGCCTGCATACTTGAACTGTTTCTTACTGAAACTGGTGTGCCTTGTTTGCTGTAGCATAGACTAGATCCAGTTCTGCTGAATCTAGCTTTGTTTGCATAACTTGAGCACTAATCCAAGCCTTCTTAAAAGTATTCAATTGTAATTATACTGCTTGGTAGTAACCTGATTAAAGTGCAGCTATCATTCTAAGCCTTTTGGTTTATGCACTTGGGCTTTAGACCAGTTGTTTTACATTAAGAAGGTTTGTGGTCTGCATTGTTGTGGCAGGACAGGTAGCTTACATCCTTCTAAGTTGGGAACTGCTGATTGAGGGCTGAGTGTCTGTTATTTTAAAAGTGTATTAGTTCTAGTTTAAGCACTCGGGCATCAGGCCAGTTATTTTACATTAAGAAAGTTTGTGGTCTGCACTCTTGTGGGAGGAGAGGCTGGACTCTGCCCTTTTGAGCTGGGAATTTCTGGTTAAAGGCTTATAGTGCCTGCATATTTGAACTGTTTCTTACTGAAACTGGTGTGCCTTGTTTGCTGTAGCATAGACTAGATCCAGGCCTGCTGAATCTAGCTTTGTTTGCATAACTTGAGCACTAATCCAAGCCTTCTTAAAAGTATTCAATTGTAATTATACTGCTTGGTAGTAACCTGATTAAAGTGCAGCTATCATTCTAAGCATTTTGGTTTACGCACTTGGGCTTTAGACCAGTTGTTTTACATTAAGAAGATTTGTGGTCTGCATTGTTGCGGCAGGACAGGTAGCTTATATCCTTCTAAGTTGGGAACTGCTGATTGAGGGCTGAGTGTCTGTTATTTTAAAAGTGTATTAGTTCTGGTTTAAGCACTTGGGCTTCAGGCCAGTTATTTTACATTAAGAAAGTTCGTGGTCTGCACTCTTGTGGGAAGAGAGGCTGGACTCTGCCCTTTTGAGCTGGGAATTTCTGGTTAAAGGCTTATAGTGCCTGCATATTTGAACTGTTTCTTACTGAAACTGGTGTGCCTTGTTTGCTGTAGCATAGACTAGATCCAGGCCTGCTGAATATAGCTTTGTTTGCATAACTTGAGCACTAATCCAGGACTTCTTAAAAGTATTCAGTTGTACTTATTACTGCTTGGTAGTAACCTGATTAAAGTGTAGCTATCATTCTAAGCCTTTTGGTTTAAGCACTTGGGCTTTAGACCAGTTGTTTTACATTAAGAAGGTTTGTGGTCTGCACTGTTGTGGCAGGACAGGTAGCTTACATCCTTCTATGTTGGGAACTGCTGATTAAGGGCTGAGTGTTTGTTATTTTAAAAGTGTATTAGTTCTGGTTTAAGCATTTCGGCTTCAGGTCAGTTATTTGACATTAAGAAGGTTCATGGTCTGCACTCTTGTGGGAGGAGTGGCTGGACTCTACCCTTCTGAGCTGAGAATTTCTGGCTAAAGGTTTAGAGTGCCTGCATATTTGAACTGTTTCTTACCGAAATTGGTGCGACTTGTTTGCTGTAGCATAGACTAGATCCAGGCCTGCTGAATCTAACTTTGTTTGTATAACTTGAGCACTAATCCAGGCCTTCATTTTTGGAGAAGGTTCCCCTGCACCCCAGTGGCAGGAGTGTGCAGTTAGAACTTGTCTGATTGAAGACTACAGGAACAGGGCTCAGTTTTGAGATTTTTTTACTGGTTAATTGGGTAATTTGTTTAAAAGCCTTTTCTAATTGCTTGTAGTCATCTAAAGCTGTTTTAAGTGTATTTTTCACTGTTTATAGTCGTTTAAAGCTGTTTTAAGTGTATTTTTTAATGTTTTTGCCTTATCTTTTCAAAAAAAAAAATTGTTTCCTTGTTTCCCACCTTTCTAAGCTAGTATAGTCCAGTTTTCAGGCTAATGCTGAATTCAGGGCTGTGTTACAATTTTCTGAGTTGCCCATACCTTACTTGGATAGAGGGAGGTTTCTCTGTTCACCTGTGACAGAGGGAGCTTTGATCAGCCATTTGTCCCCGGAGGAGTGGTTCCAGCCCAGAAGTTAGTAGTTTATTGGCCATTTTGGGCTAATTTCTAACTCTTTCATTTCCCTGCTGTAAAAACTGCGTTTGCACAGTTTTGCACATCCAGGCAGCGCCGGTTAGCTAGGGCTAAATTTATCCGGGCTCCACCAAGTCTCCTCTTCAGTTTTTCCTTTGAAAGTAGTCTAACTCTCAACCTAAGCACTTAAAAAGCATCCTACAGTCCAGTACTTGCTCAGACCTAATAGCAAGCACTAATATACCCCAACACTTGATTGCCCAGCAGGGCAAGGCTCGTTATTCACCCCTCACCAACCAAGCGACTAAGCAGCTCACCCTACTATTCAGGCAAGATCAAAGGGCAATTTCAGGTATACTCTCCAGTCCAGCTAGTGAACCTGGGTATCCTGAGGCAATGTTACAACTGCCTCATGTACACAGACAACCCTCTCCTCCTACCACAAAACATTAACATATGCGAGAGCTGCAATTATATAGCTAAACTGGAGGCTAAGCTCTCTCCACCCAAGACTGGACAGGCAGTCATGAGGAGAAGGTTAACACTTGCACCACACCTCCAGCCTCACACAGACATACTAAACCAGTACTGGCAAACGATACACATAAATACACAAAATCATACTCGGAGGGTCTAAATAAAAACCTGCAAAAGCATCACAGACCTCCAAAGCAGACACCCAAAAAAACCTGCACCTCCCGTCACAAACCAGACAACACATAAAACACAAAATCAGTGTGCCGCACAATCACAGCCTTTAAGGCAAAATAACATACCTAACACATTAGTAATAGGTGACTCTATAGTCAGGCACACTGACGCCCCACTCACTAGGCTGGACAAGGAGAAGGTTACTGTTAGCTGCTTGTCGGGAGCCAGAATCCGCCACATAACACAAACACTCAGGTCACTCCAGAACAAGTACAAATATGACTCTGTCATTGTTCATGATGGTGCGAATGACCTGAGAAGTACCTTCCTGGATTACATGAAAAGAGACATGGAAGAGCTCTCTGATCATGTAGCCCAGGCGGGTATGACCCTGACTAGCATCCTGCCTTCACCAAGAATGATACCACAGTATAAAGAAAAAATGATCAATTTCAACAATCGGCTAAGCTTCTGGTGTCATTCAAAGGGGATCCAGTGTTTGTCAGCCTGGGACGACATGCTCAACAAGCCTCGTGGCTTTGCAAGAGACGGCTTGCACCTGTCACTCCTAGGCTTTCGAATACTGGCCAAGGCTCTTGCTGCCCCCATAGTGCCTTTTTTAGACAAGGCTCAAAAGTCAAACCCACCTCCGTAAACAGCACAAATAAAAAAATGAGGGTTATGCTACTCAACGCCAGGAGTTTAAATCTCAAAATGCACGCGCTCAAAGCACTCCTCAGTATGGAGAACGTCAACACCTATGCAGTAACTGAAACCTGGTTCAAGGCTCCACACAGCACCCCAGCACTACCGGGCTACAACTCATACCACACATTTCGGCCACAGAACATGGACCGAAACACAAAAGGAGGGGGTGTATCCATATTCATCAAGGATACCTACACCTCCAGGTTAGTGGCGCAGCATGATACCTCCAAGATCATCCATGTACAACTAACATCAGGCAAATCTGAAATGCAAATTGCGGGCTGCAACAGATCACTCTCCATGACCCAGGACCACCACTCTGCCTTTCTGGAGACACTGAAAAACATGAAGGTCCTACCAACACCCTGATATTGGGTGATTTCAATTATCCTACTATTAACTGGGAAAACTACTCAAGTACAAACTCCCAGGTCCAGCGCTTCCTGGAATTTATCAACTCAAATGCCCTGGATCAGCTGGTAAACTCCCCTACCAGAGGTGAAAACATATTGAACCTGGTCATCACCAACATGGGCGACAAGTGCTCTACACCAGAGGTCAACCCGTCACTGGTTAGATCAGACCATAAACTAATCACCCTGGATGTCCACACCACACCACCACCTCCAACCAAGGAAACCACAGTGAAAAACTTTTCTATAGCAAACTTCACCTTACTTAAGACAGAGGTGGTAAGTTTCACAGCCCCCACGCTAAAGGATAACAGTGTCCAAGATGCAGGAACCTTTACAAATGCACTCTATGAGCACCTACAAGGATGCATGGATCATGCCATCCCTAGCAAAACCAAGATTCACTCCCCTAAGAGAAGGAAACCAGTCTGGTGGACCCCTGCCATAAACAGGCTATACAATAGAAGGAGGAAACTAGTTCAGAAAAAAAGTAAATCCCAAGAAGGAAAGACATCCCTGATCAGTATCAGTAAGAAACTAAGGTCCCTCATAAAATTCTCCAAGGCTAACTTTGAAAGAAAAATAGCCAAGGATTCGAAAGATAACCACAAAGCCTTCTT
The DNA here is from genome assembly GCF_019279795.1 of Protopterus annectens. Lineage (NCBI taxonomy): Eukaryota > Metazoa > Chordata > Ceratodontiformes > Protopteridae > Protopterus > Protopterus annectens. Next base: position 773,652,633 of record NC_056749.1, on the reverse strand, counting down.
TAGCTATGTCAGGAATCTAAATGGCAACTCGCAGATATGCTCTGAGCTAGTGCAAAATAGCACAAAATATACTGAACCCACTGATATTGCCAACATCCTGGCAGATAGATTCAGTGCAAACTTCACCCCTCTCTCACCCCCAAAAGAGCCCACAACAATACCAGAAAAGTGTAGTGTCCCGGAAATCACAGATGCACAGGTGAAAACAGCCCTTTCAAAAGCCAAAAGCACAGCGTTAATGGGGCCAGATGGTGTCCCAGGCTGCGTTTTGCACGAACTACAGAACGAACTAACCCCCCCCCCACCTAAACATACTGTTCAACCTCAGCCTCTCCACATGCTACGTGCCCATAGAATGGTGCACAGCAACGGTTATTCCGCTCCACAAAGAATTGGCCTCAACTGACCCTGCTAACTATCACCCCATAAGCCTGACTATCCTAGACTGCAAGGCTATGGAGCACATCATCATGGAACACATTAACAAAGACATTGGGAACCTCCAAACACTTGACCCGACCCAGTTCGGCTTTGTTAAGGGCAGATCATGCCTACTAAACCTGGGTGACTTCTTCAAGACAGTCACCAAGGCCGTAGATGAGGGGAAGGTAGTTCACACAGCCTACCTTGACCTCGCCAAGGCTTTTGACACCATTCCCCACTTGGGAATTATAGAAAAACTCATCAGCCTGAACATAAACCCCTACGAGATGAGATGGGTTGCCAACTGGCTTAGAGACAGAACTCACATGGTAAGAATGGCAGGCTCCAGGTCCAACTCTAAACCAGTCACAAGTGGTGTCCCACAAGGCTCGGTCCTGGGACCCCTACTGTTCAGCATATACTTCTCAGAAGTACAGGCAAACACAGGAGGACTATAATTAACCAAGTTCGCTGATGACTGCAAACTGGGAGCAATAACTGACTCTCTGGCTGACACGGACATTCTCCAAAAGGGCCTTGCTGAGATGGACTCCTGGTGCCAAAGTCATGGTCTCAAGCTAAATGCCAAAAAATGCATAGTCATCCCATTTGGGAAAAACAAAACACCCATGAATTACCACATAGGTGGCAGCCCCCTTAATACAGAAGAGGTAATAAGGGATCTGGGGACCCAGGTAGATAGTAATCTCTCCTTTGACAATCATATTGCCAAAGTAGTTAGGAAATCCTTCTATGTAGCCCATCTAATTACTAAAGGGTTCGCAACTAGAAATAAAGAGGTTATAGTGCCCCTCTACTCGTCACTCATCAGACCCATCATAGAGTACAATGCCCCGTTTGGGATGTACCTCACAAGACACTTCCAACAGCTGGAAAGACCACAAAAGTACCTCACCAAGAGGATTACTGGTCTCAAACATATGTCCTATGCAGCCCAACTGGAAAAACTCCAGCTGTACTCAGTGGCATATCACTTACTCAGAGGTGATCTCTGCCTGACTTACAAAGCCATGTCCAACTCAGAATTGATGGACATGCTCCACCTAATGAAATCCAAGTCACTGTGAGCCACTCGCTCTAGTGAGCTAAACCTCGCCACAACAATAAATAGAACATGCTGGAGGGATAGATTCCTGTCACAGAAACTCCCCATGCTTTGGAATAAAATTCCTAACTACATTAGGCAGAGCCCCTCACAAACACTCTTCAACAGAAACCTTGATGAGTGGATGGGTAACAGAAAATACACCCCTGGGATCACTTCATTGGCTCTTCTTGACAGAGGCTCAGTTAATTAATCAATGGGGCGGCGAAAGATGACACACTCTGGCTAGGCTTATAAATGCCCTCGGGCATATAGCCTAGTACCTACCTATGAACCTAATGAAGAGCCATTTTCATCTGAATGTAAATTCGAAATGGCTGCTAGTTGTACATTAACTGTAGCGGCAGCTGCACCTTCATTAAAAAGCTGTACTAAAAAAATCCAAGACTGTATGAATACGAGCGGTGAAGGGGTCTATGCAAGACTCTTCGCCCAACAAGCAAAATGGTTCCATTTACTGCAATAAATTTTATGGGTGGAGAATTTCTGAGATGAAAGAATAATATGTCAGACTGCGGAAGAGAGAAGGGGCTGCCTGGCTAAGACCGGAATTGGAGCAGCCAACTGTCAACTTGAAATTATGTAAATTTAGATGAACCATTCCCATTGGATGTGACAGAAGATCTGGAAATGGGTCCAGAAGAAGAGGCCACAGGAAGGGGAACCAAAGCTGTCAAGGCCAGTAGGGAGTAATTAGGATTATTGTCATCATCAACCGACTGGCTTTCCATAGGAAGGCTGGGATCAATGGGGTAGGGGAAAAAGCATACAGAGGACCCTGGGGCCAATTGTAGAGGAGTGCATCCTTCAGGGACTTCCCTAGAGGGGGAATCAGGTCAAAATAGTTGCTGCACTTGTTGTTCACTGGAGAGGTGAAAAGATCACAGCAAGGCTGGCTCCATCGACAGAAAATCATCTCTGCAACTCTTTGATTAAGGGACCACTCATGAAGCATTAGAATAGTTCTGCTCAGCTTGTCTTCAATCACACTGGACTTCCCCAGTATGTGCGTTGCTATCAGGAAATGGTTGGACTTAAATGACCATTACCAAATCCTGAGGGCTTTTCAACCTAGGGGGTTTGATCTGGTTCCCCCTTGTTTGTTGATGCACCAGATTACCAACATATTGTCCAACTGCACTGCAATAGTCCCCTGAGGGAAAGAATCCTAAAATGCTTGCAATGCCAGAAGCACTGCTCTCATCTCTAGGACATTTATATGCACTAGATTGGTCTTGATGGAGGACCAGGTGCCTTGGACTATCTTCCCCAGATAAAGTCCCCCCCCACCATATCTTGGGCTGTGGAGGAACAAACAGATGACTTTGAGTCACCTGATTGGACTGAAGCCAACAGAAAAGGTCCTGCTTGCAAAGGCTGGTGAGGTGAATCTTGAAGGACAGGGGAAGCGCTAGGAAGGACCATTGCACTGATAGGAGCCACTGGACTATTCTCATGTGGCAACATGCTAATGGAACTAGAACGATTGCTGCGGCCATCGGACCGACAGTCTATAAGACTAGGCGAGCCGGTATCACATTTCTGCGAAGTAATACTCTGACCTGAGATCTGATTGCCATCACTCTTGAGAGTGGCAGCTTGGCTACCATCTGATTTGTATCCAGGATTGCACCTATGAACTCGAAGTTCTGTTTGGGTTCTAGAGAAAACTTCTTTAGGTTTACTGTGATACCCAAGAGTGCACAAACTTTTAAACGTAGTCTCTTGCCAGAATAAGAAGATGCCTGGATGGGATAGTGATGAGCCAGTCTTCTAGATATGGAAAAATCCAGAATCCTTGCTGTCTCAAGTGAGCTGTTACTACTGCCATGCATTTGGTAAAAACTCTGGGGGCTGTAGTGAGTCCAAAGGGCAGAGCTCGAAACTGGTAGTGACTGGCTCCCAACCGGAAGTGCAAGTGCCTTCTGGACCGTCTGTCTATTTTTATGTGATAGTATGCATCCCGAAAGTCTATAGAGCACATCCAATTGTCCTTTTCCAGGAAAGGAAAACTGGACTGGACTGTGACCATCAAAATTTTTGCCTTTTTTTACTGATTTATTGAGTTTGCTGTCGTCACAACCATGGCATCCACTGCAATACCCTTGGTCCAAAACTTTTTATCTACAGGCGACGTAATGAACTTATTTGGTCTCTGAGGGGTAGCCCATGCCTTCTTAGAAATTAATTCAATACGTTCGTCTGAAGGCAGAGTCACCCAAAAGAAGGAAGGTCAAGAATCAAAGGCCTACATGTATACCAACTCCAGCCACCTCCCTGCTTCAATAATTGAAGGCTGTCTCCGAAACAGACATCCTCAGGAGGTGACCGTAAGGAACCCTCTCCATCAAGGTCAGTATCAGAGGTAACAAACTCTTGAAGTGAGTCCAAATGCTTCCTCTTGCGAGTCCTCTTCCTAGGAACCTCCTAGGTGAAATTCTTCAGGGAGGATTCAGAAGAGGCAGGGGTACCAACTGTGGTATCCTGAGGCCCAAGTTCTCGCTGTCCCCATGGAAGAGAGGCCCAGAAGAAAGACACTTCAGCTGAACAATAGGGGTCTGGAGATCTGAAGAAAACCCCATTCAAGAGCCTGGGGAAGCCATAGCCCTCTTCAGCACCCCGAAAGCAGACTGCTCCTGAAATGAGATGGCCAATGGATCCGGCAAAGAAGTAGTCAGAGCAGTCAACCCCTCATCCCCAGAAGACAGAATGTCCAAGGATGAAGCCGGAGCCAATCTCAACTCAGTCAAATCTCCGAGAACCAAGGACCTATCTGAAACCTTCAGTCGATACCTGATCTCCAGACCCGACCGGTGCAAAATAGCTATGAGAATCCTCCAACTCCAACAGAGTGAAGGAACTCAAGGTAAACACTTGATCTGAGGAAGAAGTCCTCGGATAAGAAGTTGGACGAATCTGGACATTTGGATCCCTCGGCTCTGAAACTTGTAATGAAGTCAGAGGAGGAATAGGAATCAAGGCAGAAGCTTTGGCTGGTTACGAATCTCGAGGAGTCAGATCCAATAAAAGCCTGGTCAGCGCCGGAGTACTCAGGAACCTTTGAACCACTCTGTCCGCATGATTATCAGAGAGGCTTCTGGTGGACCAAGAAGATAAGGTTGGAGACCTACGCCTTAATCTAGGAGGAGAAATAACTTTAATCAATGTCAGGCTGTCAGTCCGATCTCATCGGAGCCAAAGGCCCTGACTGCTCCGAAGATCTATCTGATCCAGCCTTCACAGTACTTGGATACAAAGACCCTGTTGGATCCGGTAATCTAGTTCTCTTTTCTGATGGTTCCAAGGAATCTCTCGGAGCCAAAGAATGCCGTTTGTTTTGGTTTGGTCTGACTGGAAGAGAAGGAGACGGAACCGGCAATGGCTTCAGAGAAGGGGAGAAGACCCTTCAACATTAATTTGTTTTTATGGTCAACCAAGGCCCTTTGATTGAAACCGTGACATATAGTGCAGTCTTCTTGGAGATCCAATGACCCCAAACAATACACACACATAGTATGTGAATCACGTAGAGGCATTTTTTTGCCACTTTTCTCACACTTTTTGAAACCTAACATTTTTCTGGTTTGTCGGCCATGATATAGCAGACCGATACAGACCGCGTGCACGCACACACACACACACACACACACACACACACACACACACACAAAGAAAGGCACACACACAACAGAAATAGAAGAAGTTAACTTTAACTTTTTTTTAAAAAAGGGAAACAGAGAAAAGACAACTACCAAAAATGGTAAGTGAAGGCCCTACCAGCAATGGTAGGGAAGATTACATAAAGAGGTAAAAAACTGAGATTATAGGGATTCAGATGGTAATAAAAGAGACAACTAACTTTAGAAAGTAGAGTTATGAAGATACAAAGTTATAATAGGAGAAAAGAGTAAAAAATTACTTAGCTAAGCCCAAGAGCAAAAAGGTGACCACCAATGTTTTGTGTGAAGCGGCCAATGAGTTCTGAGGTAATGCCTGAGGTGCATGCTGGGTAAAGGGGAGGTGGCCAAGAGCAAAGTGTGTGACCACGAGCATTGGTAATGGCTGAGTCGGATCCGAGGGTTGGACCCAAACCCATCTGTAAGGATAAGGTGAAAACTGACATTTCTGATAGCATGCTAGGCTGGAATAAAAGTCACAACTGGATAAATGTAAAAAATGCACTATGTCCTTCTTCCAACAGCCGGTGCAGCATTTTTCAATGAGAGATGTCACTTCTTCTGACATGTATCAGATATTCAGACTGCTGAGTTATTGTGCATAATGTATAAAGGTTCTTCTTTAGCACCTATTTATGTTCTTTTTCTTTAACTTACTAGGTCATTCAGTCATTTACTTGTGTGTTTCTATTTAGAGTATACAGGAGTAAAGTCTGTATTAATTAACAACTGTTTATATGTACAATGTTCTTCCTCATATCCCACCATCTATTCAGAAAGGAATATTTATTTAATTATTTAATTTTACATTTGTTGACCGGGCTAGTCCAACTGGATACATGTCCATTTTCAGATGAGGCCCGGGGAGATAAGCTCCATTAAGCTAATAGATTGCAAAATAAATAATGACAATAATGATTTACATAAAGGTACACCACAACAACAGACTAACAAAAAAATTATATGAGTATCTGATACAAGATGTGTTGGCATTATTAAAAGAGAGAAAGAGAAAAAAAAGTAATTAAAGAGGTAATAAAAAATAACATTTCACACAGTAGAGAGCTTAATACTCGTCCCAGAGAAGGCTAGCAAATAATATCATACTCTGAAAGATAACTAAGAACACTCTAGTTAACATGATTTTAGGTAGCTTTCAAATTATACAGTCCAAGTGAAAAAAGTAGAAAATACATACATGGTATACACATGTAGAGCAGTTATTTTGTGGGTTTATACTCAGGGATAGTTTCCCAGGAAGGACAGAATTTATGCAACATTTGCAAGCATTTCCTGCAATGTTTCATTAGTAATACTTTTGCAAAAAAAAAAAAAAAAAAGATGATTTATGATGCAATGAACTACTTTACCTCGTATTGTACAAGTTCCTAGCAGGTTAACAATATTCACGTGCTGACCAAGGTAACTGAGTATTTTAAGTTCTGACATCAAGGCTTCTTTTTCAGTAGAATGTGCACTTGCTGATGTGAGAGATGGTATAAGGTTAAAATATATTTTTTAATGAAATAAGGAAAAATTAGCTATCAATCACATCTTCAGTTTTAATAATAACTTACGTTTGAGCATTTTAACAGCCACTGTGATGACTGGAACATTTTCTGACAGCCCATAAGCAGCAGCTTCAACAACTTTGCCAAATTCTCCAGAACCAAGCGTTTTACCTAAAACAAAACATGCAAGCAACAAATCACATATATAATACACTGTTGACCAAAAGTACTGTTAGCAGTGCAAAGTGAAAGTGTTGTAATCATCAAGCCGCAGTCAAAATTTTCAAAATTTCTGTGCCTAAAAAATCCAGTAATTTTTACCAAAGTTTACAAACTAATACAGCATGCAAGTTCCCACTAGGTTACACGTTGCTGTTCAGAGATTCACTTACAATGGTAATAAGAACAGCACAAATATACTTACTACACGTGCAAACAACAAACATATATACAGAACCTCCACTATTAAAGGTTTACATAGTAAACAACATGTTTACGTCAGTGAGACGTCCTTCAGAGATTCACTTACAATGGTAATAAGAACAGCACAAATATACTTATTACACATGTGCAAACAACAAACATATATACAGAACCTCCACTGTTAAAAGTTTACACAGTAAACAACATGTTTACGTCAGTGAGATGTCCTTCAGAGATTCACTTACAATGGTAATAAGAACAGCACAAATATACTTATTACACGTGCAAACAACAAACATATATACGGAACCTCCACTATTAAAGGTTTACATAGTAAACAACATATTTACTTCAGTGAGATGTCCTTCAGAGATTCACTTACATTGGTAATAAGAACAGAACAAATATACTTATTACACATGTGCAAACAACAAACATATATAGAGAACCTCCACTGTTAAAGGTTTACATAGTAAACAACATGTTTACGTCAGTGAGACGTCCTTGAGAGATTCACTTACAATGGTAATAAGAACAGCACAAATATACTTATTACACATGTGCAAACAACAAACATATATACAGAACCTCCACTGTTAAAGGTTTACATAGTAAACAACATGTTTACGTTAGTGAGATGTCCTTCAGAGATTCACTTACAATGGTAATAAGAACAGCACAAATATACTTATTACACATGTGCAAACAACAAACATATATACAGAACCTCCACTGTTAAAGGTTTACATAGTAAACAACATGTTTACGTCAGTGAGATGTCCTTCAGAGATTCACTTACAATGGTAATAAGAACAGCACAAATATACTTATTACACATGTGCAAACAACAAACATATATACAGAACCTCCACTGTTAAAGGTTTACATAGTAAACAACATGTTTACGTCAGTGAGACGTCCTTCAGAGATTCACTTACAATGGTAATAAGAACAGCACAAATATACTTATTACACATGTGCAAACAACAAACATATATACAGAACCTCCACTGTTAAAGGTTTACATAGTAAACAACATGTTTACGTCAGTGAGATGTCCTTCAGAGATTCACTTACAATGGTAATAAGAACAGCACAAATATACTTATTACACATGTGCAAAGAACAAACATATATACAGAACCTCCACTGTTAAAGGTTTACATAGTAAACAACATGTTTACGTCAGTGAGACGTCCTTCAGAGATTCACTTACAATGGTAATAAGAACAGAACAAATATACTTATTACACATGTGCAAATAACAAACATATATACAGAACCTCCACTGTTAAAGGTTTACATAGTAAACAACATGTTTACGTCAGTGAGATGTCCTTCAGAGATTCACTTACAATGGTAATAAGAACAGCACAAATATACTTATTACACATGTGCAAACAACAAACATATATACAGAACCTCCACTGTTAAAGGTTTACACAGTAAACAACATATTTACTTCAGTGAGACGTCCTTCAGAGATTCACTTACAATGGTAATAAGAACAGCACAAATATACTTATTACACATGTGCAAACAACAAACATATATACAGAACCTCCACTGTTAAAGGTTTACACAGTAAACAACATATTTACTTCAGTGAGATGTCCTTCAGAGATTCACTTACAATGGTAATAAGAACAGCACAAATATACTTATTACACATGTGCAAATAACAAACATATATAGAGAACCTCCACTGTTAAAGGTTTACATAGTAAACAACATGTTTACGTCAGTGAGACGTCCTTCAGAGATTCACTTACAATGGTAATAAGAACAGCACAAATATACTTATTACACATGTGGAAACAACAAACATATATACAGAACCTCCACTGTTAAAGGTTTACATAGTAAACAACATGTTTACGTCAGTGAGATGTCCTTCAGAGATTCACTTACAATGGTAATAAGAACGGCACAAATATACTTATTACACATGTGCAAACAACAAACATATATACAGAACCTCCACTGTTAAAAGTTTACACAGTAAACAACATATTTACGTCAGTGAGACGTCCTTCAGAGATTCACTTACAATGGTAATAAGAACAGCACAAATATACTTATTACACATGTGCAAACAACAAACATATATACAGAACCTCCACTATTAAAGGTTTACACAGTAAACAACATGTTTACGTCAGTGAGATGTCCTTCAGAGATTCACTTACAATGGTAATAAGAACAGCACAAATATACTTATTACACATGTGCAAACAACAAACATATATACAGAACCTCCACTGTTAAAGGTTTACATAGTAAACAACATGTTTACTTCAGTGAGAAGTCCTTCAGAGATTCACTTACAATGGTAATAAGAACAGAACAAATATACTTATTACACATGTGCAAACAACAAACATATATACAGAACCTCCACTGTTAAAGGTTTACATAGTAAACAACATGTTTACGTCAGTGAGACGTCCTTCAGAGATTCACTTACAATGGTAATAAGAACAGCACAAATATACTTATTACACATGTGCAAACAAGAAACATATATACAGAACCTCCACTGTTAAAGGTTTACATAGTAAACAACAAGTTTACTTCAGTAAGATGTCCTTCAGAGATTCACTTACAATGGTAATAAGAACAGCACAAACATACTTATTACACATGTGCAAACAACAAACATATATAGAGAACTTCCACTGTTAAAGGTTTACACAGTAAACAACATTTTTACTTCAGTGAGATGTCCTTAATACATTATTTTTATTCAAACAAAAACCATAACTGAAAACACCACAAATGATGACCTTGTGTTTATTCTCTATGTCAGACCCCAGTATCTCACTTAATCTGATGCCTCATCACTGGAAAGTATGTTTTCAAGAACCATAATGCAACACTGAACTCCATGGATGATAGAAATCACTCAAATGCTATTCACAAAAAAATAAGTTATATTCTTACCATAACGTTCCATCTGTGTTGTTCATCTTCATTCATTCATTACTGATGGGTGTTGGTTCTGCCCTCGGAACCGAGTCAACCTTGTAACAAGCTCGTGCCAGCCAAAAAAACTCTCAAGCCTTATTAAGCTTTTACCCATAATCCCATTCTTCCTGTTACCTCAGATCGAGTTTGCTCGTTATAAGTAAAGCACAGGCTGTCTCTGAGCAGAAACCCTAACGCAGGAATAGGACCCAATTAGATTCCCCAGGAGCCTCTTGGGGGGGTGGGGGGACATAATGAATGAATTAAGATGAACAACACAGATGGACAGTTATGGTAACAGCATAACTTCTTTATTTGATGTTATTCATCTTCAGTCATTCCTCACTGATGGGACAGAGTCCCTAGCTACTTTTAGTCCTGGAAGGCCCTTATGGAAAGATGTTCCTGAGGACCACTGAACCAAAAGACGGTCTTCCCCTGGAGGCCAAATCCAATTTGTAATGAGTGATAAAGGTATGAGGGGTAGCCCAAGTTGCAGCTGCACAAATATCATTCAATGAAGCCTTTGCATGGAAAGCAACAGAAGTTGCTACTGATCTGGTAGAATGTGCTCTGACTTTGCACAGTAGTGAAATTTTATTTCGTTGGTAAATCAAGGATATATAGTTTCTCAGCCACTTGGACAAGGTTACTTTTGAGACAGGGTTTTCCAATTTCGGGCCTGAACAGGACACGGATAGCTGGTCTGATTTACGTACTGACTTTGTTTAACTGTCTACGGACATCCAGCGAATGAAGACAGTACTCTCCTTTGTTTGAATAGTTGGGGAAAAAGACTGGCAGGTCAATCGCTTGGTTAACTGTCATGTCTGAGATAATCCTGGGCAGAAAGGAAGGACTGGTCCAGAGTGAGACTCTACTTTTATGAAATACCATGTAAAGATGTTTAACACACAAGGCCTTAAGCTCTGACATGTGTCTGTGACAGCTATCAAAAATAGTGATTTCCAGGACAGAAACTTAAGGTCGCAAGTGGAAGCAGGTTCAAAGGGTGAACGTGACTGGGACTGAAGTACTAGTGTTAAATTCCAAGGTTCAATAGGTTCCCTAACAGGTGGTCTAATGTGCAAGGCACCTTTTAAGAATGTTTTGCAGAGACGATGGGAGATTACAGATGAGTCTCGAAACCCATTATGGAAGTTTGAGATGGCAGCTAAGTGTACCCGAATGGTTGAAGCTGCTGCTCCTGAATGGAGAAGACTTGATAAATAATCCAAAACCACACTAACAGGGGCTGAACAAGGGTCTAATTGTCTTTGTTTGGACCAAATAAGTAACCTTTTCCACTTGCTGAAATAGATTTTCCTGGTGGATGGTTTATGTGAAGCCAGGAGGATATCACACACTGGACAGGTGAGCTTATTCTGCCTGGCGATCACCAGAAGTGGAGAAATTAACTTATCAGCTTGAGACTTGAGGTGATTGGGTGAGACAACCCTTGTGGGTACAAGATCAGATCTGGAGTTGGATCCAGAATCCATGGGTGATCTATTAGATGAGGCTAAAGGCAGGGAAACCAAACTTGTTGTGGCCAGTAAGGAGCAATGAGGATTACTCTGCTTCTCAGATGAAGGGCTTTCTTTAGAAATTGGGAGATCGGGGGAAGGGAGGGAAGGCATACAGAAGTCCCGAGGGCCAATCGTGAATCAGAGCGTCCCTCGGGGACTCCCCCGAGGGGGGATTAGGGCAAAATAGCTGCTGCATTTGTGGTTTGCTGAAGAGGCGAATAGGTCGCAGCAAGGCTGGCCCCAGCGGCTGAAGATCTTTGTCACAATGATAGGATTGAGGGACCACTCGTGAGGCACTAGGATGCATCTGCTCAGCTTGTCCAGAATCACGCTGGAACTCCCATAAATATGTGTTGCAGTTAGAAAGCGGTTGGAAGCTATCGCCCACTGCCAAATTCTCATGGCTTCTCAACACAACAGGTAGGACTTGGTTCCCCCTTGTTTGTTGATGTACCAGACTACTGACATGTTGCTTGACTGAATAGCAATAGTCCTTGATGGAAGGATGGTTTGAAATGCTTGCAACGATAGACGTACCACCCTCAGTTCTAGGACACTGATATGTAGGTGGGCCTCTATGTCTGACCAAGTGCCTTGGTCCGTCTTCCCCTGGTAAAGCCCCCTCCCTCAATCAGGGAAGCATCCATAGTCACTGTGGCCCTGGGCTGTTGTGGATAAAAGGGTAGATTCCATTGTAGTTTGGCTTCATCCACCACATTAAATCCCGTTTGCATCACCGAGTTATCCATACTTGGAAGGACAAGGGATGTTATAGGGGATTCAAAAATAACAGAGCCAGCACAAGGTGTGGTATAATAGTTTAATATGCCCAGCTTTGCAGTATCATGGGTGAGGGAAAAAAAGCCTCAACACCCAAACCAAACCGGTTTCAGCTCAATAGCCTTCTTCATTGAGAAAGACAAACAACATACAAGTATGCAGCAAAAAAGCCCTTTATATATACATACACAAATGCAACATGTCAGTAGTCTGGTACATCCTATTAGAGATGCTCATTTGGACCAGGAGGAAAAAGCCCCCCCCCCCCCCGACCCAGGTTGATAATCCATTTTCTTTCTTTAACATTTAAAATGGTATGCCAACCAGATTTATCCCTACAATTCCCCAATATACAATCAATTATAGTAAATGTAAATACAGCAGTATTGTGTTTACAAGTGTGTTTAAAGAGAGCATTAGACTGCAGAAATTCTGATAATATCTTGGATACTAAGGTATATAGGAAATTTCCCCAATATAATTCTCTCTTGCATGCTACCAGCTTCCACCCAAAACATATCATCCGTAACATCCCAAAATCTCAGTTTTTAAGGGTAAGAAAGATTTGCTCCAATCCTTTGACGTATGACCAATATAATATGGACATGATCCACTGGTTCCAAGACATGGGTTACAAACCAGGGATATTAGCAGGGTTTGCCAATTTGCTTCGAACCAGGATAGGGTCAAATTACTGGAATACAAGGTTCCGCCACCAGATACTCAGTCTACGGTGAGATATGTTACTACTTTTGGCAGGAACACCAAATCATTTATGCATATTATTAATAGACATTGGAACATCCTGATGGCAGACGAAAGATTGTCTGATTATTTGGGGGACAGATGCTCCTTTTCCCTCCGCAGGGGCTGTACATTGTGTTCTTTATGTAGTCATTATAAGAGGTCTGACCATAGGGGGACTTTTCCCATCCAACGTACAATCACAGGGGACACACTGATGGAATGTGTCCCCTGTGGACATTCTTCCCATCGTTGTAGGGTGAACAAAAAGTACAGTTTTGTACCTACCATAAATGTAGATGTTCGAGGATCTCCATTGCTGCAGTCCTTACATATGGGTAGTCCGCTGTCCACAATCGGCCCGAATACCAAAGGGCTAGAACCGGCGTCGGTCATCGGCGCCCGAGACTGACGTCAGTATGTGCCAGTACAAATGCGCATGACCGACGCCATATCCTCAGTCTTTCTTGCCTCAGACGTCAGAATGCAAAAAACACCACCCAAAACCCAACCTAAAAAAGAAAAGGGGGAAGGAGGGAGGGAAAATTGGACTGCAGCAATGGAGACCCTCGAACATCTACATTTATGGTAGGTACAAAACTGTACTATGTTCTTCGTCTCCCATTGCTGCAGTCCTTACATATGGGTAGAATCCCAGAGCAACGGAAAAAAGGGAGGCTGGCTAACTAAATAGCATTAGGAGCTGCTAACATGCCCTGTAAGATTGCAGTGGCAAACCCAGCCCTAGACCTAGAATAAAGAGGTAAATGATAATGCTTTGTAAATGTATGTACAGAACTCCAAGTAGCTGCCTCTAGAATGTCTTTAGTAGCTACCCCCCTTAAAAAAGCAGTAGAGGTGGCCGTAGCCCTAGTAGAATGAGGCCTGATCCCAACTGAAACATCCTTTCCATGATGAGAGTAACAAAAAGCAATACAATGGCCAATCCACTTGGAAATAGTTTGTTTCGAGACAGCTTTCCCTTGTGAAGTCAAAGCAAAAGAAACAAATAATTGTTGAGATCTTCTGAACTCTTTGGTTCTGCTCAAATAATATCTCAACTGCCTATGTACATCCAAAGAATGCAAAACTTTTTCCCCTTTATTTTGGGGGTTAGCATAAAAAGTAGGCAAATGTATAGATTGGTTCAATGCCACATTAGAAATCACTTTAGGCATAAAAGTAGGATTAGTACGTAAGGAAACTCTGTCCTTGTGAAAAATCAGAAAAGGTTCCACTGCCATGAGGGCCTGTAATTCAGATACCCTTCTAGCAGAAGTAACAGCCAACAAAAAAGCAGTCTTCCAAGACAACAACTTCAATTCAGCTGTAGCTGCAGGTTCAAAAGGAGGCAGAGTCAGCTTTTCCAAAACAAAATTAAGATCCCAGGCAGGAGTAGGAGCTCTTCGTGGGGGTCTTATATTCTTTGCCCCTCTAAGAAACTGTTTAACCAATGGATGTGAAAACAAAGGAGGGTCACAATCATAGTGAGCAGAAATAGCTGCAGCATGCACTTTTACAGAAGAGAAGGACAAACCCTTGTCCAGTAAAACAGTCAAATATTGCAACGTACAACTCAAATTAGGCAAATTGACATCAAAGCCTTTAGCTGAACCCCAAAGAAAAAATCTCTTCCATTTATCAGCATAAACCTTTCGAGTACTAGGTCGTCTGGCTTCCAAAATAACATCCAAAACTTGTTGAGGGAGCTGAAGGCCCTCTTTCTTTAAAACAGAATGCGCCAGGCTGTCAGGTGTAGGGATTGCACCCTGACATTGAGAAAATGATTGTTTTCCTGAGACAATAAGTGAGGAATTTGTGGTAATGGCCAAGGTCTCCCATGAATTAAGCTCCTCAACAGAGGGTACCAATGCTGACGAGGCCAATCCGGTGCTATAAGGATCATGCAAGGTTTGTCCCTCCTGACTTTCAACAGTACCTTTGGAAGAAGAGGCAAAGGAGGAAAAGCATGCACGTGAAGGTTGCTCCAGCTGAAGGATAGTGCATCTATTTTCCAGGCTTTTGGATGAAACAGCCTTGTGCAAAACAGAGGCAGTTGGAAATTCAGAGGAGAAGTGAACAGATCTATGTCTGGAGTTCCCCAAGCCATGGTCAACTGAAGAAATACCTGAGGGTCCAACTTCCATTCGTGAGGATTCACCATCTGTCTGCTCAGAACATCTGCCAAAGAATTTTGCGCTCCTGGCAGAAACTGTGCTCGAAGAGTGATGTGCAGATTTAAAGCAGTTTCCCATAACAGCATTGCTTGTCTGCAAAGAGGGTAAGAATGAGTTCCCCCCTGCTTGTTGATGTACCACATGACAGTTGTGTTGTCTGTTCGAATCAACACCAGTCCTGGTTGAAGTAGGTCCTTGAATGCTTCCAAAGCAAATTGAACTGCCAGTATCTCTTTCATGTTGATATGCAAGTGAAGTAACTCTGGGGGCCAAAGGTCTTGAATCCATTTTCCTTTGAAATGAGCTCCCCAGGCTGACTCCGAGGCGTCTGTCGTTAATATCTGGCTTGCCTCTGGTTGGGTCACAGAGAGTCCCTTGTTTAGGTGACATTCCTGAGCCCACCACACAAATTCTTTCTGAATGCAAGGTAGAATCCGAATGACAGTGTCCAAATCGTGGCTGTGTTGAGTCCAAACGCTTTTGAGATAGCATTGTAGCTTCCTCATATGCAGTTTGGCATTGGGAAGTACTA
This sequence comes from Protopterus annectens, assembly GCF_019279795.1. NCBI lineage: Eukaryota > Metazoa > Chordata > Ceratodontiformes > Protopteridae > Protopterus > Protopterus annectens. The sequence continues at coordinate 773,636,744 of NC_056749.1, read as the reverse complement.
GACTGCAAGATGCCATGAATCCCAAGGCTTGAAGGACTGTCCTTGCAGTCAGCCTGGACATTACTGATAGCTGTTGGAAGTATAGGTGAAGATTTCTTTGTTTGTCCGGGGTAAGAAATGCCATCTGAGCAGCTGTATTCAGTCTTACACCCAGAAAACACAGCGCTTGTGAGGGCACTAGACTGGACTTTATTTCGTTCACAGAATACCCTAGGCATCTTAAGACTGTCATTATATACTGCAGATGCTGAAGAAGTTCGTGCTTGGCTTGAGCCAGAATCAAACAGTCGTCCAGATAAGGATAAATTTGAATTCCTTTTAGTCTGAGAAAAGCTATTACTGAAGCCAGGACTTTTGTGAATACCCTGGGCGCAGTAGACAAGCCAAAGGGCAATGCAGAGAACTGATAATGCAAATTCCCATTCCGAAATCTCAGGAATTTCCTGCAACTGGGCCTGATAGGAATGTGAAGATAGGCCTCTTTGAGATCCAGAGTCACCATCCAGTGATCTCTGCCCAGCATAGGTAACAGCTGTTGCAGTGTTAACATCTTGAATTTTGGAATTTCCAGAAAGGTGTTTAGAATGGACAAATCCAGAATTGGTCTCCAAGTATTTCCTTTCTTTGGCACTAAGAAAAGACGGGAGTAAAACCCTGTGCCTCTTTCCGCAGAAGGAACTTCCTGTATTGCTCCCAACTGAAGCAGAGAAGAAATTTGTGCCTGTGCCTCCAGTCTTTGCTGATGAGGCACATCCGGCATGCATTTGAAAGGAGGGAATGTGTGAAAATAAAATTTGTAGCCTCGATTTATTATGTCCAATACCCATTTGTCCTGGGTAACCAAATGCCAATTCCTTTTGAAAAGTCCCAGTTTTCCTCCTAGAGGAGCTGCCAGCAAAGCAGAGTCCGGCAGCTGAAGACACAGGTCATTGGGTCTGTTTCCGAAAGGACTGACCCCTGCCCTCCCAGCAGAAGGGGTAGAAGAACTCAAAGTCCTAGAAGTAACAGGGCCCTGAGAGGAAGCCCTACCTCTACCTCGCCTCGACCTGCCCCTAGAATGAAAATCCGAAGAGGGAAAAGACCATCCCTTAGCAGGCCAATTCCTACTGAACTTAGGGGGCTGAACCTGTAAAAAGTCCTTAACTGTCTGCATAGACTTAACTTTTTCCTCCATTTTTTTCAAAACTGATTCTACTGGAGGGCCAAAAAGAACATCAGATTGCAGAGGAGCATCCATAATTCGAGCCTTAACATGCTCTGACAAGGTCTGATCTTTAAGCCAGGCATGCCTGCGAACAACTGAACTAGTAGCAGCCACCCTGGAAGAAGCTTGTAAAGCATCAAAACCACACTGCAAAGAATGCTTACCAACCTGGTCTGAAGCATGCACTAAATCCTGAAGCTCCTTACATTCAATACCTTCAGCTAAAGCATCCACTTTACATTTCAATTGTCCCAGTAAATAATTCTGATACCTGAGCATATGAAACTGACAATTTAAAGCTCTCATAGCCAAAGTAGAAGAGGTATACAGTTTTTTACCCCACCTATCCAGGGCCCTAGCATCCTTGTCCAGAGGAACTGGATTCTTAACCACAGAAGCCCTAACACCTTTGGGGCCTTGAGAAATAGTTTCTGGATCAGCCCTAGGACTCTTATATAAGTACTTGTGAGCTTCCGGAACCCTGTAGTATCTATCTGGTTTAACCGGGGCAGGAGGCAGAGAATCTGGGTTAAGGGCAGCCTCAGAAAATACATCCTGAACAACATCCAGTACAGGGGGAATAGCCAAGGGCCTATGCTGAGGCAAAAACAAGAATTCTCTTAGCCTTTTACGAGAATCAGAATAATCCTGGCCTTCCCATTTGAAATGTTCCCTCATGGAATGCAAAAGAAAAATCTTCTGGAGGGGACGCAGAGGGAGTAGTGTCCTCAGCCTCCGAATCAGAATAGGGAGGGAAATCCTGAAGTTCTTCCACAGAGGAATCTGACTCATTGGAAGACTGAACCAAACCCTCCAACTCTGTCTCTACCCTGGGCCTCTTCTCAGGGGGGGGCATAGAACCCCTAATTAAAGTAATCAAATCTTCAGCCATCTTTAACATGTGCTTCCTAGGAGCTGGACCCTGGGGACTAGCACCAGCAGGGGCAGACTTAGACTTAGAATGGCTTTTGCTTTGAGAAGGAGGAGGCCTAACTACCCTATGAGGGGAGGGAACCACCGACATCTGAGAAGCACCCTCAGCCTGGCCTAACACAGGAGAAGCCACTTCCTGTAGTAACAAAGGCTCCCCTTGAGACTCAGGTAAACTTTCAGCAGGAGCCGCTGAAGTAGTCGGTGGTTCTACAGAACCGGCGTCCGGAACGGACGACTCATCCTGTTTGGACCGCAAAGATTTCTCTTTGCGTTTCTTAGAAGAACCAGGCATCGGAGAATCCGACGGCATGTTGTAATTACAACGTTTACCAAACACGAGCCTAGCACAGTCCAACCGACGTTTAATAGTACGCTTGTTAAAAGTAGCACAAAAGCGACACCCAACAACGTCGTGCTCAGGCCCTAAACAAGGAATACAGAGTGAATGGTAATCCCTATGAGGAATCTGTTTCCCACAAGAAATACAGTTATTAACTTTTTCTGACATCCGTCAATACTGAGGCAAGAAAAAGACAAAAGTGTCCCCAACGGGGTACTTAGCCCAACTTGGTCTCTGGTCTGAAACTCGAAAACCGACAATTCCAGAACGCCGAACGGCACTTGCAAAAGCTGCTTCTGCTTAGGACCACGCGGCAAGAAAGACTGAGGATATGGCGTCGGTCATGCGCATTTGTACTGGCACGTACTGACGCCAGTCTCGGGCGCCGATGACCGACGCCGGTTCTAGCCCTTTGGTATTCGGGCCGATTGTGGACAGCGGACTACCCATATGTAAGGACTGCAGCAATGGGAGACGAAGAACATCCACGGAATTTAGCAGCAAAAAATATTTCAACCGTCTTAAATATCACTTTTTTGGCAAACTGCAGCACAAGTTGGGTATATATTTGGCTCCGCGTTTTAAGTGGGTCTAACTTCGAGACCTCTTAAACTGAGAATTGGGGAACATGTGAGTGACATAAAGAATAAAAGAAAGTCCAATGCTCCCTCTAAACACACCTGTAAACACAATACTGCTGTATTTACATTTACTATAATTGATTGTATATTGGGGAATTGTAGGAATAAATCTGGTTGGCATACCATTTTAAATGTTAAAGAAAGAAAATGGATTATCAAAGTGGGGGGGGGGGCTTTTTCCTCCTGGTCTCAATGAGCATCTCTAAGTCACCAGTAGGAGGTTGTCTTGTATGTGTGTATGTATATATAAAGGTCTTTTTTGCCCCATACTTGTATGCTGTTTGTCTTTCTCAATGAAGAAGGCTACTGAGCCAAAATCGGTTTGGTTTGGGTGTTGGGGCTTTTCCCCCTCACCCATGATACTGCAAAGTTGGGCATATTAAACTCTTATACCACACCTTGTACTGGCTCTGTCATTTTTGAATCTGTTTCTGGACTTTAGAGCCTTTGCACTTGCAGTACATGCGGGTTTGCATTGCTCTATGTTATACAGTACATGCGGGTTTGTATTGCTCTATGTTATACAGTACATGCGGGTTTGCATTGCTCTATGTTATACAGTACATGCGGGTTTGCATTGCTCTATGTTATACAGTACATGCGGGTTTGTATTGCTCTATGTTATACAGTACATGCGGGTTTGCATTGCTCTATGTTATACAGTACATGCGGGTTTGCATTGCTCTATGTTATACAGTACATGCGGGTTTGCATTGCTCTATGTTATACAGTACATGCGGGTTTGCATTGCTCTATGTTATACAGTACATGCGGGTTTGCATTGCTCTATGTTATACAGTACATGCGGGTTTGCATTGCTCTATGTTATACAGTACATGCGGGTTTGCATTGCTCTATGTTATACAGTACATGCGGGTTTGCATTGCGCTATGTTATACAGTACATGCGGGTTTGCATTGCTCTATGTTATACAGTACATGCGGGTTTGCATTGATCTATGTTATACAGTACATGCGGGTTTGCATTGATCTATGCTATACAGTACATGCGGGTTTGCATTGATCTATGTTATACAGTACATGCGGGTTTGCATTGCTCTATGTTATACAGTACATGCGGGTTTGCATTGCTCTATGTTATACAGTACATGCGGGTCTGCATTGCTCTATGTTATACAGTACATGCGGGTCTGCATTGCTCTATGTTATACAGTACATGCGGGTCTGCATTGCTCTATGTTATACAGCACATGCGGGTCTGCATTGCTCTATGTTATACAGCACATGCGGGTCTGCATTGCTCTATGTTATACAGTACATGCGGGTCTGCATTGCTCTATGTTATACAGTACATGCGGGTTTGCATTGCTCCATGTTATACAGTACATGCGGGTTTGCATTGCTCCATGTTATACAGTACATGCGGGTTTGCATTGCTCCATGTTATACAGTACATGCGGGTTTGCATTGCTCTATGTTATACAGTACATGCGGGTTTGCATTGCTCTATGTTATACAGTACATGCGGGTTTGCATTGCTCTATGTTATACAGTACATGCGGGTTTGCATTGCTCTATGTTATACAGTACATGCGGGTTTGCATTGCTCTATGTTATACAGTACATGCGGGTTTGCATTGCTCTATGTTATACAGTACATGCGGGTTTGCATTGCTCTATGTTATACAGTACATGCGGGTTTGCATTGCTCTATGTTATACAGTACATGCGGGTTTGCATTGCTCTATGTTATACAGTACATGCGGGTTTGCATTGCTCTATGTTATACAGTACATGCGGGTTTGCATTGCTCTATGTTATACAGTACATGCGGGTTTGCATTGATCTATGTTATACAGTACATGCGGGTTTGCATTGATCTATGTTATACAGTACATGCGGGTTTGCATTGATCTATGTTATACAGTACATGCGGGTTTGCATTGATCTATGTTATACAGTACATGCGGGTTTGCATTGATCTATGTTACAGGGGATACCACTGAGTTAGAAGGAGCCACTGGAGAATTCTCATATGTAGTCTTGCCAAGGCACTATGGTAATAGATGCAGCCATAGAACCCAGGAGTTGGAGCACTGTTCAAGCTGGGACTGGATTTTGACAGAGTATCACTCATATCTGGGATCTTATTTTGTGTAGCCTGTGATCCGTAAGAGAAAATAGGCAAGAAATTGTGTTGAAAATTGCCCCAATAAATTCTAAGGATTGACAGGAAATCAGGTTGCATTTGTCCCAGTTTACTGAGATTCCTAGAGATTCTGCTAGTTCAAGTGTGTAGTTTAATGTGATCTCCAGTAGATGCTTGGTGGGGGCAGTGAGGAGCCAATCGTCTGGATCCAGAAACACCCGGAATCCTTGAAGTCTCAAGTGGGGCCGTTACCATTGCCATGCACTAGGTGAACACTCTGGGGGTTGTAGAGAGTCCGAAGGGCAGCATACGGAAAAGAAAATGATTGGCCCCTAGCTGGAAGCGAAGAAGTCTTCTGGAGCTCTTGTCCATTTTTATGTGGTAATACACATCCTGAAGATCTACTGAGCACATCCAGCTGTCAGCTCACAGTACAGCTAAGAAAGGGAGGAGAGACTGAACTGTGACCATCCGGAATTTTTCCTGTTTGAATAATTTGTTTAGGATGCTGAGATCCATAACTGGTCTCCAGTCACATCTTTTCTGACACTAAAAAGAATCTTGAGTAGAATCCGGATCCTATCTGGTCTGGCGGGACTGTCTGGATGACTCTTTTTTTGAAGCAGCTTTTGGATTTCTAGCGCTGCTGTTTCCCTTTGATAGGGTGGAGCATCGGGGATATGACTTGGTGACCTTGGGTAGAGATTAAATGGGATGTGGTATCCTCTGGTAATGATCCGTTGCACCCATAGATCCACTGTTATTATTAGCCAGGCAGAAAGGTGCAAAAAAAAAAAAAAAAGTCCCCCAACTGCCTCCAAAGGAAAGCAATTGGGCCGTTCCTCAGGAGCACTGACAGGGTTGTCCAGAGAAGGAATCTCTGGAGCCCTGGCTCCACGGACCCCCTCTGCCCCTGTAGGGGTGGCCTTCGACATGATTTACCCCCTCTGCCCCGGGGAGTATACACAACATGTGTGTCACAGAAAGGACCCTGCAATTTCTTGTGCCACATCTTTCCACTCCTCTGGTTCCGAGAGTTTGGATGCTGAGGAGTGGAAAAACGTACGCCCACGGCAGACAGGGTTTTACCATCCTTCTCAATCTTTGCCAATGTGTCTTTCACTTTTGGGCCAAAAAGGGAAGAGGCCTCAACTGAAACATTAAGGAAGGAAGACTTAAAAGGGTCCACAAAGGGACATCTAGCCATGTTTTCGCATGACAACGCCTGAACCTGCCGCTCTGGCTGCTCCTTCAGTGGAGTGAGAAATCAGGTGCATGGAGGAATTGGATATGGATCCAAGGGTATCTAACTGCAAAGCACCTTTGTCATGGACCTCGTCAGAAACAACTCCTGCTAAGGTTTCGGAGAGTTCATCGACTAAGTCTCTCTGAAGCCTGGTGAAGCACACCAGATAATTCAAAGACCTAACCGCAAAGGTTGATGATGCAAAAACTTGCTTCCCTCGTCTGTCCATTGCCCAAGACTCTCTGTTTGGGGGATGGACAGTCTGACTTCCTCAGCCAGTTCCTTCTTCGTGGCAGCCACCACCACCATCGTTTCTACTGAAAGACTCTTAGATCATTGAGGGTGTTGTTTAGGGGGAGATAAGATTTTGTCCGGCCTCCATGGGAATGGTTCAATGTGCTGCACGATGAGCTGAACCAGCTCATCAGCAGGCGAAGTAGAGGGTCTTGCATGAAAAGCCTCCACGAACTCGGAATCCTCGAAGGAGGGGTTGGTGGGCTTCCAGTCACTCCTCTGTTTAAGTATTTCAAGGATGTCTCCAAATGAGACATCATCAGGGGGCGACCGTGGGGACCCCTCCCCTTCACTGTAGTCCATGTCCTCAGTTAAAGACTCTTCAGGCGTGTCCATGTGCTTCTTCTTGCACGTCCTCTTGCATGGTACCTCTTCAGTGGGGCTTTCTGAAGAGGACTCCGAATGGGGGCAACCTGTGGTAGGGTATCCTGAAGCTTTTGTGCTCGATGTTCTGAAGCAGTGGCTTGTGTCAGCTGTGGCTAAGAGGAAGGACATATCTGGGGTTCTGGCAGTGAAGGTTTGCCCGCAGAGGCAAGAGCCCCCTCCGTCGCTTGGAAAACTGGCCCACCAGAAGAGGGATGGGGAGCCTGGAACCAAGAAGGACAACCTCGGAACCGGAATCACACCCGGATCCAACAAGCCTGCTCCCAAGGATGGAGACTCAAGGTGGCTCAGTACCGACAGTGCTCCTGGAGCTGTGGCAGATGGCACCGGAGAAAGACTCGGAGCCGTACCAGGTGCAGAGGAGCCCGCAGTCCAGTCCTGAACTTAACGATGGCCCAGCTCCAAATGAGTCGAAGGCCACATGGATGGCTCCGGGGCCACAGTGAGATCCACTAGTGGCACCAAAGAGTGGGAACTGAGAAAGGCATCGGTGTCGAATGCTTCGAAGCCTGCACGGAAGTCAATGGAGGAGAACAAGCTGGAGTCTGTGGAGATAAATTCCCCAAGTCCAAACAGGAATGGGGTTTTAGAAGGTGTAGCAAATTCCTCTGGCCGTCAGCAGCTGATCCAGAAGACGCACCAAGTCTAGTTCCAAGAGGCGCCTGGTGGATTTCATGGATATCCCCGACAGTGACTCTGGCCATTCTAAGGTCTAAACTGTTTCCTCAGAAAAGGGTCGACTGAAGGGGAGTACTGAGTCTGTGCAGCATGGTCTAACGGCACCAATATCTCGAGTTTGGAGACTTGTATAGCAGAGGTGTCCAAACTTGGGGCAGACACTGTGGGGGTATGGCCGGTGCTGTTGATGAAAAAGGTGCAGTAATTGGTGTGGACATCAAAATTTGTAGTTTTGGCAAGGTCAGTGCCGTAGATGGAGTAGTCAGCAGTGAACTAGGCACCTTCAACATAGTGATTGTTGACGGTACCGAGGATGATGTTGAAGAGACTGGTTTCGACTCTGAAGCCAAAAAAGTCATTTGGTGTTGGGTCCTGCTTGCTGTCACTGGAGGGTGAAGAAGGAACTGAATGCGGTCTCTTTTTATCCTCTTTGTGCTCTTTCTTTGGCGGCAGTGAGCCCGTCAACACAGTGATAGCCTCTGAAAAGGGTGTTTTAACGAGGCCCTTCAAAATCAATTTGTTTTTCCTTTTATTAAGAGTTCAGGAGCTGAACCCCAGACAAACAGAGCAAGGAGGCTGTATGGAAAGCTGGGGAACTCCCAAACAGTACACACAGGAAGTATGGGTATCGCTATTAGGCATCTTGTGACTACACTTGTCGCATTGTTTAAAACCCGATGCTCCTTTTTTTCAACATAATATCAAAAAACAGAAATATCCAACAATACAGAAAAAAGTAAAAGAGAAAGATTTTTTTTAAGTACGGAAGTGAAGAGAAGAAGAGAAATACCAGCGATAGTAATGAAGATTACCACAGACGGTAAAGGGAAAGGGCTGTACCAACAACGGTACTCGAGATTACTGTAAGGTATTCGAGGGAAAAATATAGAAAGGGCTACTTACCAGTGGGCAAAAAACTAGCAACACATTAAGTAAGGAAGTTCAGAGTGAAAGTTAAGGTCAACAAACACAAAAACACAGTTTTACATCTAAAAGACTAAGTACTTAGCTGGGAGCTGGCTTGACATAGCTTTACGGCAACGTGGCAAACGAGATCTGCGGTAACAGGGAGAAGGGCACTGTGGTAAAAGCTTAGCTTGGGAGTTTTTTTGGCTGGCATGAGCTTGTTACAAGGCCGACTCGGTTCCAAGGAGGGAACCAACACTAATTAGTAAGAAATGAATGAAGATTAACATCAGATCACTATGACCTAGAAAATGGAACTCTATAATAAGCAAACGGGTTATATATGTTTCAAATAATATTCGCAAAACACTGTATCACATAAAAATGGGGATTCTGTCCAGCCCAAGACGGGTTAAATATGTTTCAAATAATAGCCGCAAAACGCTGTATCACATAAAAATGGGGATTCTGTCCACCCCAAAACGGGTTAAATATGTTTCAAATAATATTCGCAAAACACTGTATCACATAAAAATGGGGATTCTATCCACCCCAAAACAGGTTATATATGTTTCATATAATATTCGCAAAACACTGAATCACATAAAAATGGGGATTCTCTCCACCCCAAAACGGGTTATATATGTTTCAAATAATATTCGCAAAACACTGTATCATATAAAAATGGGGATTCTGTCCACCCCAAAACGGGTTAAATATGTTTCAAATAATATTCGTAAAACACTGTATCACATAAAAATGGGGATTCTGTCCAACCCAAAACGGGTTAAATATGTTTCAAATAATATTCACAAAACACTGTATCACATAAAAATGGGGATTCTGTCCACCCCAAAACGGGTTAAATATGTTTCAAATAATAGTCACAAAACACTGCATCACATAAAAATGGGGATTCTGTCCACCCCAAAACGGGTTATATATGTTTCAAATAATATTCGCAAAAGAGCATATCACATAAAAATGCGGATTCTGTCCACCCCAAAACGGGTTATATATGTTTCAAATAATATTCGCAAAACACAGTATCACATAAAAATGGGGATTCTGTCCACCCCAAAATGGGTTATATATGTTTCAAACAATATTCGCAAAACACCGTATCACATAAAATGGGGATTCTGTCCACCCCAAAACGGGTTAAATATGTTTCAAATAATATTCGCAAAACACTGTATCACATAAAAATGGAGATTCTGTCCACCCCAAAACAGGTTATATATGTTTCAAACAATATTCGCAAAACACTGTATCACGTAAAAATGGGGATTCTGTCCACCCCAAAACGGGTTATATATGTCTCAAATAATATTCGCAAAACACTGTATCACATAAAAATGGGGATTCTGTCCACCCCAAAACGGGTTATATATGTCTCAAATAATATTCGCAAAACACAGTATCACATAAAAATGGGGATTCTGTCCACCCCAAAACAGGTTATATATGTCTCAAATAATATTCGCAAAACACTGTATCACATAAAAATGGGGATTCTGTCCACCCCAAAACGGGTTAAATATGTTTCAAATAATATTCGCAAAACAGTGCATCACATAAAAATGGGGATTGTGTCCACCCCAAAACGGGTTATATATGTTTCAAATAATATTCGCAAAACAGCATATCACATAAAAATAGGGATTCTGTCCACCCCAAAACGGGTTATACATGTTTCAAATAATATTCGCAAAACAGCATATCACATAAAAATGCGGATTCTGTCCACCCCAAAACGGGTTATATATGTTTCAAATAATATTCGCAAAACACCGTATCACATAAAAATGGGGATTCTGTCCACCCCAAAACGGGTTAAATATGTTTCAAATAATATTCGCAAAACACTGTATCATATAAAAATGGGGATTCTGTCCACCCCAAAACGGGTTAAATATGTTTCAAATAATATTCGCAAAACACTGTATCACATAAAAATGGGGATTCTGTCCACCTCAAAACGGGTTAAATATGTTTCAAATAATAGTCACAAAACACTACATCACATAAAAATGGGGATTCTGTCCACCCCAAAACAGGTTAAATATGTTTCAAATAATAGTCGCAAAACACTGCATCACATAAAAATGGGGATTCTGTCCACCCCAAAACGGGTTATATATGTTTCAAATAATAGTCGCAAAACACTGCATCACATAAAAATGGGGATTCTGTCCACCCCAAAACGGGTTAAAAATGTTTCAAATAATATTCGCAAAACACTGTATCACATAAAAATGGGGATTCTGTCCACCCCAAAACGGGTTAAATATGTTTCAAATAATAGTCACAAAACACTGCATCACATAAAAATGGGGATTCTGTCCACCCCAAAACGGGTTAAATATGTTTCAAATAATAGTCGCAAAACACTGCATCACATAAAAATGGGGATTCTGTCCACCCCAAAATGGGTTATATATGTTTCAAATAATAGTCGCAAAACACTGCATCACAAAAAATTGGGATTCTGTCCACCCCAAAACGGGTTATATATGTTTCAAATAATAGTCGCAAAACACTGCATCACATAAAACGGGATTCTGTCCATCCCAAAACGGGTTATATATGTTTCAAATAATAGTCGCAAAACACTGCATCACATAAAAATGGGGATTCTGTCCACCCCAAAATGGGTTATATATGTCTCAAACAATAGTCGCAAAACACTGTATCACATAAAAATGGGGATTCTGTCCACCCCAAAACGTGTTATATATATCTCAAATAATATTCGCAAAACACTGTATCACATAAAAATGGGGATGCTGTCCACCCCAAAACGGGTTATATATGTCTCAAATAATATTCGCAAAACACCATATCACATAAAAATGGGGATTCTGTCCACCCCCAAACGGGTTAAATATGTTTCAAATAATATTCGCAAAACACTGTATCACATAAAAATGGGGATTATGTCCACCCCAAAACGGGTTATATATGTTTCAAATAATATTCGCAAAACAGCATATCACATAAAAATAGGGATTCTGTCCACCCCAAAACGGGTTATATATGTTTCAGATAATATTCGCAAAACAGCATATCACATAAAAATGGGGATTCTGTCCACCCCAAAATGGGTTATATATGTTTCAAATAATATTCGCAAAACACCATATCACATAAAAATGGGGATTCTGTCCACCCCAAAATGGGTTATATATGTTTCAAATAATATTCGCAAAACACCATATCACATAAAAATGGGGATTCTGTCCACCCCAAAACGGGTTATATATGTTTCAAATAATATTCGCAAAACACCGTATCACATAAAAATGGGGATTCTGTCCACCCCAAAACGGGTTAAATATGTTTCAAATAATATTCGCAACACACTGTATCATATAAAAATGGGGATTCTGTCCACCCCAAAACGGGTTAAATATGTTTCAAATAATATTCGCAAAACACTGTATCACATAAAAATGGGGATTCTGTCCACCCCAAAATGGGTTAAATATGTTTCAAATAATATTCGCAAAACACTGTATCACATAAAAATGGGGATTCTGTCCACCCCAAAACGGGTTAAATATGTTTCAAATAATATTCGCAAAACACTGCATCACATAAAAATGGCGATTCTGTCCACCCCAAAACGGGTTATATATGTTTCAAATAATAGTCGCAAAACACTGCATCACATAAAAATGGGGATTCTGTCCACCCCAAAACGGGTTAAAAATGTTTCAAATAATATTCGCAAAACACTGTATCACATAAAAATGGGGATTCTGTCCACCCCAAAACGGGTTAAATATGTTTCAAATAATAGTCACAAAACACTGCATCACATAAAAATGGGGATTCTCTCCACCCCAAAACGGGTTAAATATGTTTCAAATAATAGTCGCAAAACACTGCATCACATAAAAATGGGGATTCTGTCCACCCCAAAATGGGTTATATATGTTTCAAATAATAGTCGCAAAACACTGCATCACAAAAAATGGGGATTCTGTCCACCCCAAAACGGGTTATATATGTTTCAAATAATAGTCGCAAAACACTGCATCACATAAAAACAGGGATTCTGTCCATCCCAAAACGGGTTATATATGTTTCAAATAATAGTCGCAAAACACTGCATCACATAAAAATGGGGATTCTGTCCACCCCAAAATGGGTTATATATGTCTCAAACAATAGTCGCAAAACGCTGTATCACATAAAAATGGGGATTCTGTCCACCCCAAAACGTGTTATATATATCTCAAATAATATTCGCAAAACACTGTATCACATAAAAATGGGGATGCTGTCCACCCCAAAACGGGTTATATATGTCTCAAATAATATTCGCAAAACACCATATCACATAAAAATGGGGATTCTGTCCACCCCCAAACGGGTTAAATATGTTTCAAATAATATTCGCAAAACACTGTATCACATAAAAATGGGGATTATGTCCACCCCAAAACGGGTTATATATGTTTCAAATAATATTCGCAAAACAGCATATCACATAAAAATAGGGATTCTGTCCACCCCAAAACGGGTTATATATGTTTCAGATAATATTCGCAAAACAGCATATCACATAAAAATGGGGATTCTGTCCACCCCAAAATGGGTTATATATGTTTCAAATAATATTCAAAAACACCATATCACATAAAAATGGGGATTCTGTCCACCCCAAAATGGGTTATATATGTTTCAAATAATATTCGCAAAACACCATATCACATAAAATGGGGATTCTGTCCACCCCAAAACGGGTTATATATGTTTCAAATAATATTCGCAAAACACCGTATCACATAAAATGGGGATTCTGTCCACCCCAAAACGGGTTAAATATGTTTCAAATAATATTCGCAACACACTGTATCATATAAAAATGGGGATTCTGTCCACCCCAAAACGGGTTAAATATGTTTCAAATAATATTCGCAAAACACTGTATCACATAAAAATGGGGATTCTGTCCACCCCAAAATGGGTTAAATATGTTTCAAATAATATTCGCAAAACACTGTATCACATAAAAATGGGGATTCTGTCCACCCCAAAACGGGTTAAATATGTTTCAAATAATATTCGCAAAACACTGCATCACATAAAAATGGCGATTCTGTCCACCCCAAAACGGGTTATATATGTTTCAAATAATAGTCGCAAAACACTGCATCACATAAAAATGGGGATTCTGTCCACCCCAAAACGGGTTAAATATGTTTCAAATAATATTCGCAAAACACTGTATCATATAAAAATGGGGATTCTGTCCACCCCAAAACGGGTTAAATATGTTTCAAATAATATTCGCAAAACACTGTATCACATAAAAATGGGGATTCTGTCCACCCCAAAAACGGGTTAAATATGTTTCAAATAATATTCGCAAAACACTGTATCACATAAAAATGGGGATTCTGTCCACCCCAAAACGGGTTAAATATGTTTCAAATAATAGTCACAAAACACTGCATCACATAAAAATGGGGATTCTGTCCACCCCAAAACGGGTTAAATATGTTTCAAATAATAGTCACAAAACACTGCATCACATAAAAATGGGGATTCTGTCCACCCCAAAACGGGTTATATATGTTTCAAATAATAGTCGCAAAACACTGCATCACATAAAAATGGGGATTCTGTCCACCCCAAAACGGGTTATATATGTCTCAAACAATAGTCGCAAAACACTGTATCACATAAAAATGGGGATTTCTGTCCACCCCAAAATGGGTTATATATGTTTCAAATAATATTCGCAAAACACTGTATCACATAAAAATGGGGATTCTGTCCACCCCAAAATGGGTTATATATGTTTCAAATAATATTCGCAAAACACCGTATCACATAAAAATGGGGATTCTGTCCACCCCAAAACGGGTTATATATGTTTCAAATAATATTCGCAAAACACCGTATCACATAAAAATGGGGATTCTGTCCACCCCAAAACGGGTTATATATGTCTCAAATAATATTCGCAAAACACCGTATCACATAAAAATGGGGATTCTGTCCACCCCAAAACGGGTTAAATATGTTTCAAATAATATTCGCAAAACACTGTATCACATAAAAATGGGGATTCTGTCCACCCCAAAACGGGTTATATATGTTTCAAATAATATTCGCAAAACAGCATATCACATAAAAATAGGGATTCTGTCCACCCCAAAACGGGTTATATATATTTCAGATAATATTCGCAAAACAGCATATCACATAAAAATGCGGATTCTGTCCACCCCAAAACGGGTTATATATGTTTCAAATAATATTCGCAAAACACTGTATCACATAAAAATGGGGATTCTGTCCACCCCAAAACGGGTTATATATGTTTCAAATAATATTCGCAAAACACCGTATCACATAAAAATGGGGATTCTGTCCACCACAAAACAGGTTAAATATGTTTCAAATAATATTCGCAAAACACTGTATCATATAAAAATGGGGATTCTGTCCACCCCAAAACGGGTTAAATATGTTTCAAATAATATTCGCAAAACACTGTATCACATAAAAATGGGGATTCTGTCCACCCCAAAACGGGTTAAATATGTTTCAAATAATATTCGCAAAACACCGTATCACATAAAAATGGGGATTCTGTCCACCCCAAAACGGGTTAAATATGTTTCAAATAATATTCGCAAAACAGTGTATCACATAAAAATGGGGATTGTGTCCACCCCAAAACGGGTTATACATGTTTCAAATAATATTCGCAAAACAGCATATCACATAAAAATAGGGATTCTGTCCACCCCAAAACGGGTTATACATGTTTCAAATAATATTCGCAAAACAGCATATCACATAAAAATGCGGATTCTGTCCACCCCAAAACGGGTTATATATGTTTCAAATAATATTCGCAAAACACCGTATCACATAAAAATGGGGATTCTGTCCACCCCAAAACGGGTTAAATATGTTTCAAATAATATTCGCAAAACACTGTATCATATAAAAATGGGGATTCTGTCCACCCCAAAACGGGTTAAATATGTTTCAAATAATATTCGCAAAACACTGTATCACATAAAAATGGGGATTCTGTCCACCTCAAAATGGGTTAAATATGTTTCAAATAATATTCGCAAAACACTGTATCACATAAAAATGGGGATTCTGTCCACCCCAAAACGGGTTAAATATGTTTCAAATAATAGTCACAAAACACTACATCACATAAAAATGGGGATTCTGTCCACCCCAAAACAGGTTAAATATGTTTCAAATAATAGTCGCAAAACACTGCATCACATAAAAATGGGGATTCTGTCCACCCCAAAACGGGTTATATATGTTTCAAATAATAGTCGCAAAACACTGCATCACATAAAAATGGGGATTCTGTCCACCCCAAAACGGGTTAAAAATGTTTCAAATAATATTCGCAAAACACTGTATCACATAAAAATGGGGATTCTGTCCACCCCAAAACGGGTTAAATATGTTTCAAATAATAGTCACAAAACACTGCATCACATAAAAATGGGGATTCTGTCCACCCCAAAACGGGTTAAATATGTTTCAAATAATAGTCGCAAAACACTGCATCACATAAAAATGGGGATTCTGTCCACCCCAAAATGGGTTATATATGTTTCAAATAATAGTCGCAAAACACTGCATCACAAAAAATGGGGATTCTGTCCACCCCAAATCGGGTTATATATGTTTCAAATAATAGTCGCAAAACACTGCATCACATAAAAACGGGGATTCTGTCCATCCCAAAACGGGTTATATATGTTTCAAATAATAGTCGCAAAACACTGCATCACATAAAAATGGGGATTCTGTCCACCCCAAAATGGGTTATATATGTCTCAAACAATAGTCGCAAAACACTGTATCACATAAAAATGGGGATTCTGTCCACCCCAAAACGTGTTATATATATCTCAAATAATATTCGCAAAACACTGTATCACATAAAAATGGGGATGCTGTCCACCCCAAAACGGGTTATATATGTCTCAAATAATATTCGCAAAACACCATATCACATAAAAATGGGGATTCTGTCCACCCCCAAACGGGTTAAATATGTTTCAAATAATATTCGCAAAACACTGTATCACATAAAAATGGGGATTCTGTCCACCCCAAAACGGGTTATATATGTTTCAAATAATATTCGCAAAACAGCATATCACATAAAAATAGAGATTCTGTCCACCCCAAAACGGGTTATATATGTTTCAGATAATATTCGCAAAACAGCATATCACATAAAAATGCGAATTCTGTCCACCCCAAAATGGGTTATATATGTTTCAAATAATATTCGCAAAACACCGTATCACATAAAAATGGGGATTCTGTCCACCCCAAAATGGGTTATATATGTTTCAAATAATATTCGCAAAACACCATATCACATAAAAATGGGGATTCTGTCCACCCCAAAACGGGTTATATATGTTTCAAATAATATTCGCAAAACACCGTATCACATAAAAATGGGGATTCTGTCCACCCCAAAACGGGTTAAATATGTTTCAAATAATATTCGCAACACACTGTATCATATAAAAATGGGGATTCTGTCCACCCCAAAACGGGTTAAATATGTTTCAAATAATATTCGCAAAACACTGTATCACATAAAAATGGGGATTCTGTCCAGCCCAAAATGGGTTAAATATGTTTTAAATAATATTCGCAAAACACTGTATCACATAAAAATGGGGATTCTGTCCACCCCAAAACGGGTTAAATATGTTTCAAATAATAGTCGCAAAACACTGCATCACATAAAAATGGCGATTCTGTCCACCGCAAAACGGGTTATATATGTTTCAAATAATAGTTGCAAAACACTGCATCACATAAAAATGGGGATTCTGTCCACCCCAAAACGGGTTAAATATGTTTCAAATAATATTCGCAAAACACTGTATCATATAAAAATGGGGATTCTGTCCACCCCAAAACGGGTTAAATATGTTTCAAATAATATTCGCAATACACTGTATCACATAAAAATGGGGATTCTGTCCACCCCAAAAACGGGTTAAATATGTTTCAAATAATATTCGCAAAACACCGTATCACATAAAAATGGGGATTCTGTCCACCCCAAAACGGGTTAAATATGTTTCAAATAATAGTCACAAAACACTGCATCACATAAAAATGGGGATTCTGTCCACCCCAAAACGGGTTAAATATGTTTCAAATAATAGTCACAAAACACTGCATCACATAAAAATGGGGATTCTGTCCACCCCAAAATGGGTTATATATGTTTCAAATAATAGTCGCAAAACACTGCATCACATAAAAATGGGGATTCTGTCCACCCCAAAATGGGTTATATATGTCTCAAACAATAGTCGCAAAACACTGTATCACATAAAAATGGGGATTCTGTCCACCCCAAAATGGGTTATATATGTTTCAAATAATATTCGCAAAACACTGTATCACATAAAAATGGGGATTCTGTCCACCCCAAAATGGGTTATATATGTTTCAAATAATATTCGCAAAACACCGTATCACATAAAAATGGGGATTCTGTCCACCCCAAAACGGGTTATATATGTTTCAAATAATATTCGCAAAACACCGTATCACATAAAAATGGGGATTCTGTCCACCCCAAAACGGGTTATATATGTCTCAAATAATATTCGCAAAACACCGTATCACATAAAAATGGGGATTCTGTCCACCCCAAAATGGGTTAAATATGTTTCAAATAATATTCGCAAAACACTGTATCACATAAAAATGGGGATTCTGTCCACCCCAAAACGGGTTATATATGTTTCAAATAATATTCGCAAAACAGCATATCACATAAAAATAGGGATTCTGTCCACCCCAAAACGGGTTATATATATTTCAGATAATATTCGCAAAACAGCATATCACATAAAAATGCGGATTCTGTCCACCCCAAAACGGGTTATATATGTTTCAAATAATATTCGCAAAACACTGTATCACATAAAAATGGGGATTCTGTCCACCCCAAAATGGGTTATATATGTTTCAAATAATATTCGCAAAACACCGTATCACATAAAAATGGGGATTCTGTCCACCCCAAAACAGGTTAAATATGTTTCAAATAATATTCGCAAAAGACTGTATCATATAAAAATGGGGATTCTGTCCACCCCAAAACGGGTTAAATATGTTTCAAATAATATTCGCAAAACACTGTATCACATAAAAATGGGGATTCTGTCCACCCCAAAACGGGTTAAATATGTTTCAAATAATAGTCGCAAAACACTGCATCACATAAAAATGGGGATTCTGTCCACCCCAAAACGGGTTATATATGTTTCAAATAATAGTCGCAAAATACTGCATCACATAAAAATGGGGATTCTGTCCACCCCAAAACGGATTATATATGTTTCAAATAATAGTCACAAAACACTGCATCACATAAAAATGGGGATTCTGTCCACCCCAAAACGGGTTATATATGTTTCAAATAATAGTCGCAAAACATTGCATCACATAAAAATGGGGATTCTGTCCACCCCAAAACGGGTTATATATGTCTCAAATAATAGTCGCAAAACACTGTATCACATAAAAATGGGGATTCTGTCCACCCCAAAACGGGTTATATATGTCTCAAATATTATTCGCAAAACACTGTATCACATAAAAATGGGGATTTTGGCCACCCCATACACAGTGACACCACAGTCATGAAGAATTTTGTTTTTCTTTCACCCCCTGGAGTTCAGATGTAGCCTACCAGACCCACACTCTTTCTTCCTAATCTGTTCACCTGAAAGCAAGTGAATGAGACAGTAGCACAATGAAAAATAAGCTGCAGAAACAAATGGTACATTTTTGGGTGGAGGTCAGGGGCAATGAGTCCCACCTTACCCGTCACAGCCTTGTTTACCTACTATTTACATTAACAATTAGCTCTGGTGTTATCTTAGTTGAAGGAGATAAGAACACAGCTACCTTGGACAAACCACAACCTCAAAGAAAGAAGTGACCTCTCACAAACTACAGCTTGGAAGGCTAGGCTTTATAAACCGTAATAATCAGTGTTGCTGGACTTTATTTCTGCACAGTGATTCTGTCAGTGACAAACAGAAATTTGAAAGAGGCACCATCTATCACCCTTACCATCACATTACCCAGATTATACTCTACCTTTCAGAATCCTCACAATACCCTTCTCTCTCAATTTTATTTCTTTACTAGACAGTTCTCTAACCATTTTCTTTTTCAGTGTCACAAATTCCTCCTACCTTTTTTTTTTTTTTTTTTTTTTTTAAGTACCATCATAAAACATTTCTCCAAAGACAGAAGTGGCAAACTTCATGACACAACAATAGAGGTATGACTGCTGAATCCTACACAAATGCATTTTATAAGCACTTACATGACTGCATGGATCATGCTACCCCTAATAGAACCAATATACTATCCTCCAAAAAAGGAAGCCAATCTGGTGGTCCCCTGCCATAAACAAACTCTACAACAGAAGAAAGAAACTGTTGCAAAAAAGAGTAAAATGCCATGATTGGAGGAATTCCCTGGTCAGCCTTAGTAAGAAGCTAAGATCCCTCATAAAATCTTCCAAAGCTAGTTATGAAAACAAAACTGCCACTGATTCTAAAGACAACCACAAATCATTCTATAGCTATGTCAAGAATCTCAATGGCAACACTCAGATCTGCTCTGAGTTACAGCACAACACTAAATATACAGAACCAACTGATATTGCCAACATCCTGACAGATACGTATCAGTGCTAACTTTACCCCCCCCCCCGCTAAAGGGCCCATCTCTATACCGGAAGAATGCAAAGTTCCTGTAACCATGGCTGCACAGGTAAAAACGACACTCTCCAAAGCCAAGAACACAGCATCCATGGTACCTGACAACATCCCAGACTGTGTTCTACATGAACTATAGAATGAACTGGCACCCCACCAAAGCACCATGTTCAATCATAGCCTCACTTCAGGCTTTGTACCCACTGAATAGTGCACAGTGATGGTTATCCCATTCCACAAAGGGGGAGCCACCACAGACCCTGGGAACTACTGCCCCATTAGCCTAACGAGCCTGGACTGCAAGGCCATGGAACGTATCATCATGGAACTTATAAACAAAGACATTGGTAATCTCCAAACTCTGGACTCCACCCAGTTCGGGTTTGTAAAGGCAGATCATGTCTCCTAAACCTGATAAACTTCTCTGACGCAGTCACCAAAGCTGTAGACAAGGGTAAGGTGGTTCACGCAGCCTATCTAGATCTCGCCAAGGCTTTCAACACCATCCCTAGTCTGGAATTATAAATAAACACACTAAACTAGCCCACACTGTGAAAGTAGCAGACTCCAAATCCAACTTCAGACTAGTGACAAGTGGAGTACCACAGG
Source organism: Protopterus annectens (assembly GCF_019279795.1). NCBI lineage: Eukaryota > Metazoa > Chordata > Ceratodontiformes > Protopteridae > Protopterus > Protopterus annectens. Next base: position 773,615,614 of record NC_056749.1, on the reverse strand, counting down.
GTTCAGTCCTGGGTCCTCTCCTGTTTGGTATCTACTTTTCTGAAGTACAGGCTAACACAGAAGGTCGTTGGCTAACAAAGTTCACAGATGACTGCAAACTAGGAGTCATAATCGAAACTCCTAACAATGTGGACATCCTACAAAAGGGCCTCACTGAGACAGATGCCTGGTGTCAAAGCCATGGCCTCAAGCTCAATGCCAAAAAGTGCACTGTCATCCCCTTTGGTAAAAACTCTGTATCCATGAGCTACCACATAGGTGGCAGTCTACTTAACACTGAAAGTGTGATAAGAGACCTTGGGAAACAGGTGGACAGTGGTCTCTCCTTTGATAATCACAATGCCACAGTAGTCAGGAAATCCTTCTATGTGGCACACCTCATCACAAAAGGTTTCTCATCCAGGAAAAAAGAGGTCATAGTTCCCCTCTACTAGTCACTCATTAGACCCATTATAGAGTACAATGTCCCTTTTGGTATGTACCTCACAAGACATGTACAACAACTGGAAAGGCTGCAGAAATACCTCCCAAAGAGAATTACTGGCCTCAAACAGATGCCCTATGGAGATCGTCTCAAAAAAACTCCAGCTTTACTCCTTCGCATATCGCCTACTCAGAGGCGATCTCTGGCTAACATACAAAACTATGTCAAACCCAGAGCTGTTGGACATGCTCCACTTAAAGAAATCCCAATCCCTCTGAGCTACATGCTCTAGGGACCTAAACCTTGTCACAACAAGAAACAGAACATGCTGGAGGGATAGATTCCTGTCCCAGAGACTTCCCATACTCTGGAACAAACTATCTATCTATGTCAAACAGAGCTCCTCATTAGCACTCTTCAAGAAAAACTTGATGACTGGATGGGAGATAGGAAATTCACCCCGGGGATCACTTCTGTGGCTCTGCTTAACAGGGGCACAGGAAAATCATTTTCTTGGGTGGCGAAAGGCAGGGTACCTTTTTGGCTAGGCTTGTATAGGCCCCAGGGCCGATAGCCTAGTACCTACCAATGAACCTACCTATGAACCTATGAACTCTCGGGCCGATAGCCTAGTACCTACCGATGAACCTATAAGCTCATCTTCCAGCCAGCCTGCCACCATCTTTCTCGTCCCTCACTAAGACCAGACCATCCCTTTTCCTACCTATTTTCACAGTGCTGTAATATCCCTTTCCCAAACTCTTACTTCATGCTCTTGTGTATCTTCTCACATTAATTATCACTCTTTAGGTAGCCTCTACCAATACACTGCCCACTCCAGTCAGTTTTTGAAACTCCATCTTAATCTTCAATTCTCACTGCTCATGTAATGGTTACTACTTCAGCTCTTTAAATAATGCATTGATTACTCAGTGGAGGTACACTTATTTATGTATTTATTAAACAGACAGATGGATCATTCCAAGACCTCTCGGCTATAACTGAGGCAAAAAGCATGACAAAGACTGTACAGAGAAAAAAATACTAATGTACTCTTAGCTAAAAGACAAAAAATCATGGTGCTGATATCACAGACGCAACATATTTCCTCCCTACAATTTTTTCACATTCTTTGCTCATTGCTGCTGAACAACAAGTTCTTCTCATTCATCATCTTTGAGGGTGAGGGTCACATAAGAGGTGCTATGATGTAGGTAGGCCATCATGCGTGACACAAGGGTTTTTCTTCACGTAAGCCATATGTCTTCTCTGTATGCCCTGTCAACAAGGGGGAATGGAATATGCAACAGAATGACCACACAGGTCATCCCTCAGTTTCTCAAGGGGTGCTGTCAGCAAGCAGCTCTGCCACCTCCTCAAACACGGGAGGTGATTTCCACTGTTGCCAGTGGAGGAATCACAACCACTCAGAACCTCCCCATGAAGCGGTAACCAAGCCACTCATGGTGATTATGGAGAAAGGTGGACCACACCAGTGTTTTTGCATAGCTCTGAGAATGTTACAGCACTTGAGTAACATGTAGGACCTGCTGCATATCCTTTCGGCCATAGCTCTCATCTTAAACAGGGGCAAAGCTAAAAGTATCAGCCATTAGTCATTTTATACAATTTAGGTTACTCATACCTCTCAAGTGTACCTCATTATGAGGAATGTTCCTCATGTTGTGTCTTAAAAAGTCCATGTTCCTTACTGTTGCACATCTGAAGGGCATGTTATACATTCAGTGTTAAGGATTTTTCTAATTAATGACACAGACAGCTGGGGGATGTTATACATTCAGTGTTAAGGATTTTTCTAATTAATGACACAGATAGCTGGGGGATATGATCAGCAATAATAAAAACATTTTACTTTTATCATATTTAGTGGCAGTAACAGTTTCAGGTGATAACGGAGAATGGTCACTGGACTTTGCACAACCATGTCACTTGGTACTCTGGATTTGCACGACTTTGCACAACCATGTCATTTGGTACTCTGGATTTGCACTTGTGCACGGTTTGGTGTTCTCCACTCATACCTCGTCTCCTGCCTGACTCCCCAGTACCCCGCTCACTAAAGTACAGTTGTGTACACTTACCATAAATGTAGATGTTCGAGTGTCTTCACTGTTGCAGTCATCACTGTAGGGTTCTTCCTGCCAGCAGGCAGTCCTCAGTCGGCCAGAATCCCAAAGTCTGGGTCCGGCGTCGGCTGTTCAGTCATGCTCCCTGATGTCAGAGCGTCAGGAGTACAAAGCTGCCAGCCGACGCCATGTTCTCCAGTTTTTCTTGCCCCAGATGTCAGGTGCCTAAAAATGAAGGCCAATAGTAAAAAACAAAAAATAACATACCACAAACCCCATAGCCTGTAGCAAATACACCTCAGAAGAAAGGTGAAGTAGGTAAGCACACTAGTGAAAGTATAAGAGGGGACAGGAGGGAGGGTAACCCAGACTGCAACAGTGAAGACACTCGAACATCTACATTTATGGTAAGTGTACACAACTGTACTATGTTCATCGTGTTTCACTGTTGCAGTCATCACTGTAGGGTTGAATCCCAAAGCTGAGATAAGGGGTGGTGGTTATAGAGAAGAAGGGGCGGCTAGAAGGCCCTGCAAGACTGCAGAAGCAAAGCCTGCCCTAGACTTAGAGTAAAAAGGAAGATTATAGTGCTTAGAGAAAGTATGCACTGAACTCCAAGTTGCAGCTTCCAAAATATCTTTGGTAGGTACTCCCCTGAGAAAGGCAGCTGAAGTAGCAGCAGCTCTGGTAGAGTGAGTCCTAATTTTTCCTGGGATTTGCTTTCCATGATGAGAGTAACAAAATCTGATTCCATGTGCAATCCATTTAGAAATGGTCTGTTTTGAAATGGCTTTGCCTTGGGAGTTTGTTGCATAAGAAACAAACAGTTGCTCTGTTTTCCTGATATCCTTGGTTCTGTCCAGGTAAAAACAAAGTTGTCTGTGTACATCCAAGGAATGCAGGATCCTTTCCCCCTTATTTTGTGGATTAGTGAAAAAAGTTGGCAGGTGAATAGTTTGATTTAAAGCCACTTTGGAAACCACTTTAGGCATGAAAGTAGGATTAGTCCTTAAAGACACCATATCTTGGTGAAAAATAAGGTAAGGTTCCACAGCCATGAGTGCTTGTAACTCCGAGAGTCTCCTGTCTGAAGTCAAAGCCAGTAGGAAAGCTGTCTTCCATGATAAATACTTAATATCAGTTCTGGCAGCAGGCTCAAAAGGAGGCAGCGTGAGTTTTTCCAGAACATAGTTGAGGTCCCATGCAGGTATGGGCGGTGTCCTAGGGGGCCTTAAATTCTTTGCTCCTCATAGATATTGTTTCAGTAGTGGATGCGAAAAGAGTGGAGGGTCTGTATTGTAATGTGCAGAGATAGCTGAGGCATGAATTTTTATGGAGGAAAAGGATAAACCCTTATGTAGCATGTCTGTCAGGTAATGTAAAATCAGTGGGATATTAGGAATGAGAGGATTCGAATCCTGAGCATGCATCCAGGTGCAAAATCTCTTCCATTTGCCTGCATAAGATGTTCTAGTGCTAGGCCGTCTGGCTTCTAAGATAACATCCATGACCTTTTTGGGAAGGGGAGGATTAATCATAGATCCTGAATTTGCCAGGCTGCCAGGCTGAGAGTTTTGACATGAGAATGCAGAACCTGGCCCTGGTGTTGGGACAATAGATTGGGAATCTGAGGCAAAATCCAAGGTGGTTCCTGAGATAGATTTTTCAGTGTTGAGTACCAGAATTGACAAGGCCAATTTGGGGCCAGTAGAATCATCATCTTGGGCTTGTCCTGCTTGATCTTTAATAACACCCGTGGTAGAAGAGGTAGTGGTGGAAAGGCATACCCCTTGAGGTTTTTCCAACTGAATGATAGTGCATCCACTTTCCATGCTAGCTTGTGAAAAGTCCTTTTTAAAAAAATCTGTAACTGGTGGTTGAGGGGGGATGCAAATAGATCTATGTCCGGGCAGCCCCATGCTTCTGTAATGGTCTTGAATATGTGGTGTCTAGCATCCACGCATGTGGGTCTGACAGGTTCCTGCTCAGGCTGTCTGCCAAAGTATTTTTGTTTCCCTGGCAGGAACTGAGCTTGTAGATCCACTTTGCAAGCTAGTGCTGTGTTCCATACAGTCATGGCTAGTCTGCAAAGGGGGTAGGAATGTGAGCCCCCCTGCTTGTTTATGTACCACATAACTATGGTGTTGTCTGTTCGTATCAGTAGTTGTCCTGGTTGTAGAAGATCCCTGAAAGCCAAGAGGGCATTCTGAACAGCTGACATCTCTTTTAAACTGATATGTAGGTGCTTCTGATCCTCTGTCCAAAAACCTTGCAGACCCTTTCCCTGCAAGTGGGCTCCACATGCGTAATCTGAGGCGTCCGTGGTTAACACTTGGCTGGCTGGAAGTAGACTGAAGGCTTTGCCTTTGTTGTGAAGACATGCCATGGACCACCAATGGAATTCCTTTTGTAGGCAAGGCAAGACAGCAATCTGTGTGTCTAGACTGTGGCAATGCTAGGACCATACACTTTTTGGGTACCATTGTATTTTTCTCATATGTAGTCTTGCATTTGGTATGAGAAGGATGCAGGAGGCCATGTAACTCAAAGCCTGCAGGAATTTCCTTGCAGTTAGCTGAGTTATAGAAGCCAAGGTTTTGAAAGTGGAAGCCAGCTGTAGTTGTTTTTCAGATGTCAGGAATGCCATCTGGGTTGTTGTTTTAAAAGAGCACCCAGAAAAGTTATCTGTTGTGTGGGAGTCAAATTTGACTTTTTTATGTTTACAGTGAATCCCAGGTACTTGAGAAGATTTTGAACAAATAGCAGGTCCTGGAGTAAAACATCCTTACTGTCTGCTTGAATAAGGCAGTCGTCCAGATAAGGGTAAATTTGAATACCCTTGAGTCTGCAATAAGCTACTACTGGTGTCAGGCACTTGGTGAAGACCCTGGGCGCAGTAGACAAGCCAAAGGGCAGCGCAGAGAATTGGTAATGTGTCGAGCCGGCCTTGAACCGGAGGTATTTTCTGCACTCCTGTCTGATAGGGATATGAAGGTAAGCCTCCTTTAAATCCAATGTCACCATCCATGCATTTTTGCTCAACATTGGCAGGAGCTGCTGCAGAGTAAGCATTTTGAACTTTGGTATCTCCAGGAAAGTATTTAAGACTGACAGATCCAGGATGGGTCTCCATGAGTTTTGCTTTCTGGGAACTGGAAAGAGCCTTGAGTAAAAGTCCTGCCCCATCTCTGATTGTGGAACCAGTTCTATGGCCCTCATAGCCATGAGGGATCCCACCTGGTTTAATGCCTCAGACCTTTGGTGTTTTGGTAGGTCTGGCTATCCGTTTGGTCTTGGCAAGGTATGAAAGTGGAATTTGTAACCTCTTGAAACTACATCCAGAACCCACTTGTCTTGGGTTATGCAAGTCCAATTTTGTTGAAAAAGAGAGAGTTTTCCTCCTAGAGGGGCATCCAGGAGAGAAGTTCCAGGAGCCATGCAGGGGGAGTCATTGAGCCTGTTTTCTAAATGATTGAGGTCTGTCGTCTCCACCCCTGTAGGTGGAAGCACTCCACTGTCTAGATCTGTAAGAGGTCTGTGCTTGGGCCCTCCCTCTGGAGCGCCTATATCTACCCCTCTGAGGCCTGTCCGAGCTGGGAAATGACCAATTTTTAGTTGGCCAATTTCTGCTAAATCTTGGGGGCTGAACTTGTAAGAAATCCTTAACCGTTTGCATGGATTTTGCCTTGTCCTCCATTTTCTTTATCACCTCTTCAGCCTTAGACCCAAACAAATCATTATGCTGAACAGGAGCATCCAGTAACTTTGCTTTCACTTGATCAGGTAAATTTTGTTCCTTTAACCAAGCATGCCTTCTAATGACTGTGCCAGAGGCAGCCGCCCTGCAAGAAGCCTCCAAGGCATTAAAACCACAGTGTAAACCATGCTTCCCCACTTGTTCAGTGGTGTCAGGAAAATATGTATTAATGTGTGCGCTTAATGCTAATTAGAAACCAAATAAGTTAACACGTTTTTCATTCTATTTTATATGCACTGTTTTATATATAGTTGAGTTTCATATGAGACTGAAAAGATGCTTTTTGAAACTGCAGTGTGCTTTCTGAAACTTGCAAGATGCCCTCTGACCTAGTAATTGCTAGCACAGCAATATTCATGTTTATGCCTTTTTGGAAATGTATTTGAGAAGCAGGTGGTTATCTGCTAGGTCAGGAGAGAATGAATGAACAATGCTATATCCTGTAAATGTAATGATTTTAAACAGTCAGCTCTGTTCGAAGTATGAGAACATGTGCAGCTGCAGAAGTTTGGAGATAGTGTAGACAAAGGATTGCTAGAGAAATGAACTGCTTGCTTTGTGCTTGAATTAGCCATAGTACCTTGAATGGTAACATTGCATGTATCTAACCGGTGGTAGCAAAGGCCACATTGTTTTCCTTAGGAAGTATGTCACAAAAATTGATAAATCAGCAGAATTTTATGAAAGCAATTATTAGTAAATGATGATGACAAAACTTGTGATTCACTACATCAGCTTGGTAGGCAATGTCTTAGAAAGTGTATAAAAATGTAAGCATTTCCTGTTTCTAGTTAGACAAACTCTGTATTAGCATGTTTTTGTCTCCTTGCTGCAAGATTAAAGTGCCTTAATCTGAACCTACCGTGTTTTGATCATTTTTAAAGTATATTTTTCCTTTGACAAGTAGCATGCATCAAATCATGTAATTCCTTATTATCTGCACCTGCAGAGATGGTACCTAACTTTTGTTTTATAACAGACAGTAGAAATTGCTGATATTTTAGCATATGAAATTGGCAATTTAAAGCCCTAATCGATAAAGTAGCAGAACTATACACTTTTTTGCCCCATCTCTCCAAAGCTCTGGAATCCTTATCTGTCGGAATAGGATTTTTAGCTGAGGCAGCCCCCCCTTAGGACCCTGAGAAATGGTTTCTGGATCAGCAGTAGGATTTTTGTAAAAGAACTGGTGGGAGTCAGGGACCCTGTAATATCTGTCAGGCTTAGCAGGAGCTGGAGGAAGGGAGTCAGGAGTTAAATTAGCCTCAGAAAAAGCATCATCCACAACATCCAAAATAGGAGGAATAGCCAGGGGTCTATGTTGGGGAAGAAGAAGGAAATCCCTGAGCCTTCTCTTAGATTCCGAGTACTCCTGTCCCTCCCACTGAAAATGTTCCCTCATGTCATGTAAAGTTTCCCCAAAAGAAAAATCCTCAGGGGGAGAAGCTGATGGAATAGATTCCTCAGCATCAGAATCCTGATAAGGAGGGAAAGAATATTCCTGTTCAGAGGAAGACACTGAAGAAAGTGATGCCTGATCAGAAGATTCATAATCCAGCTCTTGCCTTGGCCTTTTGTCTGGAGGGGGATGTGAACCCCTAATCATGGTTAGCAAGTCCTCTGCCATTTTAAGTAATTGTTTCTGTGATTTGGGTCCCGGATCAGAAGAGGCCTGGGCTGGTGTCTTAGATTTAGAAGGAGTCTTTGTCTTTGTCCTGGGTTTTGCCTTTATCAGAAGCTGTGTAGGCCTGAAACCCCCCTCGGAAGCTGGTACCTGCACAGTGGCTCTGGACCCATCTGAGGGAGCATTGTCCGAAGGTCCTGCAGCTGGAGTGCTCAAAGGCTTAGTTGGCTCCTCGTGGGAGTCTGTTTCGGCTATCGGTTTTGAAATGGTCGACGACAGGGGCTGCGAAAGCACCTCACTGACGACAGCTGAACCTGAAGCTGACTCTGGTTGTGTAACGTCGTCTGATTTGGACCTCGGAGGCCTGTCCTTATCCTTGCGTCGTTTGTGAACTCCGGTAGTCGGAAGGGTGTCCGACGATATTTTATAATTAAATCGCCTACCAAAGTAGTGAAAAGCAAAATCGTACCTCCGCTTAATCGTACGTTGGTTAAATCTAGCACAAAACCGACAACTAGCTACGTCGTGGTCAGGGCCTAAACAAGGAATACAGTAAGAATGGAAACCCTTATGAGGTATTTGCTTCCCACAAGAAATGCAATTATTAACTTTTTCTGACATCGGACTGGAGCAAGAAAAAAGTTTCCCCAGTGGGGTACTTAGATTTGAGAAGAAGAAGTAAGTCTTCGGACTGAAGCACGAAAAAATATCAGGAGTCAGCCGACCGGCACTTGCGAACTGCTTTCACCGCACGGCAAGAAAGACTGGAGAACATGGCGTCAGCTGGCAGCTTTGTAATCCTGGCGCTCTGACATCACAGAGCATGACTGAACAGCCGACGCCGGACCCAGACTTTGGGATTCTGGCCGACCGAGGAGTGCCTGCCGGCAGGAAGAACCCTACAGTAATGACTGCAACAGTGAAACATGATGAACATCTGAACCCTAGTCACTTGGATCACAGTCAGGGCTCCATCCTCTTGTGCCACATTACCAGACCTATTTAGTGACTCAGTATCTTAGTCTGTTAAATGCCTTGTATTAAGTACATTTGGACAGCGCAGTGGTGCACTGGTAGCATTGTTGCCTCACAGCAAGAGGTTCTCTGGTTCAATTCTCGGCTGGAGTGCCTTCTGTGCAGAGTCTGCATGTCCTCCCTGTGTTCGTGTGGGTTTCCTCCAGGTGCTCCGATTTCCTCCCACGTTACAAAGACACGTCTGGAGAATTTCTCCCGGGCCTCCACTGAAAACTGGCTTTGTTCCAAGTCAGACTTTCCCGGTAAACAAATGTTAAATAAATATTTCTACACTACAGTTTCTGTACCTATTCCTATTTGTAATCATAGTACATCAAACCACTGGTCCACCCAACAATTGGATGAAGGTTGGAAGTTAACACATTGAATACGTGGCTGTCTTGTTTAAGTAAATTTCTATTTATTTTACAGATAACATGTGCAAGCTGATTATAACATTGTGCAGGCTGATTATAACATTGCACAGGCTGATTATAACATTGGGCAGGCTGATTATAACATGTGCACACTGATTATAACATGTGCAGGCTGATTATAACATTGTGCAGGCTGATTATAACATGTGCAGGCTGATTATAACATTGTGGAGGCTGATTATAACACGCTGGCTAATTATAACATTGTGCAGGCTGATCATAACATTGTGCAGGCTGATTATAACATGTACGGGCTGATTATAACATGTGTAGGCTGTTCATAACACTCAGGCTGACTATAACATTCTGCGGGCTGATCATAACATTGTGCAGGCTGATTATAACATTGTGCAGGCTGATTATAACGTGCAGGCCAATCATAACATTGTGCGGGCTGAGTATAACATGTGCGGGCTGATTATAACATTGTGCAGGCTGATTATAACATGTACGGGCTGATTATAACATTGTGCAGGCTGATTATAACATTGTGCAGGCTGATCATATCATTGTGCAAGCTGATTATATCATTGTGGAGGCTGATTATAACAAGCAGGCTAATTATAACATTGTGCAGGCTGATCATAACATTGTGCAGACTGATTATAACATGTACGGGCTGATTATAACATGTGTAGGCTGTTCATAACATTCAGGCTGACTATAACATTGTGCAAGCTGATCATAACATGTGCAGACTGATTATAACATTGTGCAGGCTGATTATAACATGTGCAGGCTGATTATAACATTGTGGAGGCTGATTATAACACGCAGGCTAATTATAACATTGTGCAGGCTGATCATAACATTGTGCAAGCTGATCATAACATTGTGCAGGCTGATTATAACATGTACGGGCTGATTATAACATGTGTAGGCTGTTCATAACATTCAGGCTGACTATAACATTGTGCAAGCTGATCATAACATTGTGCAAGCTGATTATAACGTTGTGCAAGCTGATTATAACGTGCAGGCCGATCATAACATTGTGCGGGCTGAGTATAACATGTGCGGGCTGATTATAACATTGTGCAGGCTGATTATAACATTGTGCAGGCTGATTATAACACGTGCATACTGATTATAACACGTGCGGGCTGAGTATAACACTGTGGAGGCTGATTATATCATTGTGCGGGCTGATTATAACACGTGCGGGCTGATTACAACACCCGCGGGCTGATTATATCATGCACGGGGTGATTATAACATTGTGCGGGCTGATTATATCATTGTGCGGGCTGATTATAACATTGTGCGGGCTGATTATAACATGTGCCGTCTGATTATAACATTGTGGAGGCTGATTATAACAAGCAGGCTAATTATAACATTGTGCAGGCTGATTATAACATGTACGGGCTGATTATAACATTGTGCAGGCTGATTATAACATGTGCAGGCAGATTATAACATGTGTAGGCTGTTCATAACATTCAGGCTGACTATAACATTGTGCAGGCTGATCATAACATTGTGCAGGCTGATTATAACGTGCAGGCCGATCAAAACATTGTGCAGGCTGATTATAACATGTGCGGGCAAATTATAACATGTGCAGGCTGATTATAACATTGTGCAGGCTGATTATAACATGTGCATACGGATTATAACATGTGCGGGCTGATTACAACACAGGCTAATTATAACATTGTGCCGGCTGATTATAACATGTACGGGCTGATTATAACATTAAGCAGGCTGATTATAACAGTGTGCTAGCTGATTATAACATGTAAGGGCTGATTATAACACACAGGCTAATTATAACATTGTGCCGGCTGATTATAACATGTGCAGGCTGATCATAACATTGTGCAGACTGATCATAACACTGTGCAGACTGATCATAAAATTGTGCAGGCTGATTATAACATTGTGCAGGCTGATTATAACATTGTGAAGGCTGATCATAACGTGTAGGCTGATTATAACGTGCAGACTGATTATAACATGTGCAGAATGATTATAACATGTGCGGGCTGATTATAACGTGCAGGCTGATTATAACATGCACACTAATTATAACATGTGCAGGCTGATTATAACATGGGCACAGATTATAACATGTGCGGGCTGATTATAACATGCAGGCTAATTATAACATTGTGCAGGCTGATTATAAAATGTGCAGGCTGATTATAACACGCAGGCTAATTATAACGTTGTGCCAGCTGATTATAACATGTGCGGGCTGATTATAACACTGCGCAGGCTGATCATAACATTGTGCAGACTGATCATAACATTGTGCAGGCTGATTATAACATTGTGCAGGCTGATTATAACATGTGTAGGCTGATTATAACATGTGCAAGCTGATTATAACATGTGCGGGCTGATTATAACATTGTGCGGGCTGATTATAACATTGTGCGGGCTGATCATAACATTGTGCAGGCTGATCACAACAGTGTGCATGCTGATTACAACATTGTGCAGGCTGATCATAACATTGTGCAGGCTGATCATAACATCGTGCAGGCTGATTACAACATTGTGCAGGCTGATCATAACATTGTGCAGTCTGATTATAACATGTGTAGACTGATCATAACATGTGCAGACTGATTATAACATGGGCAAGCTGATCATAAGATTGTGCAGGCTGATTATAACATTGCACAAGCTGATTATAACATGTACAAGCTGATTATAACATGTGCGGGCTGATTATGACATGTGTGAGCTTATTATAACATATGCAGGCTGACTATAACGTGCAGGCTGATTATAACATTGTGCAGGCTGATTATAGCATTGTGCAAGCCGATTATAACATGTGCAGGCTGATTATAACATGTGTAGGCTGATCATAACATGTGCAAGCTGATTATAACATGTGCAGGCTGATTATAAAAATAAGTTATATATTCACCGTAACGTTCCAAGTTTGTAGTTCATCTCGCCCTTCATTCTAACATACGGGTTAGGAGCCGATCCTCGGCTCCGACTCGGCCTATTACAAAGCTCAAAGTCTTCTAGTTGGCTCGTGGCTAGGTAGGTATCCCATAGTGCACCAGTACAATCCCCAGATCTTGTTTGCTACTAAACTATAGAAAGACAGAAATAAGGCTATCCAGAAAGGACAACAATGAAAGTCTCCACCTTATTATGGAAAACGTATCCTGTCTCCAGATGCTTCCAGGATGGGGGTAGGTGGGTGGGTTCGTAAGAATACAGGGCGAGATGGACTACAAACATGGAACGTTATGGTGAGTACATAACTTCTTTATGTTCTGTAGTCCTATGTCACCTTCATTCTTACACATGGGACAGTGTCCCTAGCACCTTATTCTTGCGTGGCTCACGGAAAAATACTCCTGAGTACCGTGGAACCACAGGAGGCTCTACCCCTAGAGGTCAGGTCCAATTTGTAATGAGTAATAAAGGTATGATGGGTAGCCCAGGTTGCTGCTGCACAAATATTGTCAATCGGGACTCTGGTTTGGAAGGCTGCAGATGTAGAGTGGGATCGTGTAGAATGAGCCTTAATCTTGAACAGTAAAGGCTTTCCATAGGAAGAATAAATGAAGAAATACAGCTTGAAATCTAATTCGAGTGGGTCACTTTAGAGACTGGGAGACCTAATCTGGAGTCGAAGAATAGGTCTGACTTCCTGAGTTCCTTAGTCCTGTGAAGATATAATCTAATTGTCTGTGAACATCCAACTGATAAAATTTGTATTCTGCTGCATTGGAATGGTTAGGAAAAAACACCGTCAGCTCTATAGTTTAGTTCAAGTTATTATGAGAGCAAACTTTAGGGATAAAAGATGGATTTGTGCGAAGAGAGACTCTTGTCTTTGTGGAAAATCAAATAAGGGGGCTTGATAGACAGTGCTTGAAACTCTAATACTCGTCTAGCAAATGTAATGGCTACTAGAAACAAAGTCTTCCAAGACAGAAACTTCAGTGGACACGAATGAGCAGGTTCAAAGGGTGGAGAAATTATTTTGGAAAGGATGAAGTTTAGATCCCAGGAAGCTACCAGTTCCTGAAAAGGAGGTCTCAGCAAAGTAGCACCTTTAAGGAAAGTTTTACACAATCTGTGTGACATCAGGTTAGACTCATGTTGACCCAACGCTGCTAATTGAACCCTAATTGTGGCAGCAGCAGATCCTTGATGGAAAAGTTCGGACAAAAATTCTAAACCCACTGGGATGGATGCGGTGTAAGGGTCAACATTCCTTTTTTCAACCCAGACAGAAAACCTTCTCCATTTGCTAGTGTATAACTTTCTAGTGGAAGGTTTATGTGAAGATGTGAGAATGTGGGTCACAGCAGGTGTAAAATCATGAAGCCTGACTAGGGTTGGAGTTGGAGCAGCCACGCTGTTAAGTTGAGGGTATGGAGGCTGGGGTGAAGAGAGCCTGACATGTGCGTCAAGAGGTCTGGTACTGGGTCCAGAGTCCATGGATTGTCTAAGATGAGGCCCGAGGAAGGGGAACCAAATCTGACGAGGCCATTAAGGAGTGATGAGAATCAGTTTGCTTTCCAACAGCTTCACTTTCTGAATCACCTTGGATATGAGAGGAAAGAGAGGGAAAGCATAGAGGAGACCCAGAGGCCAATTGTGAACAAGTGCGTCTCTCGGTGACTCCCCCGGGGGGGGGGTAAGGGAAAAGTAGCTGCTGCATATGCTGTTGATTGGACTGGCGAAAAGATCGCAGCAAGGCCGTCTCCATTTGTGGAAGATCTGCTCTGCAATTTCTTGCTTCGGTGACCACTTGTGAGGCATCAAGATCGCCCAGCTGACTTTGTCGGCTATCACATTGGTCGTCCCTGGGATGTGCATTGCCACTAGAAAGCGCTAGGAAGATATCGCCCACTTCCAAACACGAATCGCTTCCTGACAAAGGGGGTAAGATCTGGTTCCACCTTGCTTGTTGAGATACCACAGACATGTTGTCTGATTGGATTGCTATCGTCCCAAGAGGAAGAAGGTTGTGAAGTGCTTGCAATGCTAGAAGCACCACCTTCATCTCTAGGATACTGATATGCAGGTGAGCCTCATGATCTTGCCATGTGCCTTGGACAGTCCTGCCTAGATAATGCCCCCCCCCCCATCTGTGAGGCATCCATGGTCACAGTAGTAACGGATTGGCGAGGAAGGAATGGAGTGCCTGTCGTTAGTTGGTCGGGTTGAATCCACAAACGGAGGTCCTTTTTGCAAGACTCTGTTAATATGATGTGGTGGGATAGAAGCAGCTGTTGAAAGGACCACTGGGATGATAGAAGCCATTGAAAAATTTGCATATGTAATTTGGCCAGAGGGACTAGCATTATGGTAGAGGCCATGGTTGCTAAGAGTTTTAGCACTGTCTCTGCCTTGACTTTTTAAAGAGGAAGTAGACGGAGGACTTGTATGAGATTATGTGCTCTTTCTGCAGGAAGATGAGCTAACATGGCGACTCTGTCTATTTCTGCGCCTATAAAAGTCACAAACTGAGAGAGCGATAAGGCAGACTTTTACCATTTTATAGTAATCCCGAACTGAGCACAAAGTTGGACAGTGGAATCTCTGGTTTGAAGGAGTAGATGCCTGGTGGAGGCAGTCAGGAGCCAGTCGTCCAGGTACGGAAACACTTGGAACCCTAGACGTCTCAGGTGAGCTGTCACTACTGACATACATTTGGTGAACACCCTGGGGGCTGTGGTGAGACCACAGCGCAAAGCAAGAAACTGGTAGTGACTGGCTTCCAGCTGCAAGAGTAAGCGGCTCCTCGATGCTCTGTCCATTTTTATATGGTAGTACGCATCTTGGAGGTCTATTGAGCACATCCAAGTGCCTTTCCCTAATAGAGGGAGGATAGACTGCAGTGTCACCATCCGGAACTTGTCCTTCTTTATGGATTCATTTAGTTTGCTGAGATCCAAGATGGGCCTGCAGTCCCCTGTATGTTTTGGCAATAAAAAGAATATGTAGTAAGTTCCGAATCCTACCTGGTCTGCAGGGACATTTGGGTGACTCCGTTTGCGAGTAACTTTTTCATTTCTACAGTTGCTTGATCTCTGTGATTGGGTGGAACATCTGGGAATCCTCTTGGGAACGTGAGGTGGAAGAGAAAAGGATATGGAATAACCTCTGGTGATAATTCTTTGTACCCATGTGTCTCGGGTGATGCTTAGCCAGGCTTCTGGATACAAAGAAATGCAACCCCCGACTGGCTCCAGACAAGCATAGCCAGGCCCCACATCAGGAGCGTTGACAGGGGCGGCCTTGAAACGAATCACGGCCTCCCTGGTTTTGTGGGCTGCACGTGCCTCTAGGGTGACGTCCACCATTTGTTCCTCCTCCTCTGCCTCTGAAGGAGGAATCGCCCTGTGCATCCGGGAAATATCTGTGGGACTTCTTGAACCACATCTTACCACCTCGCTGACCCTTGGGTTATGGTCTGGGGGGATGGTAAAATGTAATCCCATGGCAGACAGCATTTTCCCTTCTTACTCTCACCTGGTGAGTGTGTCTTTTACCTTAAGTCCAAACAATGAAGAACCATCAAAGGGGGCATTGGTAAAAATAGACTTGAACGGCTCCGCAAAATTACACAAGCGCATACAGGAGTGTCTCCTAAGGGAAACTCCTGAACCCGCTGCCCTGCTTGCTCCATCAGCTGCATAAGAAATCAGCCTCATGGAGGAGTTAACAATGGAATTTAAGGTGGACAACTGAGCAGACACCTTATCCGAGACTCCATCAGTAGATGCACCTTGTAGAGACTCCTTAAGTAGATTTCTTTGAAGCCTCGTAAAATGTGTTAGATAGTTATCATTGTGCAGGCTGATTATAATATTGTGCCGGCTGATCACAACATTGTGCAGGCTGATTATAACATGTGCAGGCTGATTAAACATTGTGCAGACTGATTATAATATTGTACAGGCTGATCATAACATTGTGCAGGCTGATCACAACATTGTGCATGCTGATTATAACATGCGCAAGCTGATTATAACATGTACAAGCCAATTATAACATTGTGCAGGCTGATTATAACATTGTGCAAGCTGATTATAACATGTACAGGCTGATTATAACATGTGCAGGCTGATCATAACATTATGCAGGCTGATTATAACATGTGCGGGCTGCTTATAACATTGTGCAGGCTGATTATAACATGTTCAAGTCGATTATAACATTGTGCAGGCTGAATATAACATTGTGCAGGCTTACAACATGTGCAAGCTGATTATAATATTGTACAGGCCGATTATAACATGTGCAGGTTAACTGTAACATTGTGCAGGCTGATTATAACATTGTGCAGGCTGATTATAAAATGTGCAAACTGATTATAACATGTGCGGGCTAATTGTAACATTGTGCAGGCTGATTATAACATTGTGCGGGCTGATTATAATGTGAAAGCTGATTATAACATTGTGTAGGCTAATTGTAAAATTGTGCATGCTGATTATAACATTGTGCGGGCTGATTATAATGCGCAAGCTGATTATAACATTGTGCAGGCTAATTGTAACATTGCGCAGGCTGCAGCTGGGAATCAAAGTGCAGCAGTTTATTCACATTTGCAAAAGCTGTGAAACACATAACTGACCAAATTTAGTTGTGGTCCACTTCACTACACAATTAATGTATGCTACCCAACTGTAAATGTAAAATAATATTGAACTGAATACAGAAAAAAAGGCCTCATGCCATGCCTGTGTCTGCAGGTTTTAAGGAAGAAGCACTTAGTCAAGAAAATGCTTACTGCACATAACATGCACGTGTGCTTCTGTACGCAGGCATAATCCTCTGTGCGTGCATGCGTGTGTGTGTTTGTGTACAAAAATGTGCACTGCGGGGACAAGATGCTCATTACGAAACATCAGCGTGAATATGTACATACATAGGTATGCCCTGAGGGCGAATATGCACATACATAGGTATGCCATGAGGGCGAATATGCACATACATAGGTATGCCCTGAGGGCGAATACGCACATACATAGGTATGCCCTGAGGGCGAATACGCACAAACATAGGTATGCCCTGAGGGCGAATATGCACATACATAGGTATGCCCTGAGGGCGAATACGCACATACATAGTTATGCCCTGGGGGCGAATACGCACATACATATGCCCTGAGGGCGAATATGTACATACATAGGTATGCCCTGAGGGTGAATATGCACAAACATAGGCATGCCCCGAGGGCGAATATGCACATACATAGGTATGCCCTGAGTGTGAATATGTACATACATATGTATGCCCGGAGTGCGTATATGTACATACATATGTATGCCCTGAGGTGACTATGTACATACATAGGTATGCCCTGAGTGCGAATATGTACATACATATGTATGCCCGGAGTGCGTATATGTACATACATATGTATGCCCTGAGTGTGAATACGTACATACATATGTATGCCTGGAGTGTGAATATGTACATACATATGTATGCCCTGAGTGTGAATACGTACATACATATGTATGCCCTGAGTGTGAATATGTACATACATATGTATGCCCTGAGTGTGAATACGTACATACATATGTATGCCCTGAGTGCGTATATGTACATACATATGTATGCCCTGAGTGTGAATATGTACATACATATGTATGCCCTGAGTGTGAATATGTACATACATATGTATGCTCCGAGTGTGAATATGTACATACATATGTATGCCCTGAGTGTGAATACGTACATACATATGTATGCCCTGAGTGTGAATATGTACATACATATGTATGCTCTGAGTGTGAATATGTACATACATATGTATGCTCTGAGTGTGAATATGTACATACATATGTATGCCCGGAGTGCGTATATGTACATACATATGTATGCCCTGAGTGTGAATACGTACATACATATGTATGCCTGGAGTGCGTATATGTACATACATATCTATGCCCTGAGTGTGAATATGTACATACATATGTATGCCCTGAGTGTGAATACGTACATACATATGTATGCCCTGAGTGTGAATATGTACATACATATGTATGCCCTGAGTGTGAATACGTACATACATATGTATGCCCTGAGGGCGAATACGCACAAACATAGGTATGCCCTGAGGGCGAATATGCACATACATAGGTATGCCCTGAGGGCGAATACGCACATACATAGGTATGCCCTGAGGGCGAATACGCACAAACATAGGTATGCCCTGAGGGCGAATATGCACATACATAGGTATGCCCTGAGGGCGAATACGCACATACATAGTTATGCCCTGGGGGCGAATACGCACATACATATGCCCTGAGGGTGAATATGTACATACATAGGTATGCCCTGAGGGTGAATATGCACAAACATAGGCATGCCCCGAGGGCGAATATGCACATACATAGGTATGCCCTGAGTGTGAATATGTACATACATATGTATGCCCGGAGTGCGTATATGTACATACATATGTATGCCCTGAGGTGACTATGTACATACATAGGTATGCCCTGAGTGCGAATATGTACATACATATGTATGCCCGGAGTGCGTATATGTACATACATATGTATGCCCTGAGTGTGAATACGTACATACATATGTATGCCTGGAGTGTGAATATGTACATACATATGTATGCCCTGAGTGTGAATACGTACATACATATGTATGCCCTGAGTGCGTATATGTACATACATATGTATGCCCTGAGTGTGAATATGTACATACATATGTATGCCCTGAGTGTGAATATGTACATACATATGTATGCTCTGAGTGTGAATATGTACATACATATGTATGCCCTGAGTGTGAATACGTACATACATATGTATGCCCTGAGTGTGAATATGTACATACATATGTATGCTCTGAGTGTGAATATGTACATACATATGTATGCTCTGAGTGTGAATATGTACATACATATGTATGCCCGGAGTGCGTATATGTACATACATATGTATGCCCTGAGTGTGAATACGTACATACATATGTATGCCTGGAGTGCGTATATGTACATACATATCTATGCCCTGAGTGTGAATATGTACATACATATGTATGCCCTGAGTGTGAATACGTACATACATATGTATGCCCTGAGTGTGAATATGTACATACATATGTATGCCCTGAGTGTGAATACGTACATACATATGTATGCCCTGAGTGTGAATATGTACATACATATGTATGCCCTGAGTGCGTATATGTACATACATATGTATGCCCTGAGTGTGAATATGTACATACATATGTATGCCTGGAGTGCGTATATGTACATACATATGTATGCCCTGAGTGTGAATATGTACATACATATGTATGCTCTGAGTGTGAATACGTACATACATATGTATGCTCTGAGTGTGAATATGTACATACATATGTATGCCCTGAGTGTGAATACGTACATACATATGTATGCCCTGAGTGTGAATATGTACATACATATGTATGCCCTAAGTGTGAATACGTACATACATATGTATGCCCTGAGTGTGAATATGTACATACATATGTATGCCGAGTGTGAATACGTACATACATATGTATGCCCTGAGTGTGAATATGTACATACATATGTATGCCCTGAGTGTGAATATGTACATACATATGTATGCTCTGAGTGTGAATATGTACATACATGTGTATGCCCTGAGTGCGTATATGTACATACATATGTATGCCCTGAGTGTGAATATGTACATACATATGTATGCCCTGAGTGTGAATATGTACATACATATGTATGCCCTGAGTGTGAATATGTACATACATATGTATGCCCTGAGTGTGAATATGTACATACATATGTATGCCCTGAGTGTGAATATGTACATACATATGTATGCCCTGAGTGTGAATATGTACATACATATGTATGCCCTGAGTGTGAATATGTACATACATATGTATGCCCTGAGTGTGAATATGTACATACATATGTATGCCCTGAGTGTGAATATGTACATACATATGTATGCCCTGAGTGTGAATATGTACATACATATGTATGCCCTGAGTGTGAATATGTACATACATATGTATGCCCTGAGTGTGAATATGTACATACATATGTATGTATGCCCTGAGTGTGAATATGTACATACATATGTATGCCCTGAGTGTGAATGTGTACATACATATGTATGGCCTGAGTGTGAATATGTGCATACATATGTAGGCCCTGAGTGTGAATATGTACATACATATGTATGGCCTGAGTGTGAATATGTACATACATATGTATGCCCTGAGTGTGAATATGTACATACATATGTATGCCCTGAGTGTGAATATGTACATACATATGTATGCCCTGAGTGTGAATATGTACATACATATGTATGCCCTGAGTGTGAATATGTACATACATATGTATGCCCTGGGTGTGAATATGTACATACATATGTATGCCCTGAGTGTGAATATGTACATACATATGTATGCCCTGAGTGTGAATATGTACATACATATGTATGCCCTGAGTGTGAATATGTACATACATATGTATGCCCTGAGGTGAATACGTACATACATATGTATGCCCTGAGTGTGAATATGTACATACATATGTATGCCCTGAGTGTGAATATGTACATACATATGTATGCCCTGAGTGTGAATATGTACATACATATGTATGCCCTGAGTGTGAATATGTACATACATATGTATGCCCTGAGTGTGAATATGTACATACATATGTATGCCCTGAGTGTGAATATGTACATACATATGTATGCCCTGAGTGTGAATATGTACATACATATGTATGCCCTGAGTGTGAATATGTACATACATATGTATGCCCTGAGTGTGAATATGTACATACATATGTATGCCCTGAGTGTGAATATGTACATACATATGTATGCCCTGAGTGTGAATATGTACATACATATGTATGCCCTGAGTGTGAATATGTACATACATATGTATGCCCTGAGTGTGAATATGTACATACATATGTATGCCCTGAGTGTGAATATGTACATACATATGTATGCCCTGAGTGTGAATATGTACATACATATGTATGCCCTGAGTGTGAATATGTACATACATATGTATGCCCTGAGTGTGAATATGTACATACATATGTATGCCCTGAGTGTGAATATGTACATACATATGTATGCCCTAAGTGTGAATATGTACATACATATGTATGCCCTGAGTGTGAATATGTACATACATATGTATGCCCTGAGTGTGAATATGTACATACATATGTATGCCCTGAGTGTGAATATGTACATACATATGTATGCCCTGAGTGTGAATATGTACATACATATGTATGCCCTGAGTGTGAATATGTACATACATATGTATGCCCTGAGTGTGAATATGTACATACATATGTATGCCCTGAGTGTGAATATGTACATACATATGTATGCCCTGAGTGTGAATATGTACATACATATGTATGCCCTGAGTGTGAATATGTACATACATATGTATGCCCTGAGTGTGAATATGTACATACATATGTATGCCCTGAGTGTGAATATGTACATACATATGTATGCCCTGAGTGTGAATATGTACATACATATGTATGCCCTGAGTGTGAATATGTACATACATATGTATGCCCTGAGTGTGAATATGTACATACATATGTATGCCCTGAGTGTGAATATGTACATACATATGTATGCCCTGAGTGTGAACATGTACATACATATGTATGCTCTGAGTGTGAATATGCACATACATATGTATGCCCTGAGTGTGAATATGTACATACATATGTATGCCCTGAGTGTGAATATGTACATACATATGTATGCCCTGAGTGTGAATATGTACATACATATGTATGCCCTGAGTGTGAATATGTACATACATATGTATGCCCTGAGTGTGAATATGTACATACATATGTATGCCCTGAGTGTGAATATGTACATACATATGTATGCCCTGAGTGTGAATATGTACATACATATGTATGCCCTGAGTGTGAATATGTACATACATATGTATGCCCTGAGTGTGAATATGTACATACATATGTATGCTCTGAGTGTGAATATGTACATACATATGTATGCCCTGAGTGTGAATATGTACATACATATGTATGCCCTGAGTGTGAATATGTACATACATATGTATGCCCTGAGTGTGAATATGTACATACATATGTATGCCTGGAGTGTGAATATGTACATACATATGTATGCCCTGAGTGTGAATATGTACATACATATGTATGCCCTGAGTGTGAATATGTACATACATATGTATGCCCTGAGTGTGAATATGTACATACATATGTATGCCCTGAGTGCGTATATGTACATACATATGTATGCCCTGAGTGTGAATATGTACATACATATGTATGCCCTGAGGTGAATATGTACATACATATGTATGCCCTGAGTGTGAATATGTACATACATATGTATGCCTGGAGTGTGAATACGTATATACATATGTATGCCTGGAGTGTGAATATGTACATACAGATGTATGCCCTGAGTGCGTATATGTACATACATATGTATGCCTGGAGTGTGAATATGTACATACATATGTATGCCCTGAGGTGAATATGTACATACATATGTATGCCCTAAGTGTGAATACGTACATACATATGTATGCCCTGAGTGTGAATACGTACATACATATGTATGCCCTGAGTGTGAATACGTACATACATATGTATGCCCTGAGTGTGAATATGTACATACATATGTATGCCCTGAGTGTGAATATGTACATACATATGTATGCCCTGAGTGTGAATATGTACATACATATGTATGCCCTGAGTGCGTATATGTACATACATATGTATGCCCTGAGTGTGAATACGTACATACATATGTATGCCCTGAGGTGAATATGTACATACATATGTATGCTCTGAGTGTGAATATGTACATACATATGTATGCCCTGAGTGTGAATACGTACATACATATGTATGCCTGGAGTGTGAATACGTACATACATATGTATGCCTGGAGTGTGAATATGTACATACATATGTATGCCCTGAGTGCGTATATGTACATACATATGTATGCCCTGAGTGTGAATATGTACATACATATGTATGCCCTGAGGTGAATATGTACATACATATGTATGCCCTGAGGTGAATATGTACATACATATGTATGCCCTAAGTGTGAATATGTACATACATATGTATGCCCGGAGTGCGTATATGTACATACATATGTATGCCCTGAGTGTGAATATGTACATACATATGTATGCCCTGAGTGTGAATATGTACATACATATGTATGCCCTGAGTGTGAATACGTACATACATATGTATGCCCTGAGTGTGAATATGTACATACATATGTATGCCCTGAGTGTGAATATGTACATACATATGTATGCCCTAAGTGTGAATACGTACATACATATGTATGCCCTGAGTGTGAATACGTACATACATATGTATGCCTGGAGTGTGAATATGTACATACATATGTATGCCCTGAGGTGAATATGTACATACATATGTATGCCCTGAGTGCGTATATGTACATACATATGTATGCCTGGAGTGTGAATATGTACATACATATGTATGCCCTGAGGTGAATATGTACATACATATGTATGCCCTAAGTGTGAATACGTACATACATATGTATGCCCTGAGTGTGAATACGTACATACATATGTATGCCCTGAGTGTGAATATGTACATACACATGTATGCCCTGAGTGTGAATATGTACATACATATGTATGCCCTGAGGTGAATATGTACATACATATGTATGCCCTAAGTGTGAATACGTACATACATATGTATGCCCTGAGTGTGAATACGTACATACATATGTATGCCCTGAGTGTGAATATGTACATACATATGTATGCCCTAAGTGTGAATACGTACATACATATGTATGCCCTGAGTGTGAATACGTACATACATATGTATGCCCTGAGTGTGAATATGTACATACATATGTATGCCCTGAGTGTGAATACGTACATACATATGTATGCCTGGAGTGTGAATATGTACATACATATGTATGCCCTGAGTGTGAATATGTACATACATATGTATGCCCTGAGTGTGAATATGTACATACATATGTATGCCCTGAGTGTGAATACGTACATACATATGTATGCCCTGAGTGTGAATACGTACATACATATGTATGCTCTGAGTGTTAATACGTACATACATATGTATGCCTGGAGTGTGAATATGTACATACATATGTATGCCCTGAGTGTGAATATGTACATACATATGTATGCCCTGAGTGTGAATACGTACATACATATGTATGCCTGGAGTGTGAATATGTACATACATATGTATGCCCTGAGTGTGAATACGTACATACATATGTATGCCCTGAGTGTGAATATGTACATACATATGTATGCCCTGAGTGTGAATACGTACATACATATGTATGCCCTGAGTGTGAATATGTACATACATATGTATGCCCTGAGTGTGAATATGTACATACATATGTATGCCCTGAGTGTGAATATGTACATACATATGTATGCCCTGAGTGTGAATATGTACATACATATGTATGCCCTGAGTGTGAATATGTACATACATATGTATGCCTGGAGTGTGAATATGTACATACATATGTATGCCCTGAGTGTGAATATGTACATACATATGTATGCTCTGAGTGTGAATATGTACATACATATGTATGCCCTGAGTGTGAATATGTACATACATATGTATGCTCTGAGTGTGAATACGTACATACATATGTATGCCCTGAGTGTGAATACGTACATACATATGTATGCCCTAAGTGTGAATACGTACATACATATGTATGCCCTGAGTGTGAATATGTACATACATATGTATGCCCTGAGTGTGAATATGTACATACATATGTATGCCCTGAGTGTGAATATGTACATACATATGTATGCCCGGAGTGTGAATATGTACATACATATGTATGCCCTGAGTGTGAATATGTACATACATATGTATGCCCTGAGTGTGAATATGTACATACATATGTATGCCTGGAGTGCGTATATGTACATACATATGTATGCCCTGAGTGTGAATATGTACATACATATGTATGCCCGGAGTGTGAATATGTACATACATATGTATGCCTGGAGTGTGAATATGTACATACATATGTATGCCCTGAGTGCGAATATGTACATACATATGTATGCCCTGAGTGTGAATATGTACATACATATGTATGCCCTGAGTGTGAATATGTACATACATATGTATGCCCTGAGTGTGAATACGTACATACATATGTATGCCCTGAGTGTGAATATGTACATACATATGTATGCCCTGAGTGCGTATATGTACATACATATGTATGCCTGGAGTGTGAATACGTACATACATATGTATGCTCTGAGTGTGAATATGTACATACATATGTATGCCTGGAGTGTGAATATGTACATACATATGTATGCCCTGAGTGTGAATATGTACATACATATGTATGCCCTGAGTGTGAATATGTACATACATATGTATGCCTGGAGTGTGAATACGTACATACATATGTATGCCTGGAGTGTGAATATGTACATACATATGTACGCCCTGAGTGTGAATATGTACATACATATGTATGCCCTGATATAAATATGTATGCCCTGAGGTGAAAGTGTTACTACAGCAGAAAACCTGCCCGTGAGTAAATTATCTTTGCATGACACCATGTGCTGGGTCTATATTAAATCAGCGAACGCTTAAAATAGGGAATAGCGAATGCTGATTTATTGAATCTAAAAGCAAAAGCTTGAAATCCCAAAGACAGGGAACAGCAATTTTTTTTCCCAGAGAAAAAAATTGCTGGGCCGTTTTTGGGACTTTGCCATTTCCTCCACTGTGGTGCGATCTTGGAGTTGGTATATTTAAGTGGGGGGGGGGCACAGCCCTCCACATCGAGGGGTGTGGGAGGCTTTGCCCCCCACTTCATTTAGTGTTTTGAACTTTTTTTTGTTTTGTGTAACAGCAATGTTTTTCTCCGTTCCATGTCTTCGGGATTTCAAGCTTTTGCTTTTAAAGGGTAGATAAATCAGTGTTAGCTATTTTAAGTGTTCGCTGATTTAATATAGACCCCATGTGCTGTGGTGGATCTACAGATGTCACCTCATAAAAACTACACCCCAACAATGTGCTGCAATTACAGCAAAAGAATGGGAAAGAGAACACAGTTACACTACCATAAGTCCAAACACCCTTTCAGGCATAAAAATGGGAATAAACATTTTTAAATATACAGTAACTGGAATATAAATCCTAACCACAATATAACTAAATATCAACAGTAATGACACAACTATGAGCATATCAAACAGTGAGACGTCCTACTAAAAGAGGTTTCCAGACAGTTTAAGGAACTAGCAGAAACAGTAATGACACAACTATGAGCATAGCAAACAGTCAGATGTGCTACTAAAGAGGTTTCCAGACAGTTTAAGTAACTAGCAGAAAGGTATATCACAGAAGACAATGCAACTACAAGTATATGTTTCTTTGTCTTTTCGGCTTTTCCCAGTTAGGGGTCGCCACGGCTGAACTCCGATCCGCTAATGATTGGCAGTCGATTTTTTTTTATGGTGCCGAGTTGCCAGCCCGATGCCTAACCTTCAGCGAAGACACGCCCATTCACGCATGTCTTTCGGAGGCCACTCGACCACGGGGAGGACATGCAGACTCCACACAGAAGGCACTCCAGCCGAGAATTGAACAGGAGAACCTCTTGCTGTGAGGTAACAATGCTACCGCTGTACAAATATATAATACAATATAATACAAAGAAATATCACAGGAAGAGAAAAGCTTCCAGATAAAGAGTAATTGTTGAAAAAGTGAAGAATAAACCGAATATTTGCAAAGGTGTGCAAAAGTGCCTATTTAAAAACAGTTCCCTGGTCAGAAGCAGGAAGAAATCAGGAGCTACACGTGTACGTTGGCAGTGTCCGTTGTATCACAGGTGGTACCGTTATACGTTGGCAGTGTCCGCTGTATCACAGTAGGCACAGTTATACGTTGGCAGTGTCTGTTGTATCACAGGAGGTACCGTTATATGGTGTCAGTGTCCGTTGTATCACAGGAGCTACACGTGTACGTTGGCAGTGTCCGTTGTATCACAGGAGCTACACGTGTACATTGGCAGTGTCCGTTGTTTCACAGGAGGTACCATTATACGTTGGCAGGGTCTGTTGTATCACAGGAGGTACCGTTATACGTTGGCAGGGTCCGTTATATCACAGGAGGTACCATTATACGTTGGCAGTGTCCTTTGTATCACAGAAGGTACCGTTATACATTGGCAGTGTCTGTTGTATCACAGGAGGTACCGTTATACGTTGTCTGTGTCCGTTGTACCACAGGAGGTACCGTTATATGTTGGCAGTGTCCATTGTATCACAGGAGGTACCGTTATACTTTGGCAGTGTCCGTTGTATCACAGGAGGTACCGTTATACGTTGGCAGTGTCCATTGTATCACAGGAGGTACTGTTATACGTTGGCAGTGTCCGTTGTATCACAGGAGGTACCGTTATACGCTGGCAGTGTCCGTTGTATCACAGGAGGTACCGTTATACATTGGCAGTGTCTGTTGTATCACAGGAGGTAATGTTATACGTTGGCAGTGTCCGTTGTATCACAGGAGGTACCGTTATAAGTTGGCAGTGTCCGTTGTATCACAGGAGGTACCGTTATACAGTTGCAGTGTCCTTTGCATCACAGGAGTTACACGTGTACCTTGGCAGTGTGTGTTGTATCACAGGAGGTACCGTTATACGTTGGCAGTGTCCGTTGTATCACAGGAGGTACCGTTATACATTGGCAGTGTCCTTTGCATCACAGGAGTTACACGTGTACGTTGGAAGTGTGTGTTGTATCACAGGAGGTACCGTTATACGTTGGCAGTGTCTGCTGTATCACAGGAGGTACTGTTATACATTGGAAGTGTCCTTTGTATCAGAGAAGGTACCATTATACATTGGCAGTGTCTGCTGTATCACAGGAGGTACTGTTATACGTTGGCAGTGTCCGTTGTATCACAGAAGGTACCGTTATACGTTGGCAGTGTCTGCTGTATCACAGGAGGTACTGTTACACGTTGGCAGTGTCCATTGTATGACAGGAGGTACCGTTACACATTGGTAGTGTCTGTTGTATCACAGGAGGTACCGTTATACACTGGCAGTGTCCGTTGTATCACAGGAGGTACCGTTATACTTTGGCAGTGTCCGTTGTATCACAGGAGGTACCGTTATATGTTGGCAGTGTCCTTTGTATCACAGGAGGTACCATTATACGTTGGCAGTGTCCTTTGCATCACAGGAGCTACACGTATACGTTGGCAGTGTCCGTTGTTTCACAGGAGGTACCGTTATACGTTGGCGGTGTCCGTTGTATCACAGGAGGTACCGTTATACGTTGGCAGTGTCCTTTGTATCACAGGAGGTACCATTATAAGTTGGCAGTGTTCGTTTTATCACAGGAGGTACCGTTATACAATGGCAGTGTCCGTTGTATCACAGGAGGTACCGTTATACGTTGGTTGTGTCCGTTGTACCACAGGCGGTACCGTTATATGTTGGCAGTGTCCGTTGCATCACAGGAGGTACCGTTATACGCTGGCAGTGTCCGTTGTATCACAGGAGGTACCGTTATACGTTGGCAGAGTCCGTTGTATCACAGGAGGTACTGTTATATGTTGGCGGTGTCCGTTGTATCACAGGAGGTACCGTTATACGCTGGCAGTGTCCGTTGTATCACAGGAGGTACCGTTATACATTGGCAGTGTCTGTTGTATCACAGGAGGTAATGTTATACATTGGCAGTGTCCATTGTATAACAGGAGGTACCGTTGTACGTTGGCAGTGTCCGTTGTATCACAGGAGGTACCGTTATACATTGGCAGTGTCCGTTGTATCACAGGAGGTACCGTTATAAGTTGGCAGTATCTGTTGTATCACAGGAGGTACCGTTATACGGTGGCAGTGTCCTTTGCATCACAGGAGTTACACGTGTACCTTGGCAGTGTGTGTTGTATCACAGGAGGTACCGTTATACGTTGGCAGTGTCCGTTGTATCACAGGAGGTACCGTTATACGTTGGCAGTGTCCTTTGCATCACAGGAGTTATACGTGTACGTTGGCAGTGTGTGTTGTATCACAGGAGGTACCGTTATACGTTGGCAGTGTCTGTTGTATCACAGGAGGTACCGTTATACATTGGCAGTGTCCTTTGTATCAGAGAAGGTACCATTATACACTGGCAATGTCCGCTGTATCACAGGAGGTACCGTTATACGTTGGCAGTGTCCGTTGCATCACAGGAGGTACCGTTATACGTTGGCAGTGTCCGCTGTATAACAGGAGGTACTGTTACATGTTGGCAGTGTCCGTTGTATCACAGGAGGTACCGTTACACATTGGTAGTGTCTGTTGTATCACAGGAGGTACCGTTATACATTGGCAGTGTCCGTTGTATCAGAGGAGGTACCGTTATACATTGGCAGTGTCCGTTGTATCACAGGAGGTACCGTTATATGTTGGCAGTGTCCTTTGTATCACAGGAGGTACCATTATACGTTGGCAGTGTCCTTTGCATCACAGGAGCTACACGTGTACGTTGGCAGTGTCCGTTGTATCACAGGAGGTACCGTTATATGTTGACTGTGTCCTTTGTATCACAGGAGGTACCGTTATACATTGGCAGTGTTTGTTGTATCACAGGACGTACCGTTATACAATGGCAGTGTCCGTTGTATCACAGGAGGTACCGTTATACATTGGCAGTGTCCGTTGTATAACAGGAGGTACCGTTATACGTTGGCAGTGTCCGTTGTATCACAGGAGGTACCGGTATACGGTGGCAGTGTCCGTTGTATCACAGGAGGTACCGTTATACATTGGCAGTGTCCATTGTATCACAGGAGGTACCATTATACATTGGCAGTCTCCGTTGTATTACAGGAGGTACCGTTATACGTTGGAAGTGTGTGTTGTATCACAGGAGGTACCGTTATACGTTGGCAGTGTCTGTTATATCACAGGAGGTACTGTTATACATTGGAAGTGTCCTTTGTATCAGAGAAGGTACCATTATACATTGGCAGTGTCTGCTGTATCACAGGAGGTACTGTTATACGTTGGCAGTGTCCGTTGTATCACAGGAGGTACCGTTATACGTTGGCAGTGTCTGCTGTATCACAGGAGGTACTGTTACACGTTGGCAGTGTCCGTTGTATGACAGGAGGTACCGTTACACGTTGGTAGTGTCTGTTGTATCACAGGAGGTACCGTTATACATTGGCAGTGTCCGTTGTATCACAGGAGGTACCGTTATACTTTGGCAGTGTCCGTTGTATCACAGGAGGTACCGTTATATGTTGGCAGTGTCCTTTGTATCACAGGAGGTACCATTATACGTTGGCAGTGTCCTTTGCATCACAGGAGCTACATGTATACGTTGGCAGTGTCCGTTGTATCACAGGAGGTACCGTTATACGTTGGCGGTATCCATTGTATCACAGGAGGTACCGTTATACGTTGGCAGTGTCCTTTGTATCACAGGAGGTACCATTATACGTTGGCAGTGTTCGTTGTATCACAGGAGGTACCGTTATACAATGGCAGTGTCCGTTGTATCACAGGAGGTACCGTTATACGTTGGCTGTGTCCGTTGTACCACAGGCGGTACCCTTATATGTTGGCAGTGTCCGTTGCATCACAGGAGGTACCGTTATACGCTGGCAGTGTCCATTGCATCACAGGAGGTACTGTTATACATTGGCAGTGTCCGTTGTATCACAGGAGGTACCGTTATACGCTGGCAGTGTCCGTTGTATCACAGGAGGTACCATTATACATTGGCAGTGTCTGTTGTATTACAGGAGGTAATGTTATACGTTGGCAGTGTCCGTTGTATCACAGGAGGTACCGTTATAAGTTGGCAGTATCCGTTGTATCACAGGAGGTACCGTTATACGGTGGCAGTGTCCTTTGCATCACAGGTGTTACATGTGTACCTTGGCAGTGTGTGTTGTATCACAGGAGGTACCGTTATACGTTGGCAGTGTCCGTTGTGTCACAGGAGGTACCGTTATACGTTGGCAGTGTCCGTTGTATCACAGGAGGTACCGTTATAAGTTGGCAGTATCCGTT
This sequence comes from Protopterus annectens, assembly GCF_019279795.1. NCBI lineage: Eukaryota > Metazoa > Chordata > Ceratodontiformes > Protopteridae > Protopterus > Protopterus annectens. Next base: position 773,584,144 of record NC_056749.1, on the reverse strand, counting down.
GTATCACAGGAGGTACCGTTATACGGTGGCAGTGTCCTTTGCATCACAGGTGTTACATGTGTACCTTGGCAGTGTGTGTTGTATCACAGGAGGTACCGTTATACGTTGGCAGTGTCCGTTGTGTCACAGGAGGTACCGTTATACGTTGGCAGTGTCCTCTGCATCACAGGAGTTATACGTGTACGTTGGCAGTGTGTGTTGTATGACAGGAGGTACCGTTATACGTTGGCAGTGTCTGTTGTATCACAGGAGGTACCGTTATACATTGGCAGTGTCCTTTGCATCAGAGAAGGTACCATTATACATTGGCAGTGTCCGCTGTATCACAGGAGGTACTGTTATACGTTGGCAATGTCCGTTGTATCACAGGAGGTACTGTTGTATCACAGTAGGTACCGATATACGTTGGCAGTGTCCGTTGTATCACAGGAGGTACCGTTATACGTTGGCAGTGTCCGTTGTATCACAGGAGGTACCGTTATAGTTGGCAGTGTCTGCTGTATAACAGGAGGTACTGTTACACGTTGGCAGTGTCCGTTGTATCACAGGAGGTACCGTTACACATTGGTAGTGTCTGTTGTATCACAGGAGGTACCGTTATACATTGGCAGTGTCCGTTGTATCACAGGAGGTACCGTTATACATTGGCAGTGTCCGTTGTATCACAGGAGGTACCGTTATATGTTGGCAGTGTCCTTTGTATCACAGGAGGTACCATTATACGTTGGCAGTGTCCTTTGCATCACAGGAGCTACACGTGTACGTTGGCAGTGTCCGTTGTATCACAGGAGGTACTGTTATACGTTGGCGGTGTTCGTTGTATCACAGGAGGTACCGTTATATGCTGGCAGTGTCCTTTGTATCACAGGAGGTACCGTTATACGTTGGCAGTGTTTGTTGTATCACAGGACGTACCGTTATACAATGGCAGTGTCCGTTGTATCACAGGAGGTACTGTTATACAATGGCAGTGTCCATTGTATCACAGGAGGTACCGTTATACATTGGCAGTCTCCGTTGTATTACAGGAGGTACCGTTATACGTTGGCAGTGTCCATTGTATCACAGGAGGTACTGTTATATGTTGGCAGTGTCCGTTGTATCACAGGAGGTACCGTTATACGTTGGCAGTGTCCTTTGTATCACAGGAGGTACCGTTATACATTGGCAATGTCCTTTGTATCACAGGAGGTACTGTTATACGTTGGCAGTGTCTGCGGTTTCACAGGAGGTGCACGTGTATGTTGGCAGTATCCGTTGTATCACAGGATGTTCCGTTATATATTGGCAGTGTCCGGTGAATCACAGGAGGCACCGTTATACGTTGGCAGTGTCTGTTGTATCACAGGAGGTACAGTTATACGTTGGCAGTGTCCTTTGCATCACAGGAGCTACACATGTACATTGGCAGGCTCCGTTGTATCACAGGAGTTAGCGTTATACGTCGGCAGTGTCTGTTGTATCACAGGAGGTACTGTTCTATGTTGACAGTGTCCTTTGTATCACAGGAGGTACCGTTATACTTTGACAGTGTCCGTTGTATCACAGGAGGTACACGTGTACGTTGGCAGTGTCCGTTGTATCACAGGAGGTACACGTGTACGTTGGCAGTGTCCATTGTATCACAGGAGGTACCGTTATACGTTGGCAGTGTCCATTGTGTCACAGAAGGTACCGTTATACGTTGGCAGTGTCCTTTGCATCACAGGAGCTGCATGTGTACGTTGGCAGTGTCCGTTGTATCACAGGAGCTGCACGTGTAAGTTGACAGTGTCCGTTGTATCACAGGAGGTATTGTTATACGTTGGCAGTGTCCTCTGTATCACAGAAGGTACCGTTATACGTTGGCTGTGTCTGTTGTATCACGGGAGGTACCATTATACGTTGGCAGTGTCTGTTGTATCACAGGAGGTACTGTTATACGTTGGCAGTGTCCGATGTATCACAGGAGGTACCGTTATACGTTGGATTTGTCTGTTACATCACAGGAGGTACCGTTATACGTTGGCAATGTCCGTGTATCACAGGAGGTACCATTATACGTTGGCAGTGTCCTTTGTATCACAGGGGGTACCATTATACGTTGGCAGTGTCTGCTGTATCACATGAGGTACCATTATACGTTGGCAGTGTCAGTTGTATCACAGCAGGTACCGTTATACTTTGGCAGTGTCCGTTGTATCACAGGAGGTACCGTTATACATTGGCAGTGTCCGTTGTATCACAGGAGGTACCATTAACGATTAGCTCAGAGACCTTTGTATGGTGTCTCTTAGGTTCTCTGCGTGGAAGATTTTCAGTCCATATATTTCTAGTTAATCACTGTACATTAATCAGATCAGACAATAGTAGTAGAAGTAGCGAACGTAAACTCGTCAAGTCAAAACGTAATAATAGAAAATATATAATTCTACAGCATTACTAAGTATTCGAAAGTAATCCAAGCAAGGCAGGCAGTCTGTTTCCAGTTGAAAATCCTTTATTAAATACACAGACAAGCGATACAAGTAAAACAAAAATAGAGTAATCATTTCCTCACAAGCTTTCTGGTGCTCCACTTATCTGGAACCACTCTGTTAAAGCACTGACTGAAGAGGAAAAAAGTGTGTTGTCCAAAGGACTTACTTTTGTACCAAGCTGCAGGAGTGAGGTTGCTCAAGTACTGATATACCTTAAAATGTTTGTGAGGAAGCTCAATTTAAGGGCACAGTTTCATGGCAAAAGTAATGACACTGAAAATAAGCCTACTGATGAAACTATAAAAAGGCCTAGCAGCTATTGTTCACCACTACATCAAACACTAGCTGCTTTCGAAGTGAAATGTGAGATGGATATCAGGAAACTGCTTAAAAAACCTCCAAAGAAAAAACTTTATAACTTAACACAGGGAGAAAGAAAAACATTGCTTGAGCTAGGCAATGATAAATCCAGGTGTGTAATGAGGGCAGACAAGGGAGGATGTATACTTGTGACTGATACCACTAGCTACAACCAAAAGATAGAGAACATGCTGGAGGATAACAGATTTTATGAGTTATTTACCGTGGATGACATAAAAAGAGCATATGATTTATGGAACACTAATCTCACCACATTATGGGAAGAAAAACATATCACTGAAAATCTTTATAATTATTTATGGAGCCCATGCCCATGTTTACCTTACTTTTTTGGAATACCAAAGCCACACAAGAACAGAGAAGACCCACCTTATAGACCGGTGGTAGCAAGTGGAGGTTCCCTTACTGAAGCCACAGCCATTTACCTTGATTACTTGCTGAAACCTCTAGCAGAAAAGAATAAGTCATACATAGGAGATTCAATGGATTTTTTGAAGAAAATAAAAAACATTACAGTGGAAGCTGACAGTATTTTGGTAACTATTGATGTGGAATCCTTGTACACAGTGCTCCCTCACAATTACTGTATAACAGCAGCTATGGAGTCTTTTAAGAAACATAATCAGGGTACACAGGCACAACTGCAAAAGTTAAGCAAGCTCATTAATCTTGTACTGGACTTCAATTTCTTTACTTTCAATGGCAAACACTACAAACAAAAAACTGGTATAGCAATGGGGGCTGCCAGCATATCACATGCTATTTACGTTTTATTGACGATGTCTTTATTGTGTGGGAAGGTGACACCTTGCAGCTTGGAGATTTTATCACTTACCTCAATCAAACAACCCCCTTCCTGAAGTTTACCTCTTTCCATAGCTGTACTTCAACCACTTTCTTAGATATGCAGATTTCCAAGGACACCAACAATAACAGAATCACCACTGATCTATTCAGAAAACCAACGAGGGTTAACTTATTATAGGTTCATAGGTTCATACTAGGCTATCTGCCCTAGGGCATTTATAAGCCTAGCCAGAAGGTGTTTGGCTTTCGCCACCCATTTTAAATTTATTTTGCTATGCCCTTTTTCGAGGTTAGTATACTGTGCCTCTGTCTAACAGTGACACAGAAGTGATACCCGGGGTAAACCTACGATCTCCCATCCACTCATCAAGATTCCTCTTGAAGAGAGTCAATGAGGGACTCTTGCCTAACCTGGACTGGGATTTTATTCCAGAGTGAAGGGAGCCTCTGGGTTATGAATCTGGCCCTCCAGCATGTCCTATTTATTTCAGTGCTGAGGTTCAAGTCTCTCGAGCGCGTAGCTCGATGGGATTTGGATTTACTGAGGTGCAGCATGTCCATTAATTCCGGGTTGGACATGGCTTTATACGTCAGGCACAGATCGCCTCTGAACAGGCGGTATACCACTGAGTAGAGCTGGAGTTTCTTTAACCGGGCAGCATATGGCATCTGTTTGAGCCCTTTGATCTTCTTGGTGAGGTACTTTTGGGGTCTTTCCAGTTGCTGCAGGTGTCTGGTAAGGTACATCCCAAAAGGGGCATTGTACTCAATTATGGGCCTGATGAGGGATGAGTAAAGAGGCACGATGACCTCCCCTGATCTAGATGTGAATCCCTTCATTAGGTGGGCTATATAAAATGTTTTTCTAACCACTTTGGCCACATGGTTGTCAAATGAGAGATTGCTATCAACTTGGGTCCCTAATTACTTCTTCTGTACTTAATGGATTACCACCTATGTGGTAATTTGTGGGCACTTTGTTTTTGCCAAAGGGGGTGACTATACACTTTTTGGCATTTAGCTTGAGGCCATGGCTCTGGCACCAGTTGTCTGTTTCTATGAGGCCCTTTTGGAGGATGCTTGTGTCGGCTGGAGAGTCGATTATGGCGCCCAGTTTGCAGTCATCTGCGAACTTGGTCACAGTCCTTCCGTGTTGGCCTGTACCTCCGAGAAATATATACCGAACAAGAGAGGTCCCAGTACTGAGCCTTGTGGGACACCACTTGTAACTGGTTTGGAGTCTGACATGGCTCCAGCAATTCTAACCATATGGGTCCTGTCCTTGAGCCAGTTTGCAATCCATCTAGTGACATAGGGGTTTATATTTAAGCTGGTGAGCTTATCTATAATGCCCGAGTGGGGTATTGTATCGAAGGCTTTTGCGAGGTCCAGGTAGGCTGTGTGGACCACCTTCCCCTCGTCAATGGCCTTGGTGACTGTTTCAAAGAAATCAACCAGGTTTAAGAGGCAGGATCTGCCATTAACAAAGCTGAACTGGGTAGGATCCAGTGTCTGTAGGTCCCCAATATCTTTATTTATGAGGTCCATGATGATCCTTTCCATAGCTTTGCAGACCAAGCTAGTCAGGCTTATGGGGCGATAGTTTCCAGGATCCGTTGAGGCATCACCTTTATGGAGAGGGACCACCGTTGCTGTATGCCACTCTTTGGGCACATATCCTGTAGTAAGGCTGAGATTGAACAGTTGTTTTATGTTTGGGTTTAGCTCTTCTTGGAGTTCATGTAGGACGCAGCCCGGGACACCGTCTGGTCCCATTGATGTTGTGTTTTTTGCTTTGGAGAGGGCAGCTCTTACCTGAGCATCTGAGATGTCAGGGGGGCAGCACTTTGCTGGGATAGCTATTTGCCCTTTTGGTGGGGGGGGGGGGAGTTTGCGCTGAACCTGTCAGCTAGGATGTTGGCAATGTCAGTGGGTTTGGTGTATCTTTTTGTCATTTTGGACTAATTCTGAGCATATCTGGGAATTACCACCCAGGTTCCTAACATAATTAAAGAAAGCCTTGTGATTATCCTTAGTGTCCTGTGCAATTTTTCTCTCGAAGCTGGCCTTAGACAATTTTATGAGTGCCCGTAGTTTTTTGCTAATACTGATCAGTGATGCCTTCCCTTTTTGGGATTTTGCTCTATCATTTAGTAGCTTCCTCCTTCTATTGTATAGTTTGTTTATGGCTGGGGTCCACTAGACAGGACATCTGCCTTTGGAGGATTGGGTCTTGGTTTTATTTGGGATTGCATGATCCATGCGTTCCTGAAGGTGTTCATAGAATGCGTTTATAAAGGATTCTGCGGTCTGGGCCGTATTTTCCACAGGCCCGGGGGCTTTGAAGGATTCCACCTTAGTTTTGAGGAGTGTGAAATTTGCTTTAGAGAAGTTTTTCACTGTGTTTTTTTTGGGCAGGGTGTGGGGTCGGGATGTGAATATCCAGTGAGATTAGTTTATGGTCTGATCTTACCAGTGAGGGATACACTTCTGGTCTGGAGCACAGAGTCCCCATGTTGGTGATGATCAGGTCCAGTATGTTTTCCCCTCTTGTGGGAGTGGTAACAAGTTGTTCCATAGCATTTGAGTTTATAAATTCTAGGAACCTTTGGGTTAGGATGTTGGAGCTAGAGTAATGCTCCCAGTCTATGTTTGGGTAGTTGAAGTCTCCCAATATAATGGTGTTTGGAGAGACCTTCATATTTTCCAGTGTTCTCAGGAAGGCCGAGTGGGGTTCCTGGGTTTGGGAGGGTGGTCTGTAGCAGGCTATAAACTGGAAGGCCATTTTACCCACTGTTAGTTGCACATGGATAGTCTCTGATGCTTCGTGCTTTGCCACCAACCTGGAGGTGTGGGTATCTTTGATGAATATCGATACTCCCCCTCCTTTTGTGGTTCGGTCCAAGTTTTGGAGCCGAAAAGCATGGTATGAGGTATAACCTGGTAGTGCTGGGGTGCTCTCAGGAGCCCTGAACCAGGTTTCTGTTACTGCACAGATATCGATGTTCTCCATGCTAAGGAGAGTTTCGAGTGCGTGCATCTTGAGGTTTAGACTTCTGGCGTTGAGTAGCATTACTCTTAGTTTCTTATCCCTTGTGATACCTATGGAGGTGGGTTTGTCTTTTGAGCCTTGCCTAAAAAAGGCACTATGGGGGTAGCAAGAGCCTTTGCCAATATCCGAAAGCCCAGGGGTGACAGCTGCAAGCCGTCCCTAGCGAAGCATCGTGGCTTGTCGAGCATATCATCCCAAGCTGACAGGCATTGGATCCCCTTTGAATGACACCAGTACTTAAGCCAATTGTTGAAATTGATCATCTTGGCTTCATATTGTGGCATCATTCTTGGTGAGGGTAAAATGCTACTCAAGGTCAGGGTCATACCGGCCTGGACTACATGCTCAGAGAGCTCCTCTATGGCTTTTTTCATGTAGTCCAGGGAGGTACGTCTCAGGTCATTCACACCAGCATGGACAATGACTGAGTCATATTTGTACTTGCCTTGGAGTAACCTGAGTGCTTGTGTTATGTGGTGGATCCTAGCGCCCGACAGGCTGCTCACCGTGACCCTCTCCTTGTTCAGCCTGGTGAGCGGGACGTCAGTGTGCCTGACGATAGAGTCACCTATTACAAGTGTATCAGGTGTGTTGTTTAGTCTTAAGGGCTGTGACTGTTCGGCACACTGGCTTTGTGAGATATGTGTTGCACGTGTTTTGTTTTGGGTGTCTGCTTTGGAGGTCTCTGCTGCTTAGGCAGATCTTTATTTAGAGCCTCCGAGTATGTTTTTGTGTGATTATGTGTTTGGTTTGCTGTCGTGGTAGGTCTATGTGAGACTGGAATTGTAGTGAGTGTGGTTTCCTTCTCCTCCTGACTGGTTATGCCAGTACTGAGTTGAGAGAGTTTTAGCCTCCAGTTTGGCTATATGGTTGCATCTCTCACATGTGTTGGAATTTGTTGGGAGGAGGAGGGGGTTGTCTGTGTACATGAGGCAGTTGTAACATTGCCTCAAGATTCCCAGATTCACCAGCTGGACCGGAGAGGAGATTGACAACTGACCTTTGGACATGCTAGAATAATATTGGGAATTCCTTTATAATTGAAAACAACGGCCAGTGGGGATTGAGGGTGTAGTGCTTTTAATTTTTAGTGCTGACTTATATAATTGCTTTAGTGAGCAAGTGCCAGGTAACTTAAGTGCAATGTGTTACAGGTAACTTAAATGCAAAAACGACAAACAGTAACTTTCTTTCAAGTGAAACTATCACATGCTATTTACGTTTTATTGACAGTGTCTTTATTGTGTGGGAAGGTGACACCTTGCAGCTTGGAGATTTTATCACTTACCTCAATCAAACAACCCCCTTCCTGAAGGGCACACTGACGTCCCGCTCACCAGGCTGAACAAGGAGAGAGTCACGGTGAGCAGCCTGTCGGGCGCTAGGATCCGCCACATAACACAAGCACTCAGGTCACTCCAAGGCAAGTACAAATATGACTCAGTCACTGGTAAAAGTCTACATCCTACAAAAACCAAGTATAATGTAGTGAAATCCTAAGGCTATAGATTAGCTCGAATTACCACAGAGATGGAACCATTTTTGAGAAACCTGAACAACTTAGAGAATGATTTTCTAGTGAGAGGCCATGAAAGTCAGATGTTAAAAAACATCCTGGAACCCATTATAGAACTGAAAAGGACTGAAGCACCTTCACTCAACCTCCCCAGTAGAAAAATGTTAAGTAATCCCACAGAAAATAACAAATGCAAAAATAGCTGCATCCTGACATACACTTTGGATTATCCCAGTATCAAAAATATTATTGAAGAAAACTGGGACATTGTCACAGGAAACCCTTTTCTGATTAACATCTTAGGTGAAGCCCCATCATTTGTTTATAGAAAGGCCAGGAATATAAGACGTTTTATTGAATTTAAACCTAGACCATGTGTGAAAAGCACTAAAAGATGTGAAACTAATTGTACATTTTGTATATTTATACAGCAAGGTGATAGTTTTTATTGCCCTTATTTAAAGAAGATCATTAAAACCAGTGCAGGGGGTGACTGTAACACTAAAAAAGTAATTTACAGGGCACAGTGCAATGAATGTGATGCATTCTATGTGGGCAAGACTGTAAATAAACTCAAGCGTAGGATTTCATGTCATCTGTCAGAAATCTGCTCTGGATGTAAAAATAATGCACTAGCCAAACACCTTTCTCTTCAGAAAAGACACACAGGTTTTAAGTTCCAGATCCTGGATCGCATAGACATGGGTGATCTTGAAGGAGACATCCCGAATATTCTGGAGAAACATGAACTCATGTGGCAATTAAAGCTGAACTCTTTTAGAAACCCTGGACTAAACTACTACTGTTCAATTAAAAGTGCACTGGAACTTAGAAAATTGCCACATTGTTTACATGACTAATTGTATTTTATTTTATGTTATTCTACAAATTGGTTTTAAATACCATTTTAAATCAGTTGAAATTTAAGTGTATCTTTTGTTTCCATCATCATACACATATATATTTTTTTATTTTTATTTTTTTTCTGGTTCTCTTTTTTCCACTTTATTCAAAATGATGGTAATAACAATACTAACTAATTATACAATTATATAGGTTTTTAGGGTTCTTGTACACAGACCTGAAGAAGTCTAGAAGGACGAAAGCGATCTTTGTTAACAATAGGTTATGAAAATAGAAACTGATTTTTACATGCAAAATGTATATGTATATATTTATATATAATTTTTGATCGCAAAATGAACTAAGGTTGATATATTTTCAGCCATGTAGTATATTGCCTTGGATAAAATCACAGACTTAATAATCTACTTAATAATTTGGTTAAATAAGATGTACCATTAAAGTACATTAGGGCTATATATTATTATGACAACTACTAGGTAGGGCAGGACCAGCTCGAATGTCACACTGATGGGGGAAGGGATGTGAATTTAACATGTGTGCCAATAACACTTTGTTTTACAGCACAATAAACCACTCCCATGCCTGATGATAAAAAGTATATATATATATATATATATATATATATATATATATATATATATATATATATTTAAAAAAGTATATATATATATATATTTAGAAAGCTTGTGAGGAAATTATTACTCTATTTTTGTTTTACTTGGATCGCTTGTCTGTGTACTTAATAAAGGATTTTCGACTGGAAACAGACTGCCTGCCTTGCTTGGATTACTTTCGAATACTTAGCAATGCTGTAGAATTATATATTTTCTATTATACAATTCCTCCCCTAAAACGTGCACGCTGATTGGCCAGCCCAACCAGCGTGCCCGTTGTAAAACCCTCAATATACTAATGGAAAAAGGTCCGGTCGCCCGGACTTTTTCCGTTAGTATAAAACAATGTCTCGCTATGTTAAAAGAGTTTAACATAGCAACACAGGTTTAAAAAAAGCAACGGAGATCTCCATTGCTTTTTTTAAAGCTGTCTCGCTATGTTAAACTCCTTTAACATAGCGACACAGTGCATAAAAAGCAACGGAGATCTTGCGATCTCCTTTGCTTTTAAAGTTGTTCTATATTAAATGGGTTTAACATAGCGAGACAGCTTTAAAATAAGCAACGGAGATATCCGTTGCTTATTTTAAAGCTGTCTCGCTATGTTAAACCCATTTAACACAGCGAACAGTAAAAGCAACGGAGATCTTGCGTCTCCGTTGCTTTTGCCCACAGCTCTGATGCTCTGCGTAGGCATGCGCAGTACATCAGTACTGCCGGAGAATACCAGACAGCTGCGGAAGGGCAGTAAGAGGCATTATACAATGCCATTATTTAAGAAAAGTAATTATTTCTTTCTTAAATAATGTCATTAGATAATAACTAACCACTTCTGGTGGTAATGCTGATTTACCACGGTTGGCTTTGTTTGGTCCGGCTCGCCTCGACCAAACCACGCCAACCGTGGGTAAATCCAGCATTACCCACACCCAGGCGTGGGTTATTGCTATATTATTGCTTTTTGACTTGACGAGTTTACGTTCGCTACTTCTACTACTATTGTCTGATCTGATTAATATACAGTGATTAACTAGAAATATATGGACTGAAAATCTTCCACACAGAGAAGTTTCTTACACTGTTTTGTTTTTAGATCCACTACACTTTAGTGGGTTGTTTTGAGACTTCGGGGATACCACGGAGATTACTTATTTTGTGTCTCTTAGGTTCCTGACATAACTGAAGAATGCTTTATAACTATCTTTTGATTCTGCTGTTGTTTTTACTTCATATTTGTCTCTGATCTTCCGAATGGTGATTTTTAACTCTTTACTTATTTTCTTGATAGAAATAACTTTAAAGGCTTAATTAACCAAATAACCCCAATAGCACTGTGTTGTGCTTATACCGATAAAACATCTTGAGAAATGGACTATGGACTAATTCCCTTTAGCTCAGTCTCCTATTAGGGCTTGTATCTACAGTTTGAAAAACAATGAATACTGCATGCATAAATGAAGGGATGTAATGGAAGTGTTGTTTTTTGCTTATTTATAGCAAGTCACAATGAAAAGTACATACAAAAGAATATGAAACGTTACTGTACCGTCGTGGTATTATACACTGCTCATTTCCTATAATAGTGTGTCATATTTTATATACTTGCTCAAAAGCAGTGATAGTACTGTATTATCTTGTTTATGCTCTCAGGTTAACTAACTACTCAGAATTTGCATTTGCATATTCACCGTGTGTAATACTACATTGCAACAGCTATGGTAAGTATATGTCACAATATCTATGGCACATCCTGGTCAGAATTAGTAAAGTACACTGGGCAGTGCACATGGGAATATGCTGGCTTCTAAAGGCATGACCACTGAACTGCGGACTTGTCTTAGCAACACAAACAGTCTTGGGAATAGACAACACTTTCATCCTTCATTGTTTCCTCTGACACGTTACAGTGATACCCCTTCAAGCTGTCCCTACGCTATATAAAAGCGATACTATTTGTTTTGCTGTTTTTGCTTAAAGTAAATAAGAAATGGTTATTTCATACATACCAAAGCGCAGCCTGCCTCTTGGAAACTCCCAGCTGTAGTCACACGGCAGATGAGCAGGGGCAACATAAGCATGGTTATTTCCATCTATCTCCTCAGTCACCCTCCACTGAACCTGGTACTTGGGTTTCTAAAAAAAAAACAAAGCAAAAGTTTATAAAAACCCAAACTCAATGCAAAGAGAAATTAATTAATGAAAAAACAAGAGTTCCTATTTACCTGCTGACACATGTAGGAGATAACTGATACAATGATAGACAGCAAAACAGCCGCTGCTACGAAACCAATCAGCAATGGGGTAAAAAGGGCATGAGTCCTTTCTGTAATATATTAACAACATTTTAATAAAATACTACAATTCAAGCTCAAATGTTCTATGATACAATTTATGCAAAATGAATTTGGAGCACACATAAATAAATGTCTATTAATATTTCTTTTTATTTGTTTATTTATTTATTTTTTGGCCTTCCTCTCCCATGTATGACTTCCATCTGACCACCAACTGCACCAAGTCTAACTCAATACACAAATTTTTTCCTTTGGGCCCCATGTAATACCCCCCATAAGGGCTGGGCCCACTCTATCTACAGGTTGAAAAGGGGGAAGTGGTTCATAGTAGAGCAGTTAACAGCATCATATACACTGCATACTACATATGCAGGCCTGGGTGTTTTGTATGCCTACCAAGGCAGAGCTATTAACATCACATTCATCATCACATGGAGCATCACTTAGCTCTAGCCCCCCTTTCTCTATGCAATTTTTGAACAGAAATCTGCTGTAAAGTTATGGAACTGCCATCATCACAGTAAGCCTTTCAGATCACTGTCAGAACCTCCCCATGTGGACTACGCAAGCTGACAAGAAACCACTACTTCCCACTCTCCCACTGCCACTAACTTACCTTGAGTAACTTACCTTGGGTCATATTCAGAGCTCCACCTCTCCCTCTCTCTAAGCCATAAAGCAGCGTTTTAGCTGCAGTGCTTTACTTCCGAGTATAGCTGTTTCATGAACTGATGTATACTTGTCACAGTGAATTTTATGATACTATTCTGTCCATACCAGATAAAAGAAATAAAAAGTGTTACGTACTTACCATAACTTGGAATCTGTGCCATCCAGTGTCACTATTCATCACTGATGGGTCTTGGATCTGACCTTGGATCCAAGCCAGCAACTGATGGACAGATCCAAAACTCAAGGTCCTCCCCTTCTTATAATCCCCTGCTGACCTCTAACCTTCAGATCGAGTTTGCTGAACAAACAGGAGCACAGAAAATTCTGCATAGGATAAACAAACTATCCAAAAATGGAATCATCCCAGCTCTACCAGAACCCCCAGAAGGAAGGGGGAAGGAGGGCGGGAATGTGCTGAATAATGACACTGGACAGCAGCGATGTCAAGTTATGGTAAGTACATAACTCTTTATCTGATGCTGTCCGTGTCATTATTCATCACGGATGGGTCAGAATCCCCAGCTACTATGAGCCCTTGGTGGCCTCAAGGAAGGCTATGCCGGAGAAAAGAGGAACCAAAGTAAGCCCTGTTCCTAGACACCAGATCCAGCTTATAGTGGAAAACAAAGGTGTGGGGATTACAGCAAGTAGTAGCAGCACAAATCTCATCCAAGGACAGTTTAGCTAAGAAGGCCAACGATGTAGCCACAGACCTAGTAGAATGGGCCTTAACTGGTCTGGATAGCTCCATAGATTTGCTACCATAAACAAAGGAAATGCAACTACTAGCAATCCATCTGGAAACCGTCACTTTACAAACTAAACAAAGGAAATGCAACTACTAGCAATCCATCCGGAAACAGTCACTTTACAAACTAAACAAAGGAAATGCAACTACTAGCAATCCATCCGGAAACGGTCACTTTACAAACTAAACAAAGGAAATGCAACTACTAGCAATCCATCCGGAAACGGTCACTTTACAAACTAAACAAAGGAAATGCAACTACTAGCAATCCATCCGGAAACAGTCACTTTACAAACTAAACAAAGGAAATGCAACTACTAGCAATCCATCCGGAAACAGTCACTTTACAAACTAAACAAAGGAAATGCAACTACTAGCAATCCATCCGAAACAGTCACTTTACAAACTAAACAAAGGAAATGCAACTACTAGCAATCCATCCGAAACAGTCACTTTACAAACTAAACAAAGGAAATGCAACTACTAGCAATCCATCCGAAACAGTCACTTTACAAACTAAACAAAGGAAATGCAACTACTAGCAATCCATCCGAAACCGTCACTTTACAAACTAAACAAAGGAAATGCAACTACTAGCAATCCATCCGAAACCGTCACTTTACAAACTAAACAAAGGAAATGCAACTACTAGCAATCCATCTGGAAACAGTCACTTTACAAACTAAACAAAGGAAATGCAACTACTAGCAATCCATCCGAAACCGCCACTTTACAAACTAAACAAAGGAAATGCAACTACTAGCAATCCATCCGAAACAGTCACTTTACAAACTAAACAAAGGAAATGCAACTACTAGCAATCCATCCGAAACCGTCACTTTACAAACTAAACAAAGGAAATGCAACTACTAGCAATCCATCCGGAAACAGTCACTTTACAAACTAAACAAAGGAAATGCAACTACTAGCAATCCATCTGGAAACAGTCACTTTACAAACTAAACAAAGGAAATGCAACTACTAGCAATCCATCCGGAAACCGTCACTTTACAAACTAAACAAAGGAAATGCAACTACTAGCAATCCATCTGGAAACAGTCACTTTACAAACTAAACAAAGGAAATGCAACTACTAGCAATCCATCCGGAAACCGTCACTTTACAAACTAAACAAAGGAAATGCAACTACTAGCAATCCATCCGGAAACCGTCACTTTACAAACTAAACAAAGGAAATGCAACTACTAGCAATCCATCCGAAACAGTCACTTTACAAACTAAACAAAGGAAATGCAACTACTAGCAATCCATCCGAAACAGTCACTTTACAAACTAAACAAAGGAAATGCAACTACTAGCAATCCATCTGGAAACAGTCACTTTACAAACTAAACAAAGGAAATGCAACTACTAGCAATCCATCCGAAACAGTCACTTTACAAACTAAACAAAGGAAATGCAACTACTAGCAATCCATCTGGAAACAGTCACTTTACAAACTAAACAAAGGAAATGCAACTACTAGCAATCCATCTGGAAACAGTCACTTTACAAACTAAACAAAGGAAATGCAACTACTAGCAATCCATCTGGAAACAGTCACTTTACAAACTAAACAAAGGAAATGCAACTACTAGCAATCCATCCGAAACAGTCACTTTACAAACTAAACAAAGGAAATGCAACTACTAGCAATCCATCCGAAACAGTCACTTTACAAACTAAACAAAGGAAATGCAACTACTAGCAATCCATCCGAAACAGTCACTTTACAAACTAAACAAAGGAAATGCAACTACTAGCAATCCATCCGAAACCGTCACTTTACAAACTAAACAAAGGAAATGCAACTACTAGCAATCCATCCGAAACAGTCACTTTACAAACTAAACAAAGGAAATGCAACTACTAGCAATCCATCCGGAAACAGTCACTTTACAAACTAAACAAAGGAAATGCAACTACTAGCAATCCATCCGAAACAGTCACTTTACAAACTAAACAAAGGAAATGCAACTACTAGCAATCCATCCGAAACCGTCACTTTACAAACTAAACAAAGGAAATGCAACTACTAGCAATCCATCCGAAACAGTCACTTTACAAACTAAACAAAGGAAATGCAACTACTAGCAATCCATCTGGAAACAGTCACTTTACAAACTAAACAAAGGAAATGCAACTACTAGCAATCCATCCGAAACAGTCACTTTACAAACTAAACAAAGGAAATGCAACTACTAGCAATCCATCTGGAAACAGTCACTTTACAAACTAAACAAAGGAAATGCAACTACTAGCAATCCATCTGGAAACAGTCACTTTACAAACTAAACAAAGGAAATGCAACTACTAGCAATCCATCCGAAACAGTCACTTTACAAACTAAACAAAGGAAATGCAACTACTAGCAATCCATCCGAAACAGTCACTTTACAAACTAAACAAAGGAAATGCAACTACTAGCAATCCATCCGGAAACAGTCACTTTACAAACTAAACAAAGGAAATGCAACTACTAGCAATCCATCCGGAAACAGTCACTTTACAAACTAAACAAAGGAAATGCAACTACTAGCAATCCATCCGAAACAGTCACTTTACAAACTAAACAAAGGAAATGCAACTACTAGCAATCCATCCGAAACAGTCACTTTACAAACTAAACAAAGGAAATGCAACTACTAGCAATCCATCCGGAAACAGTCACTTTACAAACTAAACAAAGGAAATGCAACTACTAGCAATCCATCCGGGAACAGTCACTTTACAAACTAAACAAAGGAAATGCAACTACTAGCAATCCATCCGAAACAGTCACTTTACAAACTAAACAAAGGAAATGCAACTACTAGCAATCCATCCGAAACAGTCACTTTACAAACTAAACAAAGGAAATGCAACTACTAGCAATCCATCCGGAAACAGTCACTTTACAAACTAAACAAAGGAAATGCAACTACTAGCAATCCATCCGAAACAGTCACTTTACAAACTAAACAAAGGAAATGCAACTACTAGCAATCCATCCGGAAACAGTCACTTTACAAACTAAACAAAGGAAATGCAACTACTAGCAATCCATCCGCAACAGTCACTTTACAAACTAAACAAAGGAAATGCAACTACTAGCAATCCATCCGGAAACAGTCACTTTACAAACTAAACAAAGGAAATGCAACTACTAGCAATCCATCCGAAACAGTCACTTTACAAACTAAACAAAGGAAATGCAACTACTAGCAATCCATCCGGAAACAGTCACTTTACAAACTAAACAAAGGAAATGCAACTACTAGCAATCCATCCGAATACAGTCACTTTACAAACTAAACAAAGGAAATGCAACTACTAGCAATCCATCCGGAAACAGTCACTTTACAAACTAAACAAAGGAAATGCAACTACTAGCAATCCATCCGAAACAGTCACTTTACAAACTAAACAAAGGAAATGCAACTACTAGCAATCCATCCGAAACAGTCACTTTACAAACTAAACAAAGGAAATGCAACTACTAGCAATCCATCCGAAACAGTCACTTTACAAACTAAACAAAGGAAATGCAACTACTAGCAATCCATCCGAAACAGTCACTTTACAAACTAAACAAAGGAAATGCAACTACTAGCAATCCATCCGGAAACAGTCACTTTACAAACTAAACAAAGGAAATGCAACTACTAGCAATCCATCCGAAACAGTCACTTTACAAACTAAACAAAGGAAATGCAACTACTAGCAATCCATCCGAAACAGTCACTTTACAAACTAAACAAAGGAAATGCAACTACTAGCAATCCATCCGAAACAGTCACTTTACAAACTAAACAAAGGAAATGCAACTACTAGCAATCCATCCGAAACAGTCACTTTACAAACTAAACAAAGGAAATGCAACTACTAGCAATCCATCCGGAAACAGTCACTTTACAAACTAAACAAAGGAAATGCAACTACTAGCAATCCATCCGAAACAGTCACTTTACAAACTAAACAAAGGAAATGCAACTACTAGCAATCCATCCGGAAACAGTCACTTTACAAACTAAACAAAGGAAATGCAACTACTAGCAATCCATCCGAAACAGTCACTTTACAAACTAAACAAAGGAAATGCAACTACTAGCAATCCATCCGAAACAGTCACTTTACAAACTAAACAAAGGAAATGCAACTACTAGCAATCCATCCGAAACAGTCACTTTACAAACTAAACAAAGGAAATGCAACTACTAGCAATCCATCCGAAACAGTCACTTTACAAACTAAACAAAGGAAATGCAACTACTAGCAATCCATCCGAAACAGTCACTTTACAAACTAAACAAAGGAAATGCAACTACTAGCAATCCATCCGAAACAGTCACTTTACAAACTAAACAAAGGAAATGCAACTACTAGCAATCCATCCGAAACAGTCACTTTACAAACTAAACAAAGGAAATGCAACTACTAGCAATCCATCCGGAAACAGTCACTTTACAAACTAAACAAAGGAAATGCAACTACTAGCAATCCATCCGAAACAGTCACTTTACAAACTAAACAAAGGAAATGCAACTACTAGCAATCCATCCGAAACAGTCACTTTACAAACTAAACAAAGGAAATGCAACTACTAGCAATCCATCCGAAACAGTCACTTTACAAACTAAACAAAGGAAATGCAACTACTAGCAATCCATCCGAAACAGTCACTTTACAAACTAAACAAAGGAAATGCAACTACTAGCAATCCATCCGAAACAGTCACTTTACAAACTAAACAAAGGAAATGCAACTACTAGCAATCCATCCGAAACAGTCACTTTACAAACTAAACAAAGGAAATGCAACTACTAGCAATCCATCCGAAACAGTCACTTTACAAACTAAACAAAGGAAATGCAACTACTAGCAATCCATCCGAAACAGTCACTTTACAAACTAAACAAAGGAAATGCAACTACTAGCAATCCATCCGGAAACAGTCACTTTACAAACTAAACAAAGGAAATGCAACTACTAGCAATCCATCCGGAAACAGTCACTTTACAAACTAAACAAAGGAAATGCAACTACTAGCAATCCATCCGAAACAGTCACTTTACAAACTAAACAAAGGAAATGCAACTACTAGCAATCCATCCGAAACAGTCACTTTACAAACTAAACAAAGGAAATGCAACTACTAGCAATCCATCCGAAACAGTCACTTTACAAACTAAACAAAGGAAATGCAACTACTAGCAATCCATCCGAAACAGTCACTTTACAAACTAAACAAAGGAAATGCAACTACTAGCAATCCATCCGAAACAGTCACTTTACAAACTAAACAAAGGAAATGCAACTACTAGCAATCCATCCGAAACAGTCACTTTACAAACTAAACAAAGGAAATGCAACTACTAGCAATCCATCCGAAACAGTCACTTTACAAACTAAACAAAGGAAATGCAACTACTAGCAATCCATCCGAAACAGTCACTTTACAAACTAAACAAAGGAAATGCAACTACTAGCAATCCATCCGAAACAGTCACTTTACAAACTAAACAAAGGAAATGCAACTACTAGCAATCCATCCGAAACAGTCACTTTACAAACTAAACAAAGGAAATGCAACTACTAGCAATCCATCCGAAACAGTCACTTTACAAACTAAACAAAGCAAATGCAACTACTAGCAATCCATCCAGAAACAGTCACTTTACAAACTAAACAAAGGAAATGCAACTACTAGCAATCCATCCGGAAACAGTCACTTTACAAACTAAACAAAGGAAATGCAACTACTAGCAATCCATCCGGAAACAGTCACTTTACAAACTAAACAAAGGAAATGCAACTACTAGCAATCCATCTGGAAACCGTCACTTTACAAACTAAACAAAGGAAATGCAACTACTAGCAATCCATCCGGAAACAGTCACTTTACAAACTAAACAAAGGAAATGCAACTACTAGCAATCCATCCGGAAACAGTCACTTTACAAACTAAACAAAGGAAATGCAACTACTAGCAATCCATCCAGAAACAGTCACTTTACAAACTAAACAAAGGAAATGCAACTACTAGCAATCCATCCGGAAACAGTCACTTTACAAACTAAACAAAGGAAATGCAACTACTAGCAATCCATCCGGAAACAGTCACTTTACAAACTAAACAAAGGAAATGCAACTACTAGCAATCCATCCGGAAACAGTCACTTTACAAACTAAACAAAGGAAATGCAACTACTAGCAATCCATCTGGAAACAGTCACTTTACAAACTAAACAAAGGAAATGCAACTACTAGCAATCCATCCGAAACAGTCACTTTACAAACTAAACAAAGGAAATGCAACTACTAGCAATCCATCCGAAACAGTCACTTTACAAACTAAACAAAGGAAATGCAACTACTAGCAATCCATCTGGAAACAGTCACTTTACAAACTAAACAAAGGAAATGCAACTACTAGCAATCCATCCGAAACAGTCACTTTACAAACTAAACAAAGGAAATGCAACTACTAGCAATCCATCCGAAACAGTCACTTTACAAACTAAACAAAGGAAATGCAACTACTAGCAATCCATCCGAAACAGTCACTTTACAAACTAAACAAAGGAAATGCAACTACTAGCAATCCATCCGAAACAGTCACTTTACAAACTAAACAAAGGAAATGCAACTACTAGCAATCCATCCGAAACCGTCACTTTACAAACTAAACAAAGGAAATGCAACTACTAGCAATCCATCCGGAAACAGTCACTTTACAAACTAAACAAAGGAAATGCAACTACTAGCAATCCATCTGGAAACAGTCACTTTACAAACTAAACAAAGGAAATGCAACTACTAGCAATCCATCCGAAACAGTCACTTTACAAACTAAACAAAGGAAATGCAACTACTAGCAATCCATCTGGAAACAGTCACTTTACAAACTAAACAAAGGAAATGCAACTACTAGCAATCCATCTGGAAACAGTCACTTTACAAACTAAACAAAGGAAATGCAACTACTAGCAATCCATCCGGAAACAGTCACTTTACAAACTAAACAAAGGAAATGCAACTACTAGCAATCCATCCGGAAACAGTCACTTTACAAACTAAACAAAGGAAATGCAACTACTAGCAATCCATCCGGAAACAGTCACTTTACAAACTAAACAAAGGAAATGCAACTACTAGCAATCCATCCGAAACAGTCACTTTACAAACTAAACAAAGGAAATGCAACTACTAGCAATCCATCCGGAAACAGTCACTTTACAAACTAAACAAAGGAAATGCAACTACTAGCAATCCATCTGGAAACAGTCACTTTACAAACTAAACAAAGGAAATGCAACTACTAGCAATCCATCCGGAAACAGTCACTTTACAAACTAAACAAAGGAAATGCAACTACTAGCAATCCATCTGGAAACAGTCACTTTACAAACTAAACAAAGGAAATGCAACTACTAGCAATCCATCTGGAAACAGTCACTTTACAAACTAAACAAAGGAAATGCAACTACTAGCAATCCATCCGGAAACAGTCACTTTACAAACTAAACAAAGGAAATGCAACTACTAGCAATCCATCCGGAAACCGTCACTTTACAAACTAAACAAAGGAAATGCAACTACTAGCAATCCATCCGGGAACAGTCACTTTACAAACTAAACAAAGGAAATGCAACTACTAGCAATCCATCCGAAACAGTCACTTTACAAACTAAACAAAGGAAATGCAACTACTAGCAATCCATCTGAAACAGTCACTTTACAAACTAAACAAAGGAAATGCAACTACTAGCAATCCATCCGAAACAGTCACTTTACAAACTAAACAAAGGAAATGCAACTACTAGCAATCCATCCGAAACAGTCACTTTACAAACTAAACAAAGGAAATGCAACTACTAGCAATCCATCTGAAACCGTCACTTTACAAACTAAACAAAGGAAATGCAACTACTAGCAATCCATCCGAAACAGTCACTTTACAAACTAAACAAAGGAAATGCAACTACTAGCAATCCATCCGAAACAGTCACTTTACAAACTAAACAAAGGAAATGCAACTACTAGCAATCCATCCGAAACAGTCACTTTACAAACTAAACAAAGGAAATGCAACTACTAGCAATCCATCCGAAACAGTCACTTTACAAACTAAACAAAGGAAATGCAACTACTAGCAATCCATCCGAAACAGTCACTTTACAAACTAAACAAAGGAAATGCAACTACTAGCAATCCATCTGGAAACAGTCACTTTACAAACTAAACAAAGGAAATGCAACTACTAGCAATCCATCTGGAAACAGTCACTTTACAAACTAAACAAAGGAAATGCAACTACTAGCAATCCATCCGAAACCGTCACTTTACAAACTAAACAAAGGAAATGCAACTACTAGCAATCCATCCGGAAACAGTCACTTTACAAACTAAACAAAGGAAATGCAACTACTAGCAATCCATCTGGAAACAGTCACTTTACAAACTAAACAAAGGAAATGCAACTACTAGCAATCCATCCGGAAACCGTCACTTTACAAACTAAACAAAGGAAATGCAACTACTAGCAATCCATCTGGAAACAGTCACTTTACAAACTAAACAAAGGAAATGCAACTACTAGCAATCCATCCGGAAACAGTCACTTTACAAACTAAACAAAGGAAATGCAACTACTAGCAATCCATCTGGAAACAGTCACTTTACAAACTAAACAAAGGAAATGCAACTACTAGCAATCCATCCGGAAACAGTCACTTTACAAACTAAACAAAGGAAATGCAACTACTAGCAATCCATCTGAAACAGTCACTTTACAAACTAAACAAAGGAAATGCAACTACTAGCAATCCATCCGAAACAGTCACTTTACAAACTAAACAAAGGAAATGCAACTACTAGCAATCCATCCGAAACAGTCACTTTACAAACTAAACAAAGGAAATGCAACTACTAGCAATCCATCCGAAACCGTCACTTTACAAACTAAACAAAGGAAATGCAACTACTAGCAATCCATCCGTAAACAGTCACTTTACAAACTAAACAAAGGAAATGCAACTACTAGTAATCCATCCGCAAACAGTCACTTTACAAACTAAACAAAGGAAATGCAACTACTAGCAATCCATCCGAAACAGTCACTTTACAAACTAAACAAAGGAAATGCAACTACTAGCAATCCATCCGAAACCGTCACTTTACAAACTAAACAAAGGAAATGCAACTACTAGCAATCCATCCGGAAACCGTCACTTTACAAACTAAACAAAGGAAATGCAACTACTAGCAATCCATCTGGAAACAGTCACTTTACAAACTAAACAAAGGAAATGCAACTACTAGCAATCCATCCGGAAACCGTCACTTTACAAACTAAACAAAGGAAATGCAACTACTAGCAATCCATCTGGAAACAGTCACTTTACAAACTAAACAAAGGAAATGCAACTACTAGCAATCCATCCAGAAACAGTCACTTTACAAACTAAACAAAGGAAATGCAACTACTAGCAATCCATCCGGAACAGTCACTTTACAAACTAAACAAAGGAAATGCAACTACTAGCAATCCATCTGGAAACAGTCACTTTACAAACTAAACAAAGGAAATGCAACTACTAGCAATCCATCCGAAACAGTCACTTTACAAACTAAACAAAGGAAATGCAACTACTAGCAATCCATCCGAAACAGTCACTTTACAAACTAAACAAAGGAAATGCAACTACTAGCAATCCATCCGAAACCGTCACTTTACAAACTAAACAAAGGAAATGCAACTACTAGCAATCCATCCGAAACAGTCACTTTACAAACTAAACAAAGGAAATGCAACTACTAGCAATCCATCCGAAACAGTCACTTTACAAACTAAACAAAGGAAATGCAACTACTAGCAATCCATCCGAAACAGTCACTTTACAAACTAAACAAAGGAAATGCAACTACTAGCAATCCATCCGAAACAGTCACTTTACAAACTAAACAAAGGAAATGCAACTACTAGCAATCCATCCGAAACAGTCACTTTACAAACTAAACAAAGGAAATGCAACTACTAGCAATCCATCCGGAAACAGTCACTTTACAAACTAAACAAAGGAAATGCAACTACTAGCAATCCATCCGAAACCGTCACTTTACAAACTAAACAAAGGAAATGCAACTACTAGCAATCCATCCGAAACAGTCACTTTACAAACTAAACAAAGGAAATGCAACTACTAGCAATCCATCCGAAACAGTCACTTTACAAACTAAACAAAGGAAATGCAACTACTAGCAATCCATCTGGAAACCGTCACTTTACAAACTAAACAAAGGAAATGCAACTACTAGCAATCCATCCGAAACAGTCACTTTACAAACTAAACAAAGGAAATGCAACTACTAGCAATCCATCCGAAACAGTCACTTTACAAACTAAACAAAGGAAATGCAACTACTAGCAATCCATCCGAAACAGTCACTTTACAAACTAAACAAAGGAAATGCAACTACTAGCAATCCATCCGAAACAGTCACTTTACAAACTAAACAAAGGAAATGCAACTACTAGCAATCCATCCGAAACAGTCACTTTACAAACTAAACAAAGGAGATGCCACTACTAGGAATCCATCCGCAAACAGTCACTTTACAAACTAAACAAAGGAAATGCAACTACTAGCAATCCATCTGGAAACAGTCACTTTACAAACTAAACAAAGGAAATGCAACTACTAGCAATCCATCCGGAAACCGTCACTTTACAAACTAAACAAAGGAAATGCAACTACTAGCAATCCATCCGGAAACCGTCACTTTACAAACTAAACAAAGGAAATGCAACTACTAGCAATCCATCCGGAAACAGTCACTTTACAAACTAAACAAAGGAAATGCAACTACTAGCAATCCATCTGGAAACAGTCACTTTACAAACTAAACAAAGGAAATGCAACTACTAGCAATCCATCCGGAAACCGTCACTTTACAAACTAAACAAAGGAAATGCAACTACTAGCAATCCATCCGGAAACAGTCACTTTACAAACTAAACAAAGGAAATGCAACTACTAGCAATCCATCTGGAAACAGTCACTTTACAAACTAAACAAAGGAAATGCAACTACTAGCAATCCATCCGGAAACCGTCACTTTACAAACCGACAGGCCCTTTCTAGTTTGAGAAAAAGCCAAGAAAACCTGTTCTGACTTCCAAAATTCCTCAGTCCTTTTCAGATAGAAACGTAACTGCCTATGAACATCTAAACAATACAACATGTAGTCTCCTTTATTAGAATAATTAGGAAAGAAAATTGGAAGTTGTAATGACTGATTGAGGTTAACCACCGAGGCCACTTTCGGAATGAACGAAGGATTTGTCCTAAGGGATACCCTGTCCTTGTGGAAGACCATAAATGGAGGTTTAATGTGCAGAGCCTGCAGCTCTGAGACTCTTCTGGCAGAAGTAATGGCCACTAAAAATGGCGTTTTCCAAGACAGGAACTTGATATTACAAGAAGCAGCTGGGTCAAACAGCTTTTGTATCAAAGACTGCAGAACCAAGGTCAAATCCCATGGCGGGGAAAGATCTTTAATAGGTGGTCTAAGGAGGAAAACTCCTTTAAGAAAGGCTTTACACAGTTTAGAAGAGTAGGCAGGCTCCTCATTAATGTGGAAGTCTGAAATGGCCACTACCTGAAGCCTAACAGTAGAACAACTTGACCCATCGTGAAAAAGAGAGGACAAAAAGGAGTAAGATAGCAGGAATCGGGGCCGAAAAGGGGTCCAATTGACGCTGTCTATCCCAAACAGAAAACCTATTCTATTTACTGGAATACACCTTCTTAGCAGATGGCTTTTGACTGGCCAAAATAATGTTCCTCACGGGAGAAGGAAGCATGGAATGCAAAAATATCACTGAAACTGGAGAAACCATGTGGTTTAACGAAGAGTCTGGAGACTGGGAAGTGGAAGCCCCCAGGGAAGGAAGATGAGATTGAGAATGGGATTCAATATCCAGGGTAGATACCTCAGATGAGAATGTAATAGGGAGAACCACGCCTGCCGAGGCCAGAAGGGGGAAATGAGGACGGCAGGGGTCTTCAGGCAGCGAGCTTTCTGTAATACCTTGGGAATCAGAGGAGTAGAAAGATAAGCAAGGAGGAGTCCCTGCAGCCAGCAGTGAATCAAAGCGTCCCTGGGTGAGCCCCTGCTGGAGGGATCAGGGCAAAGTAATTGCTGCATTTATGGCTGACTGGGGAGGCAAAGAGTTCGCAGCACAGTTGACCCCAATGGTCAAATATCTGATTTGCCAATGACGCATTCAAGGACCTTTCATGGGGACTCAAGATGGACCTACTGAGTTTGTCAGCCAGCACGTTGGAACTGCTAAGAATGTGAGTTTGCAAGAAGAAAGCACCTAGAAAACATCACCCATTCCCACACTCTCATGGCCTCTCTGCACAGGGGATAAGACCGTGTTCCCCCTTGCTTGTTGATGTACCAGACCACCACCATGCTGTCTGTTTGAACTGCTATGGTCCCTAGAGGAAGGCACTCCTGAAAGGCTTGCAACGTTAGAAGGACTGCCCTCATCTCTAGGATGTTTAAATGCAATTTGGTCTCTATCAGGGACCACACCCCACCCCAATAGGCAGGCATCTGCGGTCACTGTGGCCTTAGGTTGGTAAAGACAAAAGGGCTTACCTGAGATAAGATCCTGAGTCTGACCACACCATGCAAGGTGATTCCTGCACACCTGAGAAATCATGATGGTCATGGACATGGGTTGAATCTGAGCAGACCAATGAACTGCCAGAGTGCACTGCAGAACTTGCATGTGATACCTTGCAACAGACACTAATTGGATGGCAACCACCATCGAACCTAGCGCTTGTAGAATCAGATGGACTGATGGATGCTCCAGAAACTTCACAAGAGAAACCTGATCCCGAATAAAAAGAACTCTGCGTAAGTGCAGAGCTGTAGTCTCCAATACTGTGTCCAACTGAAACCCGATAAACTCCAACGTTTGGCAAGCAGAAAGGTTGGCCTTGGGCAAACTGACTGTGATTCCCAGATGGTGAAACAGATCGAGGGCATAAGAGGTAGCCATTGATAGCTGATGTCTCATGGGGGCCACGAAGAGCTAATTGTCTAGGTACGCAAAGACTTGGAATCCTTGCAGCTGGAGATGGGCTACCACCACTGCCATACATTTGGTAAACACCCGGGGGGCTGTGGTGAGTCCAAAGGGCAGGGCTCTGAACTGGTATTATTAGCCCCTAACTGAAAGCACAGGTGTCTCATGGGTACATCCAATCATACTTGCGCAACAGAGGCAGAATGGATTGAACAGCGACCATCTGGAAAGTACAGTTGTGTACACTTACCATAAATGTAGATGTTCAAGTGTATTCACTGTTGCAGTCATCACCTGTGGGTTATCCCTGCTGAGGCAGCCCTCATCCAGCCCAAATACCACAGTCAATGTTTTTCTGTGTCGGCTGCCGCCTGTAGTCTGACGTCAGGTCGTCAGTGCTATAAAGCAAGGCAGCCGACACCATTACATCAGTTTTTCTTGTCCTAACCCATCAGAAGCACAAGGAAATATGGTAAAGTGGCCCTGGTGGCTAAAAGCCACTGTGAGAAGCGTATGTCTCCCTATGGAAAGAGGATATAAGGGGGAAGGAGGGAGGGAAACCAGGAGTGCAACAGTGAATACACTCAAACATCTATATTTATGGTACGTGTACACAACTGTACTATGTTCAGCGTGTTTCACTGTTGCAGTCATCAACTGTGGGAGGATTCCCAAAGCTGAGGAGAGGCTTAGAAGGATTAGTCAGAGACCTATATATGGGTCAGCATGCCCTGCAGAACTCCAGATGCAAACCCTGCCCTATCCTTACAGAAAAAGAGGTAGGTGGTAATGCTTTACAAAGGTATGGACAAAGGTCCAGGTGGCAGCTTCCAAGAAGTCCCTGGTGGGAACTCCACTGAGGAATGCTGTGGATGTGGAGGCTGCCCTAGTGGAATTGGTACGAATATACTTAGTGGGTGGTTTCCCATGTAGTCTGTACCAGAAATGGATACAGTGTGATATCCATTTGGAAATGGTTTGCTTGGAAATGGGCTTCCCCTCTGCCCCTGGGGCAAAGCTGAGAAGAAGCTGGTCTGTTTTTCTGAAGGGTTTAGTACGGTCCAGGTAGTATCAGAGCTGTCTGTGCATGTCTAGTGAGTGCAGAATTCTTTCCCCCTTCTTTTGAGGGTTTGGAAAGAAGCTGGGTAGATGTATGGCCTGGTTGAGGGCCACATCAGATACCACCTTGGGCATAAAGGAGGAGTTAGTCCTCAGGGATACCCTTTCTGCATGGAAAATGATGAAAGGCTCAACGGCCATGAGTGCCTGAAGTTCTGAAACCTGCTGGCGGAGGTGATAGCTAGTAGGAAAGCAGTCTTCTAGGAGAGGTATCTCAATTCTGCTGAAGCAGAAGGTTCGAATGGTGGTAAGGTCAGTTTTTCTAAAACATAATTCAGGTCCCAGGCTGCCGTGGGGTGGCCTTCTGGGAGGTTTGATATTAGAAGCCCCTCTGAGGAATAGTTTAATCAAAGGATGTGAGAAGAGGGGCTGATCTGTATTGAAATGAGCTGAAATGGCTGAGGCATGGATTTTAATAGAAGAGAAGGAGAGGCCACTATTGGTTAACTCAGCTAGGTAGTCCAGGATAAGAGCGATGGAAGGTTGTGAGGTACTGCCCCCACCGAACTGGCTCCAGGAGCAGAATCTTTTCAATTTCCCTCCATATGATTTTTTGGTGCTGGGCCTTCTGGCCTCTGTGGTAATGTCTAGGATCTGTTTGCTTAACAAGGGCCCCTTGTTTGCTTTTAAAGTATTTAGCCATGCTGACAGTTTGAGGGTCTGCAAGTCTGGGTGCAGCAGCCCCCCACCGCACCTACGTCAAGAGGTCTGAGGTCAGGGAAATCCACCTGGGAGGCTATGATGTCAGGCTGCACAGTATGGTGTACCAATGCTGTCTGGGCCAATCTGGAGAAATGAGTATGGCCTTTGGTCTCTCCTCCTTTATCTTGATCAGTACCTTGGGAATAAGAGGCGGAGGAGGAAATGCGTACACAAAGAGGGAGTTCCAGGGGAAGGTCAAGGCCTCCACCTTCCACACTAGGTGGTGATACTCCCTGGTACAGAATTTTTTCAGCTGGTGGTTGAGGTGCGAAGCAAAGAGATCCAACTCTGGTGTTCCCCACTCCTGAATGACTTGCAA
Organism: Protopterus annectens; assembly: GCF_019279795.1. Classification (NCBI taxonomy): domain Eukaryota; kingdom Metazoa; phylum Chordata; order Ceratodontiformes; family Protopteridae; genus Protopterus; species Protopterus annectens. Next base: position 773,555,504 of record NC_056749.1, on the reverse strand, counting down.
AACATTTTTTCTGTGGAGCTGCCATTTGTGGAGGTCCAGTAAGTTTCTGCTTAGGTGGTCTGCTAGGGTGTTGTTGATCCCTGGTAGGTATTGGGCAATTAGGTGTAATCCCATGGAGGAGGCTGTTAGCCAGAGCTTCATGGCTAGCCTGCACAGACGGTAAGACTGGGTCCCTCCCTGTTTGCTGATATACCACATTACAGTGGTGGTGTCTGTTTTGATAAGGAGAACCCCTGGCCTGAGATGGGGTTTGAAGGATGTCAGACCCTTTTGTACTGCCATCATTTCCTTCTGGTTGATGTGCAAAGGAAGGTGCTGGGCATCCCAAAGAACTTGGGTGCACCTGCCTGCTAGCTGAGTGCCCCAAGCAATGTCTGAGGCGTCAGTGGTGATGGTCTGCCCAGAAGGGCGGAGGATGAAGGGAAGACCCTTGTTCTTGGCACAGGCCCCTGTCCACCAGAGAAACTCGGCCAATATACAGGAGATCAGAGAGAGAGAGAGGTTTCTAGAAGCTGAGAGTCCTGACACCAAAGGTTCTTTAGATACCACTGAAGTTTCTTCATGTAAAGCCTGGCCAGAGGAATTAGAAGGATGCAAAATGCCATGTACCCCAAAGCTTTCAGGAACTTCCTCGCAGTGAGCTGACTTCTGGAAGCAAGCTGGGTAAAGTACAGAGACAGGAAGCTCTGCTTTTCTCTGGATACGAAGGCCATTTGGGATGCTGCGTCCAGCAGTGCTCCCAAGAAAATGATCTTCCCGGAGGGTGTTTGCTTTGATTTCTTCTTGTTGATGGTGAACTCTAGGGAAGTTAGAAGGGTTTTGACAAAGAGAAGGCCCTGGAGTAGCTTTTCTTTGCACGCTGCCTGAATGAGGCAGTTGTCCAGATAAGGGTAAATCTATATATTTTTCTGTCTGCAAAATGCTATGGCCGGGGCTACACATCTGGTGAATACTCTTGGTGCCGTAGATAAGTGAAAAGGGTAGCGTAGAGAAGTGTTGTCAGCCTGCTCTGAAGTAAAGGAATTTCCTGCAGGATTCCCTTATGTGGATGTGGAGGTAGGCACATTTTAGTTTTAGGGTCACTGGCCAGGCATTTATTGTCAGCATAGACAGCAGCTGCTGCAAAGTTAGCATTTTGAATTTGGTGACCACCAGGGAGGTGTTCAGAATGGATAGATCCGAGATGGGGCGCCAAGTGCCTTCTTTTCTGAGAACAAGGAATAGTCTGGAATAAAAGCCTTTGCCTGTTTGATCGGCAGGGACAGGTTGTACTGCCCCCTGGGATATGAGAATCTGGACCTGTTTCAATGCCTCTGCTCACTGATTTGGAGGTAAGTTTGGGTACCCTCTTGGAATTGGGAGTTCGTTAAAAGAGAATTTGTATCCCTGAAAAATGATCTTTAAGACCCATTGGCCCTTTGTTACAGAAAGCCAGTTTTCTTTGTGGAGGGAGAGCCTTCCTCCTAGTTTTTGGTGAGTGAAAGGAGGACAGAGGGGGAAGAAGGAGTCATTGAGAGTTTTTGCTATAGAAGGGTGGCTGAGAACTCCCTGCCTTTGGGGCGGAATTGGCCCACTGTTTGGTTCTCTGCTGCCCCTGGGATAGGGGCCTGGGTAGTCTGTCCCTGCGGGGCTTACCTTACCCCTGTCTGCTAGGTGCAGGGAAGGACCAGTGCTTAGAGGGAAAGCTCCCGCTGAACCTGAGAGGTTGAACCTTAAAGAAATATTTTACTGTTTGCATAGATTTTGCTTTGTTTTCAATCTTTTTAAGCACCTCTTCTGCTTTTACTCCAAACAAGTGGTCCTTATCCAGGGGTGCATCAATTAATTTAGACTTGACATGATCAGGGAGAGGTTGTTCCTTCAACCATGCATGTCTCCTAATGACAGATCCTGACACTGCTGCCCTGCTTGAGGCTTCTAGGCCATCATATCCACAGTGTAATGAGTGTTTGGCTACTTGACAAGTAGAGTGCAGTAAATCAGCTAAGTCTTTCGAATTGGCATAGTTAGGAAAGGTTGAACTCAAGAAGTTATGTACTCACCATAACGTTCGATGTATGTAGTCCATCTCACCTCACATTCTTACCCGTGGGTTCGGAGCTGAATATCGGCTCCGATTCAGCTGATTTCACTAGCTCGAAGTCTCTCATTGGCTGGGCTAAGTGGGTATTCCATGGTGCACTGCTCCATATCCCCAGATCTAGTTTGCTGCGAAAATCATTTGTACTCCATACACGCATCACATCCATATAAAAAATAAGTTAATCAAGGGGACTCTGTAGATGACAACTTAACCTCCAAATCCTCCAGGAAGGGGGAAGGTGGGAGGGTAAGTAAGAATGTGAGGCAAGATGGACTACATACATCGAACATTATGGTGAGTACATAACTTCTTGATGTTATGTAGTCCTATCTCGCCTACATTCTTACCCGTGGGACAGCATCCCTAGCACCTACATCCTGGGTGGCTCATAGGAAAATACTCCTGAGAACTGTGGAGCCAAAGGAAGACCTGCCCCTGGATACCACGTCCAATTTGTAATGAAAAGCAAATGTGTGAGGAGAAGCCCAAGTATCTGCAGCACATATATCATCCATTGACAATCTAGCTTGATAGGCTGTGGATGTAGAAACAGCCCGAGTAGAATGTGCCTTGACTGGAAATGGCAGATTTTTACCTACTGCTTGATAGATGAAAGAGATACAACTGGCTATCCATCTAGACAGCGTGACCTTGGATACTGGAGAACCCATTTGGTTTTCCAAAAAGGAGACAAAGAGTTGGTCAGATTTCTGGATATCTTTTGTCCGATGTAGATAGAAGCGTAACTGTCTATGTACATCCAATTGGTGAAATCTGCAGTGGCAAAGTGGGGGAAGAAAACAGGCAACTCAATGGACTGATTCATGTTAGATACGGAAGCCACTTTACGGAGGAACGAGGGGTTTGGTCTAAGAGAGACCCTATCTTTATGGAAGATTAAATATGGGGGTTTGATGGAGAGGGCTTGAATTTCCGAAACCCGTCTCGCTGAAGTGACTGCTGTTAAGAACGCTGTGACTGCTGTTAAGAACGCTGTTTTCCATGTTAAGAAATTTAATTCACAGGTCGCTGCAGGCTCGAATGGTGGTAGAGTAAGAGTAAGGGTTTCCATGTAAGAATTTTAATTCACAGGTCGCTGCAGGCTCGAATGGTGGTAGAGTAAGAGTAAGGGTTTCCATGTAAGAATTTTAATTCACAGGTCGCTGCAGGCTCAAATGGTGTAGAGTAAGAGTAAGGGTTTCCATGTAAGAATTTTAATTCACAGGTCGCTGCAGGCTCAAATGGTGTAGAGTAAGAGTAAGGGTTTCCATGTAAGAATTTTAATTCACAGGTCGCTGCAGGCTCGAATGGTGGTAGAGTAAGAGTAAGGGTTTCCATGTAAGAATTTTAATTCACAGGTCGCTGCAGGCTCGAATGGTGGTAGAGTAAGAGTAAGGCTTGACAGGTAGCTGCAGGCTCAAATGGTGGCAGAGTAAGAGTAAGGGTTTCCTTGTAAGAATTTTAATTCACAGGTCGTTGCAGGCTCGAATGGTGTAGAGTAAGAGTAAGGGTTTCCATGTCAAGAATTTTAATTCGCAGGTCGCTGCAGGCTCGAATGGTGTAGAGTAAGAGTAAGGGTTTCCATGTAAGAATTTTAATTCACAGGTCGCTGCAGGCTCGAATGGTGGTAGAGTAAGAGTAAGGGTTTCCATGTTAAGAATTTTAATTCACAGGTCGCTGCAGGCTCGAATGGTGGTAGAGTAAGAGTAAGGGTTTCCATGTAAGAATTTTAATTCACAGGTCGCTGCAGGCTCGAATGGTGGTAGAGTAAGAGTAAGGGTTTCCATGTAAGAATTTTAATTCACAGGTCGCTGCAGGCTCGAATGGTGGTAGAGTAAGAGTAAGGGTTTCCATGTTAAGAATTTTAATTCACAGGTCGCTGCAGGCTCGAATGGTGGTAGAGTAAGAGTAAGGGTTTCCATGTAAGAATTTTAATTCACAGGTCGCTGCAGGCTCAAATGGTGGTAGAGTAAGAGTAAGGGTTTCCATGTAAGAATTTTAATTCACAGGTCGCTGCAGGCTCGAATGGTGGTAGAGTAAGAGTAAGGGTTTCCATGTTAAGAATTTTAATTCGCACGTTGCTGCAGGCTCGAATGGTGGTAGAGTAAGAGTAAGGGTTTCCATGTAAGAATTTTAATTCACAGGTCGCTGCAGGCTCGAATGGTGGTAGGGTAAGAGTAAGGGTTTCCATGTAAGAATTTTAATTCAAAGGTCGCTGCAGGCTCGAATGGTGGTAGAGTAAGAGTAAGGGTTTCCATGTTAAGAATTTTAATTCACAGGTCGCTGCAGGCTCAAATGGTGGTAGAGTAAGAGTAAGGGTTTCCATGTAAGAATTTTAATTCACAGGTCGCTGCAGGCTCGAATGGTGGTAGAGTAAGAGTAAGGGTTTCCATGTCAAGAATTTTAATTCACAGGTCGCTGCAGGCTCAAATGGTGGTAGAGTAAGAGTAAGGGTTTCCATGTCAAGAATTTTAATTCACAGGTCGCTGCAGGCTCGAATGGTGGTAGAGTAAGAGTAAGGGTTTCCATGTAAGAATTTTAATTCACAGGTCGCTGCAGGCTCGAATGGTGGTAGAGTAAGAGTAAGGGTTTCCATGTTAAGAATTTTAATTCACAGGTCGCTGCAGGCTCAAATGGTGTAGAGTAAGAGTAAGGGTTTCCATGTAAGAATTTTAATTCACAGGTCGCTGCAGGCTCGAATGGTGGTAGAGTAAGAGTAAGGGTTTCCATGTTAAGAATTTTAATTCACAGGTCGCTGCAGGCTCAAATGGTGGTAGAGTAAGAGTAAGGGTTTCCATGTCAAGAATTTTAATTCACAGGTCGCTGCAGGCTCGAATGGTGGTAGAGTAAGAGTAAGGGTTTCCATGTAAGAATTTTAATTCACAGGTCGCTGCAGGCTCGAATGGTGGTAGAGTAAGAGTAAGGGTTTCCATGTTAAGAATTTTAATTCACAGGTCGCTGCAGGCTCGAATGGTGGTAGAGTAAGAGTAAGGGTTTCCATGTAAGAATTTTAATTCACAGGTCGCAGCAGGCTCGAATGGTGGTAGAGTAAGAGTAAGGGTTTCCATGTAAGAATTTTAATTCACAGGTCGCTGCAGGCTCAAATGGTGTAGAGTAAGTGTAAGGGTTTCCATGTAAGAATTTTAATTCACAGGTCGCTGCAGGCTCAAATGGTGGTAGAGTAAGAGTAAGGGTTTCCATGTAAGAATTTTAATTCACAGGTCGCTGCAGGCTCGAATGGTGGTAGAGTAAGAGTAAGGGTTTCCATGTAAGAATTTTAATTCACAGGTCGCTGCAGGCTCGACTGGTGGTAGAGTAAGAGTAAGGGTTTCCATGTTAAGAATTTTAATTCACACGTCGCTGCAGGCTCGAATGGTGGTAGAGTAAGAGTAAGGGTTTCCATGTAAGAATTTTAATTCACAGGTCGCTGCAGGCTCGAATGGTGGTAGAGTAAGAGTAAGGGTTTCCATGTAAGAATTTTAATTCACAGGTCGCTGCAGGCTCGAATGGTGGTAGAGTAAGAGTAAGGGTTTCCATGTAAGAATTTTAATTCGCACGTTGCTGCAGGCTCGAATGGTGGTAGAGTAAGAGTAAGGGTTTCCATGTAAGAATTTTAATTCACAGGTCGCTGCAGGCTCGAATGGTGGTAGAGTAAGAGTAAGGGTTTCCATGTAAGAATTTTAATTCACAGGTCGCTGCAGGCTCGAATGGTGGTAGAGTAAGAGTAAGGGTTTCCATGTAAGAATTTTAATTCACAGGTCGTTGCAGGCTCGAATGGTGTAGAGTAAGAGTAAGGGTTTCCATGTAAGAATTTTAATTCACAGGTCGCTGCAGGCTCGAATGGTGTAGAGTAAGAGTAAGGGTTTCCATGTAAGAATTTTAATTCACAGGTCGCTGCAGGCTCAAATGGTGGTAGAGTAAGAGTAAGGGTTTCCATGTAAGAATTTTAATTCGCAGGTCGCTGCAGGCTCGAATGGTGGTAGAGTAAGAGTAAGGGTTTCCATGTAAGAATTTTAATTCACAGGTCGCTGCAGGCTCAAATGGTGGTAGAGTAAGAGTAAGGGTTTCCATGTAAGAATTTTAATTCACAGGTCGCTGCAGGCTCAAATGGTGGTAGAGTAAGAGTAAGGGTTTCCATGTAAGAATTTTAATTCACAGGTCGCTGCAGGCTCAAATGGTGGTAGAGTAAGAGTAAGGGTTTCCATGTAAGAATTTTAATTCACAGGTCGCTGCAGGCTCAAATGGTGGTAGAGTAAGAGTAAGGGTTTCCATGTAAGAATTTTAATTCACAGGTCGCTGCAGGCTCAAATGGTGGTAGAGCAAGAGTAAGGGCTTGTAGGACAAAACTGAGATCCCAGGGCATGACCGGTTCGGACACTGTGGGACGAAGCAACAGAGTACCTTTAAGGAATGCTTTGCATAGTCTGTGTGCCATGAGACTAGGTTCATTCGCTACGTGGAAAGTAGATATCGCCACCAGCTGAACTTTGATGGTGGCTGATGTGGACCCCTGATAAAAAAGCATAGACAAGAACTCCAGAGCTGAATTTATTGGAGCTCTGGAGTGTGCCCAGATAGAGAACTTTTTCCATTTACTAGAATAAATCTTTCTAGTGGATGGTTTATGAGAGAACGATAATATATGGACCACTTCCGGTGAAAAATTATGATGTCTGACTAACGATGGAAGTGAAGTATCCAGGCTGTCAACCGGAGGGTCATCAAAGAGGGGTGGAACTGTCCCGACATGTGTGTCAGTAAATCTGGTTGAGGGTCCAGAATCCAAGGAGTGTCCACAATGTATGGTTGCAGAAAGCGGAACCAGACTTGACGAGGCCAGTGTGGAGCAATCGGAATCATTCTGAATCACAACTGACAGCAGGGGAAACGGAGGGAAAGCATAAAGCAGACCGGAGGGCCAATCGTGAACCAGAGCATCCCTGGGTGATTCCCCCTGTGGTGGGATCAGCGTGAAGTAGTTGCTGCATTTTGTATTGAGAGGGCTGGCAAAAAAGTCGCAGCAAGGCTGACCCCATCTGCTGCAGATTCCCTCTGCAACCAGACAATTCAGGGACCACTCGTAAGGCATCAGGATAGTTCTACTTAGCCTGTCCGCTATTACGTTGGACTTCCCCGGAATGTGCGTTGCCACCAGAAACCGTTGGGAAGCTATTGCCCAATGCCACACTCGCATAGCCTCTCTGCACGAGGGTAAGACCGGGTTCCCCCTTGCTTGTTGAGATACCACACTACCGACATGTTGTCTGAGTGTATTGCAATTGTCCCTAGAGGAAGAAACTTCTGAAGTGCCTGCAATGCAAGAAGCACTGCTCTCATCTCCAGGATGTTTATATGCAAATGTATCTCGTGTTCTTGCCACGTGCCTTGCACTGCCCTGCCAAGATAATGCCCCCCCCACCCCATCTGGGAGGCGTCCGTGGTCACTGTGGCAATAGGGACGGGTGGAAAGAAGGGCTTTCCCCTGTTCAAATTGTTGGTGCACAACCACCAACGGAGGTCCTGCTTGCACCTGTCCGTGAGTAAGATGGGATGAGAAAGTGGGAGTCTTTGGAGAGACCATTGAACAAAGAGGAGCCATTGAAAAAGTCTCATGTGTAATCTCGCTAGAGAAACCAACATGATAGTTGCTGCCATGGTCCCTAGGAGTTGCAGAATCAGTCTTGCCTTCGCTTGTCTCAGGGGCATCAGCATGTGCATTTGTTGTTGTAATCCTGTGATCCTTTCTTGTGGTAAGAATGCTCGCATTCAAATGGTGCCTAAATCTGCTCCTATAAAGGTGACACGCTGTGAGGGCAATAAGGCAGATTTTTCCCAATTTATTGTTATGCCCAACTGGTGACATAGATTGATGGTAGCGCCCCTGGTTTGAACTAGTTGATGCCTGATGGGGGCGGTAAGGAGCCAGTCGTCTGGAATCCCTGACGTCTCAAGTGAGCCGTCACCACCGCCATACATTTGGTGAACACCCTGGGGGCTGTGGTGAGACCAAAGGGCAGGGCTCGAAACTGGAAGTGACTGGCTCCCAGCCGGAAGCGTAGGTGACTCCTGGATGCTCTGTCCATTTTGACATGGTAGTAAGCATCCTTGAGGTTGATGGAGCACATCCATACCTCTTCTCCCAACAATGGGAGAATCGATTGTAGTGTGACCATACAGAACTTGGACTTGTGTACGTGATTGTTGAGTTGGCAGAGATCTAGTATGGGTCTCAGGTCCCCTGTTCTTTTCGGCACCAAAAAGAATCTTGAGTAAGTCCCTAATCCGATTTGGTCTGAGGGGACACATTGGATAGCTCCTTTTTCTAGCAGCTGCGAGACCTCTGAGGCTGCTTGATCCCTTTGACTGGATGGTACGTCTGGGATTTTTCTGATTGGTGGGGGTACTGAAGAGAATGGAAAGAGGTAACCTCCGGAAATTATCCGTAATACCCATCAGTCCTGGGTAATTCTTGCCAGGCTTCCGGGTATAAGGAAATTCGACCCCCGACTGGCTCCGGATAAGCTCAGTAGGGCACACCCTCAGGAATGAGAGTATGGAGAACCACGGAAGGAATCTCAGTCTCCTGAATTGCGGGGGCCCCCTCTGCCTCTGGGGCGACATCTCCCTGAATAACCCCCCCTCCCCTGCCTCTGGAGGGGTGTTCACCTTGTGCGGCAGGAAAAAAACCTCTGTGATTTCTTGAACCACATCTTCCCCTCTGCTGGGCCTTGGGATAAGGCCTAGAAGGAAGGGAAAACGGACCCCTACGGCAGACAGGGTCTTTCCCTCTTGCTCGCACCTGGTGAGGGTGTCTTTCACTTTGGTCCCAAACAAGGAGGAACCATCAAAGGGGGCGTCAGTGAAGGAAGACTTGAAGGCCTCCGCAAAGTGACACAGGCGCAGCCAGGCTTGCCTCCTAAGGGCGATCCCTGAGCTTGCTGCCCTACTCGCTCCCTCGGCTGCATACGAAATGAGCCACATGGATGAGTTGACAATGGAGTTAAGGGTAGAGACCTGGTCGGTAACCGACAGCCACCGCCTCAGGAACGTTACCTGCAAGAGTATCTCCTAACTCTTTTAGGAGATCTCTCTGGAGCCGAGTGAAATGAGATAAGTAATTCAGCAGCCGCAAGGTAAAGGTCGCTGACGAGAGGGTACGCCTCCCGTACCGGTCCATGGTCCTAGACTCCTTGTTAGGAGGATGGACGGATGAAGAAGACTCTGCTACTTCCTTCTGGGTGGCTGCCGCCACCACCATGGCATCTACAGGGACACCTTTAGACAGGAACTCTTTGCCCTGGGGGGGGGGGGGGGGTGCAAAAAGAAATTTGTTGGAACGCCTGGGCACGGGCTCCACAGAATCAGGATTCTCCCACACTCTACAACAAATCAGGCCAAGGAGTTCGTCGAAGGGTGGAGACACCCAAGAGGTGGAGGGTTGAGCACCGAAAGCCTTAAGGAATACTGACTCCTACTCGGAAGGGCTTTGGAAGGCCAGTCACCTCTTTGTTTCAGTATCTCCAGGATGTCGGAGAAGGAAACACCGTCAGAGGATGACTTGGGGGACCCCTCCGATTCCTCAAGGTCAGTATCAGAGGCGAGGGACTCGTCTTGGGAGTCTATGTGCTTCCTCTTGCATGTTTTCTTTCTTGGGGGTTCCTCAGGCACCAACTCTGACGGTCCCGCAGAAATTTGGGGACCACTCGTGGGGGTATCCCTAGGCTCTGGTGCTCTGCTGTCCATGGATGGGTGGTGAACAGAAGCTCTCATCGGACTGGTGGGGGACAGCATGCCCGACCCGCCTGATGTAGCTGACCTGGCCAGCGCGGTCCACATAGCCTCGAAGGCCGGGCCCCCCGAGTCCGGGGAGTGACCAGTCTCTGAGGCCATGACAGGAATTGGAGTTTCCCAAGCCGAAGCACCGAGAGTGAGACTCGGAACCGAAATAAGTGCCGAGATGTCCCCCTCAGGCCTGACCGAAGAGTCCCGAGTCCCGAACCCCGATGACGGAGCCGACGGGGTCGGAGCCGATGGAGCCGAATGGGGCATCGGAACCGGCCTAGAAACATCACGGGGTGCGGAACCCTCCAGCTCCGAAGACAGAGATGCGCTCGGAGGAGGAGGAATGATCAAAGAAGGTGTCGGGATGGGCTCCGAAACTGACTGGGTCGGAGCCGAAAACAATTTTGCCAAAACTGGTGACTGGAGGAGCTTCTGAACCACCCTATCTACATCCACATTCGAAAGGGCCCTGGAGGATTTGGAGGACAGGGATGGAGAATGCGATCTCCTCTCAGGAGAAGTAGGTTTGATACTAGGCAATCAGCTCCTCGAAGGTTCCAATACAATTGCAGCCGATGCCGCTTCCATAGATATCGATCCTTCCTGCAGCCCCGAGAACAGTGGAGCTGAGGAGGTCGATGCAGTTTTAGTCATCTTCTCCGGAGGCTCCAATGAAGCTGACGGAGACGGAGATCTGTCCAGAGCTCTGGAATCCTTGTCAGAAAGAATAGGATTCTTGGCAGAACTAGTCTTAGCTCCTTTAGGTCCCTGTGTAATGACCTCTGCGTCTGCAGCAGGATTTCTGTACAGGTATTTGTGAGAATCTGGTACTCTGTAATACCTATCAGATTTAATGGCAGCAGGTGGGAGGGCGTCAGGGGCTAAGTTGGATTCATGGAAAACATCATCCACCACTTCAAAAATAGGGGGGATGGGCAGGGGTCGGTGCTGGGGCAGGTCCAGAAACTCTCTAAGTCTTTTCTTCGACTAGGGGAAGTCCTGAGATTCCCATTGGAAATGTTCCCTGAGGGTGTGAAGGGTATCCCCAAAGGAAAGGTCTTCTTGTGGGGAGACAGAAGGAATGGATTCCTCTGCATTTGAATCCTCATAAGCAGTCAGAGGTTGTCGTTCCTCTTCAAAATCCAAATAATCAGATTCCTCAGAATCCTGTTCTGCCATAATTTCAGGAGAAGGGTGTCTTTTCCTTTTAGAAGTTGTGGCCTGACTACCCCTGATAAGGGAGATGAGATCCTCCGCCATTTTAAGCATTTGTGCTTGGGGTGGTGGAGCAGGAGCAAGATGGTGGCTAGAGGAAGATTTTCTAGGAGAGGCCTGGCTTCTTCTAGGCCTAAGAGTATCCATCGGTCTGAGAGAAACGGTAGTCGAATGAGAAGACATCGTTTTTTGTCTAGATTCGGTAGTGCGAGAGGCCTCCTCGGAAGCTGGTGCCTGCATCGTGGCTCTGGAACCAACCGAGGCAGAGATAGCAAAAGGCTTGGAAGATGAAGAAGATTTCTGTGGCATACCAGACTCCGAAAGAGTCTCAGTAGAAGCCTGAGTATATATTGAATCAGGCATCAGGGGCTCCGAAAGCGCCTCACTGAATTCCGGAGAACTGACAACATGCTTAGCGGTAATCGTCGGAAGGTGTAGCCTTATGTGATCTGCCTCTATCTTTATCTCTGTGTTTTTTAGGAATGGCCACAGATTGTTGTTTGACGAACGCTATTTCAGAATGCGAAGACAGAAGACGAAAATACCTGTCTACAATAACAGCTCTACGGCAAAAGGTTCTAGCGTTAAAGAAGGCAGAGAACTGGCAACTGGGGATGTCGTGGTCTGGGCCTAAACAAGTGACTCAGTAAGAATGGAAGTCTCAGTGTGGAATCTGCTTTCCACAGGCGAGACAATTGTTAACTTTTTTGGACATCGGTTAGTGAAAGAAAAAAGGATTTCCAACGGGGTACTTAGCTTTAGATGTTTTCAGCTGTAATTCAAACCCTGGTGGCGACCGACCGGCAGACTTGCAAAAGTACAGTTCTGTACATTTACCATAAATGTAGATGTTCGAGTGTATTCACTGCTGCAGTCCTCACATTTGGGTTATCTGCTTGCAGTAGTCCTCAGTCGGCCTGATGATCAAAGTCTTGGGTCCTGCGTCGGTTGCTGTCTCGTCTTCCATGACGTCAGGTAGTTAGGGGTATAAAGCATGCAGCCGACGCCATTACATCAGTTTTTCTTGCCTCAGATGTCAGGTGCCCCCCTAATGGGAAGCAATTAAATGTATATATACAAGGTTATATCTCCAACAAAAAAGCAAATGCACCAAAAAGCTTTTAAGCATAGTAAAGGAGAATAGAGGTACAGCCAAAAGAAGTCAGGGGACTGGAGGGAGGGTAACCAGGACTGCAACAGTGAATACACTTGAACATCTACATTTACGGTAAGTGTACACAACTGTACTATGTTCTTCGTGTTTCACTGGTGCAGTTATCACATTTGGGTAGATTTCCAAAGCTAAGGATGAGAGGAGGAATTTAGATAGCATTAGGACCAGCAAAAAGGCCCTGCAAGACTGCAGTGGCAAAGCCAGCTCTGGATTTAGAGAAAATTGGTAAATGGTAATGCTTGGTGAAAGTATGTACAGAACTCCAGGTAGCAGCTTCTAGGATGTCCATGGTAGGGACACCTCTGAGAAAGGCTGTAGAGGTAGATGCAGCCCTGGTTGAATGTGGTCTAATCCCCTGTGGGATAGGTTTTCCATTGTACTTATGCAGAAATTAATGCAATGGCCTATCCATTTAGAAATGGTTTGCTTTGAAATAGCCTTCCCCTCTGCCCCTGCAGCAAATGCCACCAGCAGCTGTTCAGATTTCCTCTGAGGTTTAGTCCTGTCCAAGTAAAATCTAAGTTGTCTGTGCACATCTAAGGAGTGCAGTATCCGTTCCCCTTTGTTCTGTGGATTAGAAAAGAAGGTTGGCAAATGAATGGACTGATTAAGAGCCACACTGGATACCACCTTGGGCATGAAGGAGGGATTGGTCCTGAAGGACACCCTGTCCGCATGAAAGATGATGAAAGGCTCCACTGCCATAAGGGCCTGTAATTCAGATACCCTTCTTGCTGAAGTGATTGCTAAAAGGAAGGCTGTTTTCCAAGAAAGGAATTTTAACTCTGCACTTGCAGCTGGCTCAAAAGGAGGAAGAGTGAGTTTTTCCAATACAAAGTTAAGGTCCCAGGCTGGAGTTGGGTCTCTCCTGGGTGGTCTTAACTTTTTGGCCCCTTTGAGGAACTGCTTGAGCAGTGGATGAGAGAAGAGGGGTGGCTCTGTGTTGTAATGAGCTGAAATGGCTGAGGCATGAATTTTGATGGAGGAAAAAGAAAGACCCTTCTGAAGCATCTGAGTTAAATATTGAAGAATCTGAGGTAAATTGCGCGCTGCTGTGCCCATCCCTTGAGCTTGAGTACAGGCACAAAATCTTTTCCATTTTTCAGCATAAGATTTTCTAGTACTAGGCCTCTTTGCCTCTAAAATGACATCCACACTTGTTTACTGAGAGATGGTAACGGAGAGATTAGGTAATTATCCAGGCTGCCAGGTTTAGGGTTTGAAGCTGAGAATGCAGAATCTGGCTCTCCTGCTGCAGGGTAGGGGTCTGAGGCAGGTGCCATGGAGCCAGCACTGACACACTGCACAAGAGGGGGTACCAGTGTTGGCGTAGCCAGTCTGGTGCAGTCAGTATCATCCTCAGTTTGTCCTGTTTGATCTTTAGTAGTACTCTGGAGAGGAGAGGCAGAGGAGGAAAGGCATAAACTGATAGATTTTTCCAGCTGAAGGACAGAGCATCCATTTTCCAAGCTTGTTTGTGGGGAGTCCTTGTGCAGAATTTGTCCAACTGGCAGTTCTGGGGGGAGGCAAACAGGTCTATATCGGGGCTCCCCCATTTTTTTATCAACATGTTGAAAGTCTTTGGTTCCAGTTTCCACTCGTGTGGGTCCATGAGATTTCTGCTTAGTTCGTCTGCCACTGTATTTAGTTTTCCTGGCAGGAATTGTGCCTGTAGATGCACTTGGTAGCTCAAGGCTGTGTTCCACATAGCCAGGGCTAGTCGGCAGAGGCGGTATGAATGGGTACCCCCCTGCTTGCTTATGTACCACATAACAGTGGCGTTGTCCATCTTTACCATTAATTGTCCCAGAAGAAGCTGGTCCTTGAAGTCTGTCAGAGCATTCTGTACAGCTAACAGTTATTTTTGATTGATATGCAGGTGCATTTGACTTGGGTTCCATTTCCCTGAATGCACTTCCCTGCCAGATGAGCCCCCCCCCCCATGCATAATCTGATACGTCTATTGTTAGGGTTAGGGCGGCAGGGGGTAGAGTGAATGGTAGTCCCTTGTTCTGGTGGCAGGCCTCTGCCCACCAAAGGAACTCTAACTGTAAGCAACGTATGATAGGAATCATTGCTTCTAGATCCTGAGAATGTTGACACCATAGGCTTTTTAGATACCATTGTAGTTTCCTCATATGCAGTCTTGCATATGGAATTAATATAATGCAGGAGGCCATGAACCCCAAGGCTTGCAGTATTTGCCTTGCAGATAGCAGGGTTTTTGTGACCATTAGTTTGAAGTAAGTTGTCAAATGAATTTGTTTCTCTGGCGTGAGGAAAGCCATCTGGGAAGTTGTGTTCAAGCTTGCTCCCAGGAATATAATTTGCTGACAGGGTACAAGATGTGATTTCTTTTCATTTATGGTGTACCCCAGACAAGTTAGCACCCTTTGTACAAATGCCGGATGATTCAAAAGTATGTCCCGGCTTTCTGCCTGAATTAGACAATCGTTCAGGTATGGGTATATTTGAATATTTCTTTGCCTGCAAAATGCAATGACAGGAGCTAGGCACTTTGTGAATACCCTGGGTGCAGTAGATAAGTCAAAGGGCAGTGCACAGAACTGATAGTGCGTGTAGCCTGCTTTGAAGCGTAGGTATCTTCTGCAAAATTCCTTGATTGGGATGTGCAGGTCGGTTTCCTTTAAATCCAGTGTTGCCAGCCAGGCATCCTTGTCTAGCATAGGAAGCAACTGGTGAAGAGTTAGCATCTTAGGTTCATAGGTTCATAGGTTCATACTAGGCTATCTGCCCGAGGGCATTTACAAGCCTAGCCCATAGTTTTGTGGCTTACGCCACCCCTTTAGTATGGGGAACTATACCCATTATTTTGCTGTGCCTCTGTTGAGCAGTGACACTGAGGTAATCCCTGGGGTATATCTGCGATCTCCCATCCATTGGTCAAGATTTCTCTTGAACAAGGCCAGCGAGGTGCTCTGCCTCACATATACCGGGATTTTATTCCACAGCATAGGGAGTCTTTGGGTGATGAATCTATCCCTCCAGCGCGTCCTATTAATAGCCGTGTCGAGGTTTAAGTCTCCGCCTTGTGGCTCTGACGGATCTAGATTTTTGAGGTGAAGCATATTCATCAAATCTGGGTTTGACATGGCCTTGTATGTTAGGCAAAGGTCACCTCTGAGCAAGCGTGCGACTGAATAG
This sequence comes from Protopterus annectens, assembly GCF_019279795.1. Classification (NCBI taxonomy): domain Eukaryota; kingdom Metazoa; phylum Chordata; order Ceratodontiformes; family Protopteridae; genus Protopterus; species Protopterus annectens. The sequence continues at coordinate 773,540,085 of NC_056749.1, read as the reverse complement.
AGCTGGAGTTCTTTCAGTCGGGCAGCATAGGACAGATGTTTGAGACCCTTTATCCTTTTGGTGAGGAACTTTGTGGCCTCTCCAGCTGCTGCAAGTGTCGGGTCAGATACATTCCGAATGGGGCATTGTACTCAATCATTGGTCTGATGAGTGATGAGTATAGGGAGACTATGACCTCCCTTGATCTAGATGAGAATCCCTTCATGATAAGGTGGGCAATGTAGAAGGTCTTCCTAACTACTTTAGCTACATGGGTGTCGAATGACAGACTACTATCAACCTGGGTCCCCAGGTCCCTGATAACTTCTTCTATGCTCAGTGGATTGCCACCTATTTGGTAGCTAGGGGTAACCTTGTTTTTCCCGAAGGGTATGACTATGCATTTTTGGCATTTAACTTTAGGCCATGGCTCTGGCACCAGTTATCCGCTTCTGTGAGACCCTTCTGAAGGATATCTGTGTCAGATGTGTTTTCCACTATGGCGCCCAGTTTGCAGTCATCTGCAAACTTTGTCAGCCATAACCCTCCTGTGTTTGCTTGTACTTCGGAAAAGTAGATGCCAAACAAGAGTGGGCCCAGGACTGAGCCCTGTGGTACACCACTTGTGACAGGCTTTGAGTCTGACATGGCGCCAGCAACTCTGACCCTGTGGGTTCTGTCACTCAGCCAGTTTGCAACCCATCTTGTGATGTATGGGTTAACATTTAAGCTGATGAGTTTTTTTGGAATCATCAAAAAGGTGTTTAGGACAGGATAGGGCGCCATGAGTTGTCTTTTCTGGGTACCAGGAAAATTCTTGAGTAGAAACTGTGTCCCTTTTCCTCTTCTGGTACAGTTTGAATAGCCTTTACGCTTAAGAAAGACAGTACTTGCGTTTGAGCCTCTGCCCACTGATTTGGGGGTAAATCTGGCCAACCGTTTTGGGTTGGTAACATGTGGAAGTGAAATCTGTAGCCTTGGGAAACTATATTTAAAACCCATTTGTCCTGGGTAATGAGTTCCCAATTTTTTGCTTGCAGAGCAATCTTTCCCCCTAAAGGAGCATTCAGTTGAGAAGTGCTTGGAAGTTTTAAAGTTAAGTCATTCAGACAGGAAAATCTTACTACTCCCTGATTTGGAAGTGGGAGCCCCCCACTGCTTAGTCCTATGTGTACCCTGGGACTGAAGTCTGGGCATTCTGCTGGTTCTGGGTCTGGACTGAGAAGCCCTGGAAGAGGCAGGAAAGGACCAACTCTTAAAGGGCCAATGCCTACTAAATCTTGGTGGCTGTACTTGTAGGAAATTCTTAACAGTTTGCATAGATTTAGCTTTTTCCTCCATCTTTTGAAAACTTCTTCTGCTTTGTTGCTAAACAGGTGGTCCTGATTTAAGGCAGCATCCAGCAATTTAGTTTTAACATGATCTGGCAAAGATTGCTCCTTAAGCCAAGCATGCCTTCTAAGTACAGACCCGGTGACAGCAGCACTGCAAGATGCCTCTAGTGAATCAAAACCACACTGCAAAGTATGTTTTCCAACCTGTTCAGCAGAATGCATTAAATCCTGTAAATCCTTATTTTCAACACAGTCAAGAATCAACATACTTTTCTGTTTAAGCAATCCAATAATATGCTGCTGATACTTTAACGTATGAAACTGGCACTTTAAGGCCCTAATGGCCAAGGTTGCAGAGGTGTATACCTTCTTATCCCATCTATCCAGCGCCCTGGAATCTCTATCAGAGGGGGTAGGATTTTTGGCAGTAGTAGCCTTAATGCTCTTGGGTCCCTGTGAAATGGTCTCAGGAGCCACAGTAGGATTTTTAAAAAGGAACTTGTGAGAGTCAGGAACCCTGTAATAGCTATCAGGTTTTCTGGGCGCAGGAGGTAAAGAGTCAGGGGCCAAGCTAGATTCCGAAAAGGCATCATCAACAATGTCTAATACAGGAGGGACAGCTAAAGGGCTGTGTTGGGGTAGGAGTAAGAAATCCCTTAGCCTCTTTTTAGAATCAGAGTAATCCTGGCTTTCCCAGCGAAAATGCTCCCTAAGAGTAGGCAAGGTTTCATCAAAAGAGAAATCCTCTGGAGGGGAAGCAGAGGGAATAGAGTCCTCTGCATCAGAATCCTCATAGGTAGACAAGGGTAAATTCTGGTCATCAGAGGAAACAGAAATTTCAGAATCCTGATCAGAAGTATCATAAGCAAATTTATTCCTAGGTCTCTTAGAGGGGGAAGGTTGGCTTCCTCTGGTTAAAGTAATAAGGTCTTCTGTCATTCTTATTTGTTTTTTAGGCATTGAGGCCTGACCATGTGGTCTGGGCATCAGTTTTCTAGGCATGGTTCGAGTTTTAGGCCTTGAAGAAGAAGATGGCGTCGGTTTACTATGCAAGTCAGCAGGCCTGAATACACCCTCAGAAGCCAGTGCCTGCACAGCTGTTTCAGACCCATCCAAGGTAGAGACATCAGCAGGTTCCACAGTTGAAACATCTCGCAGCATACCGGACTCCGAATGGGTCTCAGTAGAGGCCTGCAAATCTGCAGTAGTGGGTATCAGGGGCTGCAAAAGCACGTTACTGAGTACCGGCAAAATGCCGACTAGCTTAGGAGAAGCGTCGTTGGCAGCTTTGGATCTAGGCGGCCTGTCTCTGTCTTTATCTTTGCGTTTTTTCAGAATGTCAGTAGTCGGGTGGCTTACCGAAGACATATCTGGATAATTGAACCGAGTACCAAAATATTTAGAAGCGTAAATATACTGATGACGAATAGTTCATGGTTTAAATAAGGCACAAAACCGACAGTGAGGTACGTCGTAGTCAGGGCCTAGGCAAGAAATACAGTACGAATGAACATCTTTGTGAGTTATTTGCTTTCCACAAGAAATACAATTATTGACTTTTACTGACATCGGTTTAGAACAAGAAAAAGTTTCCCGAACGGGGTACTTAGCTTTAGTTGAAGACTTCGGTTCTGAAACTCAATAACGAAAATTTCAGGAGTCGGCCGACTGGCACTTGTGAACTGCTTCTGCTTCGGGCACCACACGGCAAGAAAGACTGATGTAATGGCATCAGCTGCATGCTTTATACTCCTGACTACCTGACATCACGGAAGATGAGACAGCAACCGATGCAGGACCCAAGATTTTGATAATCAGGCCGACTGAGGGCTACTGCAAACAGATAACCCAAATGTGATGACTGCAACAGTGAAACACGAAGAACATCTACTTCTGCTATGGGCTCCATGGCAAGAAAGACTGAAGTAATGGCGTCAGCTGCCTTGCTTTATTGTCAGAAGTATCATAAGCAAATTCAGTCCTAGACTCCTTGGTGTCTTAGGGGGGACATCTGAGTACAGGCAACAGCAGCTGATGCAGAAAATCACTGACTCTGGTATTCGGGCAGGCTGAGGGCTACCACAGCAGGGATAACACACAGGTGATGACTGCAACAGTGACAGATGAAGAACATCCTGGGCATCCCTCTCCTCCTGTAGCAACTTCTGAAATAAGAGCCTTTCTCACACCTGAAATTAAAACAGTAGAAGTTTGCCAGGCATTCTTCTATAAACATTCTACCTGCCTGAATTCTTAGTACATGTAAGAAAACAATATAGCTAGTTTACTTAAGTGTTGGGGACAACAATATATTTGATCTGAAAGATTTGTTCTGCAGAGTTAAATAAGAAAATGTACTGTTTATGTACACATTAATGTCATACCTCTGAAAGCATTTAATGACTTCTGTGACACATCCCAATGCAGTGAAGAAGACACACCTCCCAAATTACTTATTTATACATGAACATAATCAGGTCAGTGGACTGCATAAAGGAGGCTGTTCTAAGAAGCAGCAGAATAAACTACATCTAAAGAAATCCCAATCCCTCCGCACTACACGCTCCACAGACCTCAACCTCATACCACAATCAACAGAATGTGCTAGAGGGACAGGTTCATAACCCAGAGACAGCCTATGCTCTGGAATAGACTTCCCATACATGTCAAACAGAGCACCTCACTGGCCCTCTTCAAAAGAAATCTTGATGAGCGGATGGGAAACAGAAAATTCACCCCGGGGGTCACTCCAGTGGCTTTACTCAACAGAGGCACTGAGAACTAAGTCGGGTGGCACGATGCCGGGGTAATCCTATGGGCTAGGCTTGTAAAAGCTCCAGGGCCATTAGCCTAGAACACACCTATGAACATATGAATAAATATCACCTAAGGAAAGATGAATTAATATAACTGTCACATTACAAGGTAACTGCATAAACAGAAACAACTGCAAAACAAGGTGAGCCCAGCAGCCAAACACAGAACAAACAAGATGAAATGTTATACAGATCTTAAATGCAGTGTAAGTAAGTACAATAACATTGAAAGGGTTGGTCACAAGGTAGACAGTTAAAAAAGAAATGAACACTAACTGCAATAACTGAGGTGGAACACCTAATAACTTGTTCTGGGACACAACATTTGCAACTCCACTGAAACTGCAGAACATTCTAGATGATATGAAGTGTGTGCTAAGTGAGGGAAGTCAGACTATAGGGGATGACTTTCGCTTACCTCTGACACTACTGAACAGTGTCATAACCATCTGGAAGAAGTTCCCCAGAACTGAGGTCTGTGGACAAAAGACTGTAGAAATAAATAAATAAATGTGCAGAGTATGTATGAATTTGCAATAAATTTTTACCTGACAAAAGTACTGGGGCTTTTTTATTTCTAAAACAAAGCTTCCTTTGCTTCACAGAATGCAGCAGTAAGCAGGTTCTACATGGGACACATGCACTGAGATCTTGCCTACCAAAAGAAGTAGCCAATATGGGAAATAAAAAGAGTTATGTACTTACCATAACTTCGAATCTGTGCTATCCAGTGTCATTATTCATCAAGGATGGGTCTTGGATCCGACCTCAGATCCGAGGCGGCAACTGATGGACAGATCCAGAGCTCAAGCTCCTCCCCTTCCCATAATCCTCTGCGGACCTGTAACCTTCAGACTGAGGACTAAGGAAAAAAAGCAGCATGGAGTGCTCAGGATACTATCTCCAAGAAGAAAAACTCCTTCCAGTTTTACCAGGTCCCCAGAATGAAGGGGGAAGGAGGGTGGGTATGTGATGAATAATGACACTGGACAGCACAGATGCCAAGTTATGGTAAGTAAGTAACTCTTTATATGATGCTGTTTGTGTTATTATTCATCACGGATAGGTCAGAGTCCCCAGCTAATATGAACCCTGGGTGGCCTCAGGGAAGGATATGCCAGATCACAGAAGAACCAAAGGAAGCCCTGTTCCTAGACACTAAATCCAACTTGAAGTGTGAAACAAAAGTGTGGAGATTAGACCAAGTAGCAGTTGCACAAACCTCATCCAAAGAAAGCTTAGCCAAGAAGGTGGAAGACAAAGCCACAGACATAGTACAGTGGGCTTTAACTGGTCTGAATAACTCCATGTGCCTGCTATCATAAATGTAGCAAATACCGCTTGCAATCCATCTGGAAACAGTTACCTTAGTAACAGCCAGGCCCTTTCTGGCCTGAGAAAAGACCACGAAAAGCTGGTGCAAACTTATGGAATTCCTCAGTCCTCTTAAGATAAAAGCATAGCTGCTTATGGACTTCTAAAGAATGTAGGGTATACTCCCCCTTATTACAATAATTAGGGAAGAAAACTGGTAATTGAATGGATTGGTTGAGATTAGTCTCTGAAGCCACCTTTGAAACGAACGAAGGATTTGTCCCAAGGGATACCCTATCTTTGTGAATGATCATAAAGGGGGTTCAATGCTGAGACCCTGCAACTCGCCCTATCTTTGTGAATGATCATAAAGGGGGCTCAATGCTGAGACCCTGCAACTCGCCCTATCTTTGTGAATGATCATAAAGGGGGTTCAATGCTGAGACCCTGCAACTCGCCCTATCTTTGTGAATGATCATAAAGGGGGTTCAATGTTGAGACCCTGCAACTCGCCCTATCTTTGTGAATGATCATAAAGGGGGTTCAATGCTGAGACCCTGCAACTCGCCCTATCTTTGTGAATGATCATAAAGGGGGTTCAATGCTAAGACCCTGCAACTCAGAAACTCTCTTGGCAGAAGTAATAGCCACTAATAAAGCTGTCCTCGAAGACAGAAACTTAAGATCACAAGATGCAGTTGGTTCGAAGGGCTTTTGTGTCAAAGACTGTAACACCAGAGTTAAATCCCACGGTGGGGAGGGATCCTTGACAGGAAATCTAAGAAGAAAGACTCCTTTGAGGAAGGCTTTGCATAATTTAGAAGAAAAGGTGGGATCCTCATTTAAACTGAAATTACAGATGGCCGCCAACTGGAGTTTAATCATAGAGAACCTAGCACCTTCCTGATAAAGAGAAACCAAGAACAACAAAATGTCAGGAATCGGGGCTGAGAAGGGATCTAAATTTCATCGTCTGGCCCAGACAGAAAATATTTTCCATTTACCAGATACACTTTCTCAGTAGCAGGTGTCTGAGAATCTAAGATGATACTTTTAACTGGAGAAGGAAGCCTGGACTGAGAAAGGATTACTGGAATTGGAGAAAGCAAGTGGTTAGACAAAGGGTTTAAGAGGAAGCCCCCAGGGATGAGAAATGAGATCCGGAAAGGGATCCAATATCTAGGGAGTATATTTCAGATGAAACAGAAGAAGGGAGACCCATGCCTGACGAGGCCAAAAGGGGGCAATGAGGATGAGAGGAGGCATGCTTTCTGTAAGACCTTGCGGATTATGGGAGTTGGGGGTAAGCATAGAGGAGTCCTGACGGCAGATTATGAACCAGAGCGTCCCTGAGTGACTCTCCCGTCAGGGGATCAGGGCAAAATAGTTGCTGCATTTGTGGTTGACTGGGAAGGTAAAGAGATCGCAGTAAGGTTGACCCCAACGATCGAATATCTAATGTGCCACTGATGGGTTCAGGGGCCACTCGTGAGGACTCAAGATGGATCTGCTGAGTTTCTCGGCCAGCACGTTGGAACTGTCAGGAAGTGACTTGCAAGAAGAAGGTGCCTAGAAGACATCTCCCATTCCCACACTCTCATGGCCTCTCTGTACACGGGATAGGACCCTGTTTCCCCTTGCTTGTTGATGTACCAGACTACTGCCATGTTACCTGTTTGAACTGCTATAGTCCCGAGAGGGAGACACTCTTGAAAGGCTTGTAATGTTAGAAGGACTGCTCTTATCTTCAGGACATTTATGTGCAGTTTGGTCTCTGTGGGGGACCACATGCCTTGAGCCATCCTTCCCTGAAAATACCACCCCCCCCACCCCAACAGGGAGGCATCCGTGGTCACCATAGTTTTGGGTGGGGGAAGACCGAAGGGTCTGCCGAGTCTCAGGTCCTGAGACTGAAGCCACCAAGCAAGGTGATTTCTGCACACGAGTCATCCTGACGGGCATGGACATTAGATAAACCTGAGCGACCCACTGAACCACCAAGGTCCACTGCAGAGCCCACACACGATACCTAGCGAGTGGCACTAACTGGATGGCGGCCACCATCGAGCCTAATGCTTGCAGAATTAGGTGGGCTATTGGACGCTCCAGAACCAGCAAGCGATAGACCTGATCCCAAATAAGTTGAACTCTATGTAGGGGTAGTGCTGCAGTCTCCAACACCATGTCCAGTTGAACCCCAATAAACTCTAGGTTCTGGCACGGAGAAAGACGGGATTTGGGCAGACTGACCATGATGCCAAGATCCTGAAAAAAGTTGGGGGCATAATTGGTGGCCACTGACAGTTAATGCCTCATGGGGGCCGTGAGGAGCCAATCGCCCAGGTAAAGAAAAACCTGGAAGCCTTGTAGCCTGAGATGAGCTGCCACCACTGCCATACATTTGGTAAACACCTGGAGGGCTGTGGTGAGTCCAATGGGCAGGGCTCTAAAGTCTGAACTGTTAGTGACTGGACCCTAACCAAACGCACAGGTGTTTCCTGGAATGTCTGTCGATCTTGATATGATAGTATGCATTCTTGAGATCTACTGAGCACGTCCAATCATCCTTGTACAATAGAGACAGAATAAACTGAATAGTGACCATTTGGAACTTGGACTTCTGGACTGACAGATTCAGTTTGCTGAGATCCAAAATTGGATGCAGGTCCTCAGTCTTTTTGGGTACCAAAAAGAAGCAAAAGTTAGTTCCGGACCTTCGCTGTCCTGCTGGGACCTCTTGGATGACTCTTTTTATAAGGAGGTCTTGAACCTCGAGATGGGCCAACTCCCCTTGGCAGGGTGGAATGTCTGGGAGAGATTTTAATACTGGGGGAACTGAAAAAAGGGGATGACATAACCAGGTTAGTGGGTGCAGGGAGAATCGTCCCCTGACTGCCTCCAGGGCAGCACTTCAGGAGTGCTGAAAGGGCTTCTTCGAGAAGGGTTCCCAGGACCCCTGATTCTGCGGACCCCCCTCTGCCTCTGGGGCGGCATCTACCATTGAATACTCTGCCGCGGCTTGCAGAAGAGGATTCTTGGGGAGCATCTTCAGAGGACTGAGTCCTGCGAAACCAAAGCTTCTTACTCTCTTTTTGATTCTTAGAAAAGGATTGTTGGGGAGAAAAAAACTTGATTCTCACTGCCGACACAATCTTACCCTCCTGCGCACTGCGAGTCAATGTCTCCTTGAAGAAAGGTCCGAACAAGGTCGAACCGTCAAAGAGGGCATTAGTAAAAGACGCCTTGAAGTGTTCTGCAAACCCACAAAGGCCGAAGCCAGGGATGCCGTCTGATGGCAATTCCTGTGCCAGCCATTCGAAAGGTGGCCTCCGCAGCATTGGAGATCAACCTCATCAAGGCATTAGCTAGGGACGTCAGAGTGGATAGCTTAGGAGAGATGAGCCTAAGACTCTCCAGAGGCAGCAACTCTGTATGGGAAGTCCATCTGAAGCTGGGTGAAATGTGCCATGTAGCTGGTTGCCCTCAGTCCGAATGCAGCTGAGGCAAACACAAGCTTTCCAAAACAGTCAATCGCCTGAGACTGTCTGTTCGGGGGATGGACCGAAAAGCTCTGCTTTGCTAGCTCCTTTTTAGTAGCAGCACCATCACGAGGGCATCAGTGGGTACACCCTTACTCCAAAAAGCCTTATCGTTGGGGGACTGAAGAATTTGTTTGCCTTTTTGGGTATCGGTTCCACTGCGTCTGGCTCCTTCCATGCCCTGCCAGCAATGAGTTCTACAGGCTTGTCGTCAGATGGGGACACCCAGGTAGAAGATGGGCCCCAAAGACCTTCAGGAACATGGATTCCTCCGAAGATGGGGTGGGGGAAGACCAACTGCCTCTTTGTTTGAGAATTCCGAGAATACCTCAAAGGACACTTCTTCAGGCAGAAGTCTGGGGGACCCATCTCCCTTCTCAAAATCTGTTTCCTCAGTGAGGACTCTCTAGGGGAGTCCAAGTGCCTCCTCTTACACATCCTCTTCCGAAGGGGTTCCTCCAATGTGGGCTCTGGGGAGGACTCAGAAGAGACTGGGACAACAAGCGGGGTAGTGCCCATCTGAAGGTGTTCATGGGGGGGCTGACCCCGGAAGGATGATGAGGTCTCGCCACCCATGGTCGAGAGGGGCTTGGGAGGAGCAAGAGCCAAAAAAAGGGGACAGCCAAGATGGAAAGGTCCTCTCTACCACTCAGAAGGTCGATGGACTGAACGAAGCCCCCCCCCCGTCCTCTCCCACAGCCGCAGCCACCCTGGAGGAAAGGAGTGACCCCGATGCAGTACTGAGGCCCCCAGACAATACCAGTCCTGAACTTTCTAATGCTGAAGCCCCCAGGGGAAGGGAACGGTCTGAAAACTCTGGGCCCGACCCCCCCCCAAAGAACGAACAACAATCTCACAGGATTGAGGAAGAGTCTATTCTGAGGGCAACGGAACAGAACCTGCCAGGGACCCTGACAGTGTCAGGAAGGGAGGGATACTGTATACTGTTGGCCTCTCACAAGGAATGCACTGGTCCTGGTGTTCCGAACCCAAATGGACTGGAAGAGGAGCATGAAGCCTCGTGGATGGAGAAGGACCCCTAGGCAACTGAGTTGGAGATGGTAGCAAATCCAACTCGAACTGGGCCTTGAGGAAACTCATCATCCTGTCTATATCTACCGGTAGTAAACTCCTGGAAGACTTGGAAGATATGGAAGAATGCCCTGATCTAGCTGGATACCTAGACAATGTCCTACAATCCCTGAAAGGAGACCAATTCTGGCACCTCGGATACGAAGATCTAGATCTAGAGGGGGAGCTACCGACGACTATCGGATCCGGGATAACAACTGGATCTAATGCCCTAATAGGATCCGATGCTTTAGCCGGAAAGCTAGATGGATCCAACAAACGGGATGGATCTGGGGAAGGCATATGCTGAGTCAGATCTGAAGCTCTCCAAGGTGTCGAAGTCTCATATCCGCGGAACTGATCCAAGGCCCGCACAGCAGAAGAGCCCAGATTAGAAGCCAAAGAGGCTGGCCTCAGATCAAAGGATCTGCGATTAGAGAGCCTTGGCTTTTTTGAAGGAGACCCCTTTAGAGGAGGTAAGGACCTCTTCTTAGGATCCTGGGAAGCTGAGGAGGGAGATCCCGAAGTCAGGGGACCACCCTAAGCTAACCCTTCAAGAGCAAGCCCTTGGATTGAATTCAGTACAGATTTTGCATTCAATCTCAAGATAAGGCTCTCCTAAACAATAAACACACTCCTTCTGTGAGTCATAATGGAGCAACTTCCAACCGCACAAGGAGCAGTTTTTAAAGCCAGATGGCTTATCAGACATATTGATAAAGAACTCCAACCTGAGGGAGTCTACGCACATGCACACTACCCCCTTAATAGAAAGAAAAGGCACTAACCAAAACCTTTGAAACTACTACAACTACTTTTTTTTTTTTTTAATTTAGTTTTGTTTGTCTTTTCAGCTTTTCCCAGTTAGGGGTCGCCACAACGGAACTCCGGTTCGCTAATGACTGGCAGTCGATTTTTATGGTGCTGAGTTGCCAGCCCGACGCCCAACCTTCAGCGAAGGCACACCCATTCACGCATGTCTTTCGGAGGACACTCGACTATGGGGAGAACATGCAGACTCCACACAGAAGGCACTCCAGCCGAGAATCGAACAGGAGAACCTCTTGTTGTGAGGTAACAACGCTACCGCTGTACCATCTACTAACTATGGGGAAAGGAAGGACTCACAAGACAAAGGGCGGAAACCCGACCAACAAACTAAAATAAAAGTACAGGGAGGGGAGAAAACTTAGCACTAACTAGACTAAAAACCTAAAAGAAAGAATAGCTGCAGAAAATCTTACCATAACCATAGATGTCCTTCTCTTTCATGCTGCAGTATTCGGTACTCTTGAGTCTCCTCATCTTGCTCCCCAAACGTCCGGCCAGTCTTCAAAGATTTTTAGTCACTGCAAGGTGCGTGGGACACCTGATGTGGCTGGACAAGCGTGGGCCATAAAAGAAACGTCTGCATGCACTAGACCTCAGAAATGAGCGCCCCAGTCAGACTCCAGTCCTAGGAGAAGCTGTGCAAGTCCTGTGCCATCCAATAAGAGAAATGTATGTTAACAAGGGGGACGGAAGGAATACTGCAACATAGAAGAGAAGGACATCTATGGTTATGGTAGAATTTTATATATGTCCTTCTATTCACATGTTGCAGTATTCTATAATCTTGGGTGAGCGCCAAAGCTCACTGTGAGAAAGAAAGTGGTGGCCTACAGGAATTATCTATGAATCCATGGAGGATAGACCTGCACCTAGAGATTTGGTCTAGCTTGTAATGTTTGGTGAATGTGCGGACACATGTCCAAGTGGCTGCCTCTAGAACAGTGGAGGTGTCCAAACCTTTGAAAAAGGCTCCTGGAGAAGCCATAGCCCTTGTGGAGTATTTTTTAACCTTGCATCCCAATGACTGCCCATGGTGTGCATAGCAAAGGGTAATAGACCTGGAAATCCAGGCCGAGATAGTCTGCTTTGTTAGGGCTTTCCCCAGGCGCCTGGGGTGGAAGGAAACAAACAACTGGTCAGACTTCCTGACCGACTTAGTCTTGTGTAGACAGAACCTAAGCTGTCTGTGTACATCAAGGGAGTGTAAGACTCTGTCACTGTTACTTTGTGGGTGGGTGAAGAAGGTGGGGAGGTGAATGGATTGGTTTAAGGAAAGCTCATTGACCACTTTAGGCACGAAGGATGGGTTGATCCTAAGGGTTACCCTATCTTTGTGGAATATGAGAAAGGGGGGAATGACCATGAGAGCCTGTAACTCAGACACTCTTCAGGCTGAAGTTAAGGGCACAAGGAGTACTGTCTTCCATGTGCAGTATTTCAGGGAAACCTTGGATGCTGGTTCAAAGGGGGTACCGTGAGCTTCTCCAGAACATAATTCATGTCCCATTGAAGGGGGAATGGGCTTCCTGGGAGGGGGGGCCTGAGATGTAGTACTCCTTTTAAGAACTTTGAGGGCAATCTGGAAAGCCAGAGGGGTTCCAGAGACAGAAAAGCTGTAATGGCAGATAAGCCTTGATGGATGAGTATGCTAATCTTGTCTGTAAGAGTTCACACAGATAGGACAGTACTAAAGGGACCTTGTTCTGTAATGGGTCCAACTGTCTCTAGAGACACCATATTGAGAATCCTTTCCACTTGGATACATAAGATCTCCTCATATTAGGTTTCTTGGCCTCCTGCAGGACTGTGAGCACAACCTCACTGTACAGGTGTCTGTAAGGGATCAGAATTATATCACCCACAGGGTGAGGTGTAGAGATTGCCAGGTTAACTTGTGGTGATTGCCCTTGGCTAAATGCAGGAGGAGGGGGAAACCAGCAAAGGTCACCAGCAAGAATTTTGGTCTGTCCTACTGACTCTTCACTAGGACTTCCTGAATAGGAAGGAAAGGGGGAAATGCATAGAGAAATATCCCCCTCCAAGAAACTGAAAAGGCATCCGTTGCCCTTGCCAGAGGGCTGGGTAGTCTGGTACAGAAGGAAGGAAGTTGCCTGTTCATGGGGAAGACAAACAGACCTATTTGAGGGGCACCCCATCTTGGGTTGACAGGAAGGTCTTCATGATATCACTCCAAATCCTGCACCCCAGGAAGATTAAGTCCTGGACGGGGGTCAGGCCTGACTTGGGATAGTTTATCTGGAAACCCACTGCCTGCAGTTGGGAGAGGGTTTTCTGCAAGTGGAGTAGGAGGGATTCTTTGCAATCTGTCTGGATGAGCAGGTTGTCTAGGTAAGGGAAAATCTGGACGCCTTGAGTCCTGCAGAAGGCTATCAATGGTGCCAGGCACTTGGTGTGAAGACCCTTGGTGCTGTAGAGAGAGACCGAAGAGCAAGGCCGAGAAATGATAGTGAGAAGAGGCCACAGAGAAACATAGGTATCTTCTGAAATTGGGCCTTATGGGTATGTGAAGGTAGGCATCTTTAATGTCGAAAGTGGCCATGAACCCGAGGCAAGATCAAAGGGAAAAGGGTTTGCAAGGTGAGCATCTGGAAGGTGTGCACTTGCAGGAAAAGATTTAGGTGGGAACAGTCCAGGATTGGTCTCCAGGGTCCTACTTTTCTTTGGTCTAGAAACAGCCTAGAATAGAAGCCATTTCCCCTTCCTGTCTGTGGAACAGGCTGGATGGTGCACTGGGCCGTGAGGTTGTTCAAAACTGTTAGAAAGCGAGGGAGCTGCTCTTTGGGGGGCTGAGGGATACCCCTCCTAGCTGCTGGTTTGATCCAGGTCATAAAGTACCCATTTTCTATTATGGATAAGACCCACCTGTCTGTAGTGATGTGTCTCCACACCTGGAGACAGTGACAGAGCCTTACTGATAGTGGGATGGAGGGGGTGAGGGGTTCAAGAATGGCAGGTAGTCACAGGCTACCTGGCCTGTCTTAAAACTGAGGCTTCTGAGCTGTAGGTTGTGTAGGTCTGGCAGGAGTGGGGTCTATATCAGTTCAACGAAAAAGCACATCATCAAATACAACAATCTCAAACTTCTAACCATGAAATCTGAAAACATCAAATGCTCAGAACAGCAAATGTTTTTCCTGGGAAAAAATTCACTGTTCCGAGAAACACACACACACACACACACACACACACACACACACACACACACACACACACACACACACACACACACACACACCAAAAAAACAAAATCCGCACACATACACTTAAAATCCTACATCTAAACCTACACTAAACTGTACATACAGTACTATCTATCCACTATCCTTAACCCAAACCCTAACCCTAAGGTCCGTCACTATCGTACACTCACCTCACCCGCTCCCTAACCCTAACTCACATACCCCGCCCTAACCCTGAAGTCTATCACTATCGCACACTCACCTCACCCGCGCCCTAACTCACATACCCCACCCTATTCCTCACGTCCACACAATCGCACACTTACCTGAACCCAACCCGTAACTTTCCACCACAGTGCTGAAAATAGCGAAGCCACAGAAATGGACAACCAAATTCTTTCCCTAGGAAAAAGTTGGTTATCTGCAGCTTTGATATTTTCAGCTTGCTGTTTTCAGGTCGATATTAGACCATGCAAAGTATTAACACTTCGATGATCTAATATAGACCCATAGGAGTGGACTGCTTCCTGGCAGCTTTCCTAGGTCTAGCTGGGGGAGTGAGAGCAGAGCGCTTCCTAATAAATTGTGTTCTAGACAGGCAGTTTCTATTAAACTTCGGGAGAGCAGAGCGCTTCCTAATAAATTGTGTTCTAGACAGGCAGTTTCTATTAAACTTCGGGAGAGCAGAGTGCTTCCTAATAAATTGTGTTTTAGACAGGCAGTTTCTATTAAACTTCGGGAGAGCAGAGTGCTTCCTAATAAATTGTGTTCTAGACAGGCAGTTTCTATTAAACTTCGGGAGAGCAGAGCGCTTCCTAATAAATTGTGTTCTAGACAGGCAGTTTCTATTAAACTTCGGGAGAGCAGAGTGCTTCCTAATAAATTGTGTTTTAGACAGGCAGTTTCTATTAAACTTCGGGAGAGGAGAGACAAACAAGTGTTTTAGGTCTTGTAGCTCCTTCCCCTTTTGTTGCAAAATCTTAAATAACTCTGCTACCTTGAAGCCAAACAGAGCTGAGTTGTCTAAAGGGCCATCAAGGAGCTTTGTCCTGATGTCATCAGGTAGTAGCTGAAGTCTTAGCCACGAATACCTTCCAAGGACAGAAGCTAATGCAGCAGACCTAGCAGAGGCCACAGCAGCATCATAGCTACACCTAATGGAATGTCTGGTGACCAGGGAGGTCAAGGTAATGAGGATGGACAGTTGAGCGTTGACCAGGGCATCAGGAATGTCAGACAACTGTTTAAGGACTTTTTCCAAAAGAGCTAGGGAATATTTGGACAAGTGGGTCTGATAACTGACTGCCCTGAAAGCCAGGTTAGAGGACGTGTAGACCTTTTTGCCCAAATGTTCAATAGCCTTGCTGTCTTTGTCCATAGGGTGGAGGGAAGAAGGAAGGAGTTTGGATGCCTTGTCTGTAGAGACTAAGATTGTGCCTGGGTCAGCTCCAGGGCATTTCACTAGGAATTTGGCTGGAACTTTGTAGAACCTATCAGGCCAGCAGGCAGCAGGAGGCTGCAAGTCTGGGTTCAGTGAAACTGCAGTGAAATAATGGCAGTACTGGGGGGTAACTGAAGGAGCAGGGGAATCCATGTGGACAAGTTCACAGTACCTTTTCTGTACCTCTGTCATCTCAGATGAATCCCATTTAAAGTGCTCCCTCATCTTAGCTATGGTTTCCCCAAAGGTGAGATCCTCTGCTGGGGAATCTGCTTCAGCAGATTCTTCCTCGGGGGAGGCACAGCCAAGAGGGGAGGGGAGTTGAGAAATATAGGAGAGTGATTCCTCTGAGGAGGACTCAGAGGATTCCTCCTCTTCCACCTGAGAAGAGTCTAAGGCTTGGGGCCTAGGACTCAACACAGGGGGAGGGACTGGTAAAGCTACTGAAGCAGCAGGTCTCAAGGCCATGAATGCATTAAAAAGGCTTTGCGAGAAAGCCTGCCAATCTGACTGACTTTCCACAGTAGGAGAGGTAGGCTTCCTCTTTTCTTTCTTCTTTAAGGATGGCCTAGCAGGCGTCTGGACTGGAGTAGGCATGGGGTTGGACGGCATCGTGGTAGTGGAGGGATCCGCCCGGTTGGTCAATGCAAGCCTGGGTTCTCCCTTGGCGTTGGAAGCCAACATCTGCAGGGCATCTGAGGACATGCTTTCCGCACAGGGCTCTTCTGCTTCCATGTTGGTACCCACTGTATCCGTATCGGTGGTAACCAATTGTACCTCCAGGCTGGTGACGGCCACAGGATAAACGTCGGGAGGCAGAGGCGCAGCTATGGTTACAGGCCTTACGATCTTGTCCTTTTTTTTGGGTGTTTCGGTGGGCAAATTGGACGGCCCCACCATGCCTAATGCTAACCGCTTGAAATGCTGATTCTCTAGATATATACTTAATGTGGAGTCTGCTATGCAGAGGTTTTGGGAAAAGGCCTGGCAGATAGGGCAGGTCTTATGGCCGTGGGACAGTCCTGAGCAAAAGAGGCAAAGCTCATGGGCGTCTTTATGGGGAATCTGTATATACTTAAGGTGGAGTCTGCTATGCAGAGGTTTTGGGAAAAAGGCCTGGCAGATAGGGCAGGCCTTATGGTCGTGGGACAGTCCTGAGCAAAAGAGGCAAAGCTCATGGGCGTCTTTATGGGGAATCTGTATATACTTAAGGTGGAGTCTGCTATGCAGAGGTTTTGGGAAAAAGGCCTGGCAGAAAGGGCAGGCCTTATGGTCGTGGGACAGTTCTGAGCAAAAGAGGCAAAGCTCATGGGCGTCTTTATGGGGAATCTGACAGCCACACTTGCACTTACCTTTTCTGGATGACATAAACAAACACTAGTATGAAATGACTCAAATACAAAGGGTTCCCAGCAGGGGTACTTATCTCAAAGATCTTAGATCCGACAGACGGTACGGCAGGAACCGCTAACGTTCAACTGGCAGCACAGAAATTTTGAGGTCTGGTGTGTGCAGACGTAATTTTTATAGCCCATGTTCGTTTAGCCATGTCAGACATGCCACGCACCTTGCAGTGACTACACACTTTTAAAGACTGGCTGGAAATTCGGGTATTAAGAGGAGGAGGTCCAAGAGTACAGAATACTGCAACATGTGAACAGAAGAACATCTACAAAAAGACTAAAGGGCAGAAAAGCTACTAACCCCTCCCCCCGAGGAAAAAAAAGAACAAGCACTATGTGCAATATATACTACATACAATATGCTCTATATGAGATGGAAGTCAGTTATGAATTTTATGCAAGCTGAGAACATGCAAAAGGCCATAATAAGGTGTGACTACCAATTCGTTGTGCATAAGATTCTAAAGAGCAACATTTCTTTTGCTCTTCAATGTTTATACCCATTTGTTCCTCTAGGCAACATGTTTATACCCATTTGTTCCTCTAGGCAACATGTTTCCTTAAGGATAAGAGCCAATTAAACCACAAGTGGTACTGTCATCTGCTCAGGGATGGTTGTCTTCTCTTTATGGTCTTAACTCCCCAAGCATGTCCAGTATGCTTTCTTCCATAAGGACATGCAATGGACATAGTGTTAGACTGTCACTCAAATCTGTGCGTGATATTAGCCTCCAAGTAACACCACCTCTTGGGACAAGCATGCCATGCACATTTCTCTAGTCTCCACTAAGGAAATAAATGCATTTTATGTGCCCTAGACATGTGTCGCCCCACATGAGCGATGCAAATGGGCATAGTTCCCTTCACAGCTCTCCCCTCCTCAAGCAGCTCCAGCAGTCATAAATCAGAAACTGTCTTGAAAAATATCTCACTAAGAGCAACAGAAGAAGCAATAACACAAACAAAAGGTTAACAGCTGTCAATCATTTATCAAGTGTGTTACCTACTTAATACTACAGGCATCCATCAATATATAACAGCATCTACAGATCAAAAGATTTACACAACATTCTGCAAGTGTGATTATGGACACTACAACATTAGAATGAATAAAGCAAATCTGAGTTTATTTTCCATCCTATGTTAATATAAACAGCACCTCGGGTCTCCTGTGAAAAGAGGCTACTAGGCTAGTGAGACAAACCCAATCAAATAAATAAATAAATGTGAATTTGTAAACATAAGAACAGAAAACTTGATGAGAAATAATTTTTCAGCAAGTTATTGAATCACTGCTGTTGTATGGAACCTGTAAATGTAAATATACTACCACGATCATGAATGAACTTAACGTTACAATCTTAAAATGTCTGAAATTATATAACAAGTTTTGAACAAACACAGACTTGTTCAGCATGCAAGACAGATGCAATACACAGTCTGCACAGCAAACTGAGTTTGGCTCTTTTTTACAGCAAACACAGTGAGTAATGAACAGGAGACAAGCTATATACCCATAATGAGTCATTATGTGTACTAGCTTTAATGAAAGTGCTGACAATAGAGGGCAGTGTTCGCACAGATACAGTGCCTTGCTGTTAGGAGGCTGGGTGTGACTGAGAACAGTGTTTACAAACAAAAAGTCATTACTTACCACAGATGCACCCATTGTATCAAACCAAATGATCAGAAGAGTTAGGAATCACAGCAAATACAAGGGATTCAGAAAGCCCAGCAGTGTTCCTCCTAACCGTTTCCTCCCAAACACGAAACCGTTATGTAAGAGTGGATATTCAGTGCGAAAAAGTGGAAACACTGCAATTTAACCTTTTTACGAAAACTACAGCAAATGCACACTTTGCCATCCTTCTGAAGGGGGAGAATCCACTAGCATTCTTCCTCATTTCGCCTTAAACATGACCTACGTACCTTGGCAAACTGTACTTCAAGTAGCTTTGCCAGTGACTCCTAAAAAATACATGAGCTGGCTCTCTGATAATAACTCATCACAAAAGTGCACCACACTAATATACACGAAATGGAGCCATGTCAAAAGGCTAAAATTAGTGATTCTAACTGCTTCTTGTGGTTTGGCACTTGCGCATGGATTTTTCATCCACACTTCTCCGGGGAATGAGCTACAGTACTCAGGCGAATGGCTGAAACATATGTATGGTACTCAGGACAGCCAAGGTGGGATGACCAGCTGTGAAAGAAACCTATCCAACTATCCATCCATCAGTATGTCTGTCTGTCCATCCATCCATCCAGTTTCTTAGCTGTATAACTTGGTGGTGGTGCAGAGGTAACAAGTTTCTTAACTTTAACAACAGTTCCCACCGATCCTGTAGAGTGGCCAAGCATACCGATTGCTATAATTTCTCTCAAGTGTACTCTACACTGTTCTGTAATCTTATTTCATTGAGCTGCGCCTAGTACACTTCCTGAAGAAGGCACACAGACGGCATTCTTACAAAATGCGCAAACCACCTTAACTGACACTTATCACCCCAAAAGGGGAATCGCTATATTCTGAGGGCCTAACAAGAACAGTGAGCCCAGCGACTCTGAAGATGTTACTTGCAACTATGATCTCATCCTTTTAGTGACTACCCAGCTCATATTAATACATACAGACAGACACACAGACAGAGACTGACAATACTCACTTTGCCACCATGCAACAGCTGCTATACCACAGTTGTACCCAGCTGCTGCTATCGCTGCTCCTTACCTTGGAATGAGAAAGTATTGTGTGAGAACTTATCATAACTTTAGATGGCCTTCTATTCATATGCTGCTGTATCCATAACATCAGGGAGTTTGCCTCTGGTGAACTCTCACACGTCCAGCTGTTATACAAAAGTTAAATGCTACTGCTAGGGTGCACACAATGCCCTGCATCTCTCTTTAGGACGTTGGTTGTAAACAGACATTGGGTATAAAGCAGATGTCAGCTTGCACCTTCTTCAGAATTGAATGCCAACAGAATAGAGCAGCATACAGAAGAGAAGGCCATCTAAAGTTATAGTAAGTTCTTACACAACAATACTATGTCCTTCTATTCATATGCTGCTGTATCCATAACATCAGGGAGAGAGAAACAGCTCCTGTCCTAAGAAAAGGTTGGAGGACCAGAAACACTTTCCACAAACCCATAAAGGATGATTCTGGCAAATCCTGCTCTGGCTCTAGAGACAATGTCCAATTTGTACTCCTTAGTGGATGTGTGGACAGAGGACCACTTAGCTGCTTCGAGAATAGCAGCTGTGTCTAAAACTTTAAAGAATGCCCCTAAGGAGGACACTGCCCTAGTGGAGTGCGCCTTTACAGGAGAGGGGAGCAACCTACCATAGGTTGTGTAACAGAAGGAGATGGTTTTAGATATCCAAGAGGATATACTTTGCTTGGAAACAGGGTGCCCCAGGGCTCTTGGGTAGTAAGAGATGAAGAGCCTGCCAGACTTGGGGATGGGTTTGGTTTTGGCCAAATAATATCTGAGCGGTTTATGTATATCTAAGAAGTGAAGTATCCTCTCTGCCAGGTTTTATGGAGAGGGAAAAAAAGTTGGCAGGTTGATAGCCTGGTTCAAGGAGAGTTCATTAACTATTTAGGCATGAAGTTGGGTGAGTATGTAAACATACTCTGTCCTTATGGAAGACCGTGAAAGGGGAAGAGGCCATAAGTGCCTGGAGCTCCAAAACCCTTCTGATTGAAGTGACAGCTACCAAGAGTATAATCTTCCAAGTGCAGAGTTGGAGGGAGCAGTCTTTGGCTGGTTCAAAGGGTGGGAGAGTCATTTTTTCTAGAACAAAATTTAGATCCCAAGGAGGCAGAATGAGCTTCCTTGGGGACCTGAGATGTAGTGCCCTTTTCAAAAAGAGATTGACTTCCAACCTTGAAGCCAAAGGTGATACCAGTGGCAAGCATGCTGAGATGGCAGATAAATGGGTTTTAATGGAGGAGTAGGATAGTCCAAACTTAATTAGATCACACAGGTAAGACATGACCACTGGTGGGTCTGCCTTCAGTGGCTGTAAGTTGTTTTTCCTGACATCATACAGAAAATCTCTTCCACTTAGACAGGTAAGATTTCCTGGTAATGGTTTCCTGGCCTCCTGCAAAACCTGGAGCACGTCCTCTGTGCACAGGTGTCTGTAGGGAATCAGCGCCCTTTCAGCGCCCCATCACCCACAGTGTAAGGTTTAGTGAGGACAATTGGGGGTGTAAGACTGTTCCCTTCTCCTGTGTGAGCAGGTCCATTTGGTGGGGTAATGTGGTGATTGCCCTTGGCTAGATGTAGTAACAGGGGGAACCAATGCTGCCTTGGCCAATACGGAGTCACCAGCAAGATATGAGGCTGTTCCATCTGAATTTTCAGTAGGATTTGTTGTATATGACAGGGAAGGGGGGAATGCATAAGTGTACATCCCCTTCCATGGGACTGACACAGCACCCACCTTCCATGCTTCTGGGAGTGGTGCCCTGGAGCAGAAGGATGGGAGGTGCCTGTTCATGGGGGAGGCAAAGAGATCCACATCTGGAATACTCCATCGATGGACCAGGTCCAGAAACACGCCCCTGTTCAGCATCCACTCGTGAGACAGGGTCATGATCCTGCTTAATGAGTCTGCCATCACAGTGTCTGCAGAAGGGATGTATACAGCTTGCAACAAGATCCGTTTTTCCAAGGTGATTTCCCAGGCCTGCAGTGCTAGCCTGCAAAAGGAGGTAGGATCTTGCCCCCCCCCCCCAGTTGCTGATGTACCCCAGCACCATGGTATTGTCTGTGTACCACCTCAGGGTGCCTGGTAGAAGCTGATCCTTAAAGATTATGAAGGCCAACATAAAGGCTGTCATTTCCTTGATACTGATGTGATCTTTCTGCTGAGTGCGGGTCCATGAGTCCCTCACTCTCCATACTCCTTAGTCTGCACACCACCCTGTGTCTGATGCATCTGTAAAGTGATCCTGGTTGTGTGGGGGGGGGGGCACTGGTTGTAAGGGCAGGCCAGGATTTGCTTGAATCTGGGTTATCCACCACTTCAGTTCCCTGCCCAGGCATGGAAGCATGGGGATCATGAACTCTAGGGGATGTAAGTGTTGCTTCCAGATTGTTCTCAAGTACCACTGGAATTTCCTCATGCGAAGCCTTGCCAGCAGTACCATGTGGATGGTCGATGCCATGAATAGTAGGGTTCTGAGGAATTCCCTAGCTGAGATGGCTTTGAGAGGAAGAATTTCCCAAAAGTAAGAAGTGAGCATCACAATTTTTTTGGGGGGAAGGCAGGCCATCATCTCCCTTGTCAGAATCCTACATCCCAGCATCCCAGAAACACCTGATCCTGTGAGGGTATCAGGGAAGATTTTTTGAGGTTTACAGTAAATCCCAGATCTGTTAAGAGGGAGATGGTGAAGTCCAGGTGCTGTAAGGCCATCATACTTGATGTAGCCTGAATGAGGATGTCATTGAAGTAGGGGAAAAGTTGTATTCCCTTTGTCCTGGCAAAGGCCATGACTGGAACCAGACATTTTGCAAATACTCTTGGGGCCATAGAGAGACGAAATGGTAAAGCACATAACTGAAAGTGTGCAGAATCCCCTGAGAAGCAGAGGAATTTCCTGAAGAGTGGATGTATTGGGATGTGTAAGTAGGCATCCTTTATATCCAAGGATACCAAGAAGGCCTGTAGAAGGATCGGGGTAGAAGGGTAGGTAGAGGAACCATCCGAAAGGAGGGAACCCAGTGGAAGGTGTTGAGGTGTGATAGGTCCAGGATAGGTGTGATAGGTCCAGGATAGGTGTCCAGGGATCTTCCTTTCTGGGGACCAGGAAAATTCTTGAATAAAACCCGTTTCCTCTTGCAGGTGAAGGGACTTCCTAAATTGTTCCCTGAGTGAGAATTTCCTACAGGACTGGGGAGAAGCGTGTTAGTTGTTCTCGGGGGGGGGGGGGGGTTGAAGAATGCCTTTGGGAGTAGGTTTAGCCTCCCAAGTCATGAAGTATCCCTGCTTTATGATAGATAAGACCCAAGAGTCCAGAGTAACCTGCTTCCAAGCAAGGAGTAAGAGGGAGAGGTGCATGGAAAGGGGGGTGTCTGGGTGAAGAACCTGGTAGTCACAGGGTACTAGGCTTCC
Source organism: Protopterus annectens (assembly GCF_019279795.1). Lineage (NCBI taxonomy): Eukaryota > Metazoa > Chordata > Ceratodontiformes > Protopteridae > Protopterus > Protopterus annectens. The sequence goes on along the minus strand of NC_056749.1, from coordinate 773,517,020 downwards.
CCTGAAAGGACTGTTTAGATGAAGGAGTGGAAGAAACAGACCTAGAAGGGGGCTGTTTCCTGTGGTCCTTTCTGGTCTTAGCTGGCATTTTCCTAACTGAGGTTCTCACAAAAGAGGTTTTGGCAGGGTAATTCCTTTAAAAACGTGGGACTGGGAAGACAAAAATATGTCTCAGTTCCTGGAGTTCCTTGCCTTTGTCTGGAGGGCCTTGAAGAGGTCAGCAGTAGCAGTACCAAACAAGTCTTTAATGTGTAGAGGAGCGTCCAGGAGTTTAGATTTGATATCATCAGGAAGGGGCTGCAATCTAAGCCAAGAATATCTTCTGTTGACAGATCTAGAGGTGGCAGCCCTGAATGAAGCTTCTACGGCATTGTCACTACACTTAATAGAGTGTTTGGTTACACCAATTGTTTCACCACATCTGCCATCAGAGCCAAAGAGTATTTGGCCATATGTGTTTGGTAGTTGATGACTCTTACTGCTAAGGTGGTAGAGGTGTATACTTTTTTCCGCCGGATGTTCCATCAGTCTGCTCCGAGGGCAGTAGTGAGGTGGAGAGAAGTAATTTAGAAGTTTTATCAGCAGCCACAATAATAACTGTAGGGTCTGCAGATGGGACTTTGTACAAAAATTTAGCTTCATCAGGGATCTTACAGAATCTATCTGGGCATTTGGGTGCAGGGGGCTATGAATCAGAGTTTTATGAAGTAGCCAGGGAAGCATCCAGGAAAGCTGGGTGTACGGGGGTACAGCAGAGGGGCTAGGAGACTCCAAATGGAGTAGGTCATTATATCTCTTTTGGGTCTTGGTGACCTGGCTGCTGTCCCACTTGAAGAAATTCTGCATTTGTGTAATAGTCTCACCAAAGGTGAAGTCCTCGCCTGGGGAGTCTGTGCCATTGGACTCCTCCTCTCAGGAGGCATAACCCAAAGGAGAAGCAATTTGGGAGGAATAAGTGAGGGATTCATCATCCAATGAATCCTCTTCTATAGAGTAGACGTTGGGAGCAGGTCCATTAGGGGTAGAGGCTGAAGGGGCCTGAGCCAGAGTCAGGGCCTGACGCAAGGCCAAGAAGGTGTTTAGAAGGCCTTGGGTGAAGGCTGCCAATCTGGAGACTGTTCGACGGAAGGGGTAGACGGAGGCTGATGGGTGTTGTATCAGCTTCCTCTGGGATATCCGCCAAAGGAAGATCCGAGGACTCCGGCTCGGACTCCGGGCCTTCACCTGCCTCGAGAGGTACGGCTGGAATGGAGGGCACAGCAGTCAGTTTAGGCCTAGACTTTTTCGCCTTCTTGACTGGAGGCTTGTCCCACGAACCTGATGTTGGATCCATACGAGAATCTAACCGTTTAAGCCTCTGATTCTCTAAGTAGAGTTGCAGTGCTTCTAAGTGGCTTCTAATGGTTTTGGGGATGAAGGACTGGCAAATATTACAGCTGGTTGTGTTCTTGGCCTAAGTACAACAGGCACAGCTCATACAAGTCCTTATGTAGAATTTGTCTTCCACACCTACACTTGCCCTTCCTACCTGACATGAACCCAAAGCAATAGCAAGCAAATAATAAAAAAACCCTATGGGGTGCTTATCTGAAGTCGGCTGGTGAAAATTCCCTTTTTCTGAAAATGTGCCGACCGGAGCTGGCAGTCACACGGGTGGCAGAAAATGTCTTGGGAAGGTGCGTACTGACGTCTGCTTTATATCTGATGTCCATTTATGACCAGTGTCCCAAAGAGAGATGCAGGACATCGTGCGCACCCTAGCGGTAGAATTTAACTTTTGTATAATGTCTAGACATACGAGAATTCACAAGAACTAAATTCCCTGATGTTATGGATACAGCAGCATATGAATAGAAAGATATCCTAAGTTACTTCCTCTTTTCACTTGGAAGTAGTTTCTTCACCCACACTTGCAAAAAACAATGTATTCTCTCCCAGTACATAATCATCACCTCTGATTTCAAGGTGCAGATTTTCGTCCCAACTACTTAACACTCAGCAATGGAGGAATGATGAGGCAAGGCCTACTCACCCCACTCTCTCTCAATGGCAGTAGGGTCGAGTGGCACATTCCTGGAGTGCAGACTCTGTTTAGGATCCCCAGTGCTAAGGGGAGATCACTCAAAGCAATCTGCTTGCAAAAGGGCAGGGTCAAAGGGTCACATTGGGGATGCCTCTATTGAAAGTGGGAGAGAAGCCACTCCCTTATGCCCACTGCACACTACCTTTTAGTAGGTAGCAGGCACATGCAGTGGGAATGGATATGGCCTTAAAATGAAACCTGCCAATTTCCCAGGACCGAGGAAAGCTCCACTCTCCCCACTTGGCCCCCCGAAAGAACAAATGAACCACATGACTCCTGGCTTCTGAGAACAAAAGACTAAAATGACAAGTGGCACAGAGGCCTGAACAGCAAGAGGGTAACGGGGGTAAATATAAACGCAAGAGGGTAACGGGGGTAAATATAAACGCAAGAGGGTAACGGGGGTAAATATAAATGCAAGAGGGCAACAGGGTAAATATAAACCCAAGAGGGTAATGGGGGTAAATATAAAAGCAAGAGGGTAACGGGGTAAATATAAACGCAAGAGGGTAACGGTGGTAAATATAAACGCAAGAGGGTAACGAGGTAAATATAAACGGAAGAGGGTAACGGAGGTAAATATAAACGCAAGAGGGTAACAGGGGTAAATATAAACGCAAGAGGGTAATGGGAGTAAATATAAAAGCTAATTAAAATGTCTGAAGAAGAGCTTATTTTACTTTTATGGACAAATACAATGATTATACTATAATGATAGAAACTCTGACTGTAGCTGCTCAAAGTTCTAACTTTATGTAGTTTTACACCTAGACATATGTAATCACTATACAATGATTCAGATTGTGCTTACTTAAAGCTCTGACTTTGTCTGCTTAAGGAAAGTATTAAGAATCAATGATTGCCCAAAGTCCTTCTCGCAGGTATGCCAGGATGGTGGCACTGTGATGTAACGCCAGTATCAAATCCAACAGTGTGATTCTCAGCTCAGAACAAAAACTAGTTGTAAACAGTGACAACAAATCTGCATCAATTTCTGGAACTTGTTTTTGCGATAAGGAAAAACAGAAAGAAATCGGTTGAAATCAACAAAAATAAAATGGAGTCAGCACATCTGACTTTCTCAGTTCCTGCCACACTACACATTGTTTATGGCAACACTTAGTAAAGCTTCCATGATGTCGACATCTCCAGTTAAAAAAAAAAAACAAGTTATGTAGAAAAGCAAAGCATTCAGATATGGCAACTGAATTAGAAGAACTTGAGAACTTAAGTATAGTCAGGAGGTGTCAAAAAGACTGACTCTCATTGTAAGCAAGTAATTCAGTTTAAAGCACACTTACAAGGCAATATCAAACTCACATCCCCAGCTTACACTAACTGCGAGTCCAAGCTTGTTTCTATGATATACTTTTGGGAACAGTAACTAAGCTAGGCACTGTCTGCATTACCACAGTAGTTAACTTTGCCGCTTTAGTACAAATGGTGACTCGTATCACTTTAGCAACCAATCTGCCCCTCTTCAGGGCACGCTGGAGATATATACTTGCATATTAGTCTGGTTTCTACTCTGCATCAGTTGAAAAAGTTACTGTTGTGCTTGCCTACTCATTGCAGTTGTATTAATTGTTAAGTAATTTTTTTAAGCCAGTCATATTCATTCTAATATAAAAGCTTTTATTACTGTTCCACAAATTTCATGGTGGCATTTATATTTCATGTGTTGTAATATCTGTTGTTAATGTACTGTCTTACTCCTGTGGCTCTGGCTGGGCAGAAGAGTGCACCTCCTCAGTTAACAAACCACAGATAGATAAATAAATAAATAACTGATTAGGAGCAGAGTGAGTGAGTACAGTTGCAGGAGTTACAGCGACTGGCCAGATGGCTGGCGGATGCTCACCCATAATGCGCAGGTTCACACCATATATGGGCAAGAAAAACTGGTACAACAGAATGTACAAATCCACCCCGTTATGACGAACCCCCGCTGCTGGAACTAAGGAAGAATTCTTTTGATTTAGATCTACCTACACGTATGCAAATAAGGAAGAAACCATAGGGTCTTTTTAAGCCTAGCCATGCATCACACATCTCTGACAATTTCTGGTACCCTTGATAAGTGTAAGCAGGGCTTGGGAAATGAAGCATTTACAAGCAGGAGCCTAGGAAGTGAAGCATTTACAGGCTGCCTGTGTCCATTAGAGACATAGGTGCCAAACTAGAGATGAATTTCCTGTTCCACATCCAATTGTCCAAGTTACACTTGAATTGGGTTAGGGAGGAACTCTGTTTCACATGGATGGGGAGCCTGTTCCAGAGAAGGGATAGTCTCTGGGATACATACCTGTCTCTCCAGCAGGTACTATTTATATCACAAAAAAGGTTTAAGTCTTTAGAATGGGCAAATCTGGTGCTATGTGTTTTGCAGACACACAGGAGGTCCATCAGGGTGGGGTCTGACAATGCCTTGTATGCCACACATAGATCTCCCTTCAGTAGTCTGTAGGAGACAGAATACGGGGTTAGAGCTTTGAAGTGGTCTGCCGGGGACATGTTACATATGCCTTAGACACAACTTTATGTATGTTCCAACTGTTGGGTGCGCTTGGTTATGTATGTACCTAAGGGGGCACTGTACTGAATGACAGGGCTGATGAATGCTGAATATTGTGCAGCAGTGACCTCCTTGGACCTAGATGCCATACCTTTCTTTCTAAGTTGCACAATATGGAAATATTTCCCCACTACTGTAGACATGTGATGGTCGGCGGCTAGATTACTGTCTAACTTGTGTGCCCAAGTCCCTGACTACTGGATCGACTCTTAGGGGTGTGCTGTCAATATTCCTGGGGTGAATAACTTCCCAAGGGATACTATTATGCACTTATTAACACTTAAGTTTTATTCCATGGCTCTAACACAAGTTACTTGTCTGTGACAGCCCTTCCTGGAAAACATAAGTGTTGGTGGGGGATTCTATGGCTGCTCCTAATTTGCAAACACATGCAAATTTGGTGAGCCTGAGACCCTTGACATTGGCTTTAACTTCAGAGAAGTAAATGCCAAAAAGGAGCGGTCCCAGAACCGATTCTTGAGAGGCTCTGCTTGTGAATGGCCGCATTGTCAGAAAATTTACCAGCAACTGATTCAAGGATTATCTGTCAAGTTTACTCAATTGCAAACAAATGTAAGTGAAACTTGTATTTGCATTTTCTCACATGCACGGCAACCTTAGATTTTGTTATATTTAAAGGGGGTTGTATAGAGTTGCCCCTATGCACTCGGTATGTGGGCTGTTCTGCCCCTTCCCCAAAAGCATTCTTTAAGTCAAACGATATGTCACATCTGTTACAGGGTCCCCTAGAAACCCTGCCTTCTTGGAGAGACTAAAGGAAGACCAAATGGAGGACTCTGCCTGACATATTCATGAGCTCCCCCTTATTCAGCAAGAGGGATTCCTCTTCTCTGATTACCTGAGTAGTGTGATAAAACAAGAAGAAGCTGAGGGGTGTCACAATGATGTCCTGCTGAGGAGAACACCTTACTTTTCTCTTACCAGGTCTTCTTCTGCGAAGCCTGTCCAATGAATCTCTCAAAGGGGCATTCAGTGCAGCCTGCCTCAACATTTCACTGTAGGAAAGAGTATCTGAACCACGATGTCAGATGTGTACACTTCCAGGTGCGGTTTCCTTGCCACAGCTTTGATACAAAGTTGTAATGAGCTACAAGAAAAAACACATGGGAAGTCATCACATTGGTCCTCTGTAGAGACTCCTAAGTCATATGACAGGTGAAATAAACATTTAAGAGACCTAAAGCCCAAAAATGACAGAACAAAATTAGGAGTTATGTACTTATATAACTTGGTCTATGTGCTGTCCTTTCTCATTCTTCCTCACTGATGGGTTGCGGATCCGATCCTCAGATCGTACTCGGCCACATCTTCCAGACTTCAGCTCCTAGTCTTGGGCTCCTCCCTCCTCCCATAATGCACCACACCACCTCTAGGGATGATCGAGTTTGCTGCCTATGTTTACTGAATTATAGAGACAGGACAGATAAGAAAGAATTATGACTGAAATCCTGGAACTCAAAGTTACAGTAAAATCGGATATCCTTCTAGAAATAATATAAGGCCGGGGATGCCTGGAAGGGAAGGTGAAGAAGAAAGAGAAAGGAGAACACATATACCAAGTTATGTAGGTACGTAACCCCCAAGTTATCTAAGTACATAACCCTAAATATCACGTTGTCCTTCTCATTCTCCATCACTGATAGGTAGAGTCCTCAGCTACATAATCTTTGGGAGACTCTCAAAGAAGGATATGCCAGAGCAGTGTCAAGACCAAAGAAAGGTCTGTGTTTGGAGACAATGGCCAATTTGTAATGCCACACAAGAACATGAATATACAAACAAATTACTGAAAGAGAGATATGTTAGAGAGATGTGTTAGGAAGGAAAATAAGGTAGTCATGGATCTGATAAATAACTCTAGGATGACGAGGCAATTCTAAAACACTTTATAAACAACTGATCAAAACATAGTCGATAGATTAATTGACCAGGGTTATATAAACAGGACCACTTAGACCAAGCAGAGAAAAGAAAATGAGATAAACAGTGGTCAGATTTCCTGTGCAGTCAGTCCCAGAAGAAGATTTAAGCATAAATGACAACTTAGGATGATAAATACTGACTAACAATTATAGAGATTCCTACGTTCCACTATAAAAACGGAAGTTCTCGTGGAGGAGGCAGATGAAAAAGCCCACTGAACTGGTAGAGGGACTTTGGGAAGGCAAGGTAATAGTAATTCTCTAAATGGATAAATAATAGAAATACCATTTATAATCCATTCAGGTATGTGACTGGACACAGCTCGAACTAAGCAAATGGAGAAAGAATCCATTCATGTATGTGACTGGACACAGCTCGACCTAAGCAAATGGAGAAAGAATCCATTCATGTATGTTACTGGGCACAGCTCGACCTAAGCAAATAGAGAAAGAATCCATTCAGGTATGTGACTGGACACAGCTCGACCTAAGCAAATGGAGAAAGAATCCATTCATGTATGTGACTGGACACAGCTCGACCTAAGCAAATGGAGAAAAGAATTCATTCATGTATGTGACTGGACACAGCTCGACCTAAGCAAATGGAGAAAGAATCCGTTCAGGTATGTGACTGGACACAGCTTGACCTAAGCAAATGGAGAAAGAATCCATTCATGTATGTGACTGGACACAGCTCGACCTAAGCAAATGGAGAAAGAATCCATTCATGTATGTGACTGGACACAGCTCGACCTAAGCAGATAGAGAAAGAATCCTTTCAGGTCTGTGACTGGACACAGCTCGACCTAAGCAAATGGAGAAAGAATCCATTCATGTATGTGATTGGACACAGCTTGACCTAAGCAAATAGAGAAAGAATCCATTCAGGTATGTGACTGGATACAGCTCGACCTAAGCAAATGGAGAAAGAATCCATTCATGTATGTGACTGGACACAGCTCGACCTAAGCAAATGGAGAAAGAATCCATTCAGGTATGTGACTGGACAAAGCTCGTTCTAAGCAAATGGAGAAATAATCCATCCATGTATGTGACTGGACACAGCTCGACCTAAGCAAATGGAGAAAGAATCCATTCATGTATGTGACTGGACACAGCTCGACCTAAGCAAATGGAGAAAGAATCCATTCAGGTATGTGACTGGACAAAGCTCGACGTAAGCAAATGGAGAAAGAATCCATTCAGGTATGTGAATGGACACAGCTCGACCTAAGCAAATAGAGAAAGAATCCATTCAGGTATGTGACTGGACAAAGCTCGACCTAAGCAAATGGAGAAAGAATCCATTCAGGTATGTGACTGGACAAAGCTCGACCTAAGCAAATGGAGAAAGAATCCATTCAGGTATGTGACTGGACAAAGCTCGACTTAAGCAAATGGAGAAAGAGGAAGAATAGCAGCTGAGAAAGGCCCAATGTTCAAAATGGATGCCCGTATGGGTAATCTATTATTATTATTTATTTAATATTTGTTTACCAGGATAGTCTGACTGGGCAGAGAAACCCATTTCCCATTTTCAGTGAAAGTCTGTGGAAGAAAAAGGTACGAAAGTATGTAAATATAAGACTGACAAGATAATAATGGCAACCGGCAATTTCTCATGAGGTCAGAAAAGAGAGAAACAGAGACAGAGAGATACGAATCATACCTTATTACGACAGCATAAGCCGTGATACAGTAGTGGTCCTGAACCTGCTGGCTACTCATGAACAAGGGACACAAGCCTGCACCATAAGGGACACGAGCCTGCACCGTAAGGGACATGAGCCTGCACCGTCTTATAATCAACAAAAGAAGAGGAGAAAGAGGATGACAGAGCTCTTTCACCTGCTGGTTTGTTGTAGACACTTTAAGATCAACAGTAGAGGGGACTAAGCACAGAAAAAACTGAGGGGGCCAATCATGAACCCAAGCATCCCCTGGGAATACCCCAGAGTTGAGAATATAGCAAAGTGTCTGTTGACTTTGTAATAAAGGGAAGGCCAAGAAGTCGTAGCAAGGTTGGCACTAACAGTTAAAAATCAGGTTTGCAACAGACTGATGGAGTGACCACTCATGAGGAATCAGACTGGACCTACTGAGTCTGTTTGCTACAGCACTGGATTTCCAGAGGATGTGTGTCACAATAAAGAGCAGTCTGAAGAAATCACCCATTCTGGACCTTCATGACCTCTCTACACAAGGGGGTAAAAATGGGTTCCTCCTGATGTGTTGCAGGTGTGCATGCAAAAGCCCCTACAGGAAGAACATGCTGAAATGCATGCAACGTTAGTAGGAGAGTTCGCATATCTAGAATGTTGGTATGCAACCTGGACTCCAGGGAAGAGCATGTGCTTTGGGCCAGCTTTTATTTACACCCCCCCCCCTGTCCAGTTCAGATAGAAAGCGTCCATGGTCACTGTGGATGATGAAGGAAGGGTGAAGAAAGATCTGTCTAGGAACAGATTGTCCGACTAGATCCAAGATACAGGCTGATAAAGAAAAGAACCACAAGGTAGTAGGATTAATCTTTGTGGAGGGGAAAAGAAGTGACAGGGAATCCCACACTTGATTTCTTAATGGTGCGGTGAAGAATCAGGGATGCTATCTGGTCTGTGGCATTCGAAAGAGAGCCTATGAACTGCAAATTCTGTACAGGGGATAGCTTAAATTTTCATACCTTTATAGCAATGCCCAGAGGTCTGGAGATTTGAAACTGGTAATCCCCGGCCTGCAAAAGCTGATACCAGGTTAGAGCAGTAATGGGGGGGGGGGGGGTGTTCAGATATGGAAACACCTGAAATCCTTCGAACCTCATGTGATTAATCACTACCATTATATGAAAACACACCCTGGGAACTGTGGTCAGCCTGAGAGCACGGTTCTGAATTGATGAAAACTGGCTGCCAGCCAGAAGCACAGATGTCTTCTGGAGTGCCTATTTAATTTGATGTAATAGTATGTGTTCAGACATGTATAGAATGCATCCAATTATTCTTCTGCAGAAGTGGCAGGGTGGAGTGAAGCATGACTGTCTGGAACATAGAATTCTGTAAACAAACACAGATACAGCCAAAAAGAGAGTAACAATGTTTGGTTATTATGATTAGCACCCCAGCATCATTTGTTAAGCCAGTTTAGATGTCCTGGTGACACACAGAAGAAAACTTTCCCCGATTACTTTCGTAGATGGGCAAACAGAGAGCGCTTCAGGAGTGCAGACATGGTCCTTCAGAGAAAAGCTCTGAAGCTTGTTGGGTTCTGCCGAGCAACTCTGCTTCTGGGGGACCAAACTCCAAAACCCAGACTCCTAGAAATGCCGGCTTCTGAAATAGACAAGTACATCTAGTGGCACATTCAGGGAGACAGAAACAAGTGAAAAGCCCAAGTGTGTCTCACTCTAATAAGCCAGCGCACCATCTCACTTTCTGCGACACCGTGTCATCAAGTAGGAAAAAGAGTAGAAATAAGGACGTAAAGTTATGCGGTAGTCATGAATCGAGTGAAAAGGGGCTTAGATTCGTAATCCTAGCCCGCTAAGAAACCATACTGATTGCGCACCTGTGCAAATCAAGACAGGACGGAACTGACCAGAACTCAATGCCAGAAGGAAAAGGCAAACAGTGAGGCCAGGTTGGATGAAATTTTGGATGTGAAGAAAGTGCAGTGACTCAACCTCTTGAATCCGAAGAAGTCCGGATTCGAGAAATATGGCACTAACCGATAGGAGTCTAAGATCCACAGAAACTTTGTTAGAAATTGCACTGGTCCAACAACTTGTATCCGAAGGAGGTCCGGATCCAAGAAGCATCTAACACTTGCCTGTCAGATCCTAGGCTTAGGATCCAAGACTAGAGACCATTTTTAATACAGCTACTGCAACCTACAAGGTTGATAGAATTGGCAGTGAGGTTATTGAATCCAAGGAATTGTTCAAATCTTAAGAAAGTACACCTACCAGCAAATTGTTATCTGTCAGACCCCAAGCAGAGGATGCAAGGGTCTGTCAGATCCTAGGCCTAGGGATCTCCAGAGAAACTGCAGTCAATAGGATCCAACTGCCTTGGATCCGAAGGATCTTCAAATAATCCGAAGTGCTTCATTACACCCAACCTGTCAGATCCATGGGACACTGTGAATCTGAAGGAGGTCCAAGGGTCTTCGGATTCGAGAGCTAGGATCCAGAGACCTGTCTGCTGTATCCAAGTAATCTGCAGTGCTTGATTACATCTAACCTGTTGGATCTGAGGGGACTTGGAACAAAAGGGAGTCCAAGGATCTTTGGATCCAAAGCTAGAATCCGAAGTCCTGTATGATGACTCCAAGCAACCTGCAGTGCTTGATTACAGCCAACCTATGAGATCCGAGGGGGGACTTCGGATCTGAAGGAGGCTCTAGGAAAACTGAGATCCACGGCATGGGAGCTGAGATCCTAGCTAGAGCTGGTCTGCTTCTTAACGTAGGGGTTGAGTCCCAAGAAACCCGCAACACTTCCCAGGCTTGAATAGCTGAAACAATTTCCCTGTAAGAAAGGGTCACAAACAGAGCAGCAAAAAAAGCAGAGGCACTGGAGAACACTCTCAACTGTACAGATTTTTACAGAAGAGGCACTGGAGAACACTCTCAACTGTACAGATTTTTACAGAAGAGGCACTGGATAACACTCTCAACTGTACAGATTTTTACAGAAGAGGCACTGGATAACACTCTCAACTGTACAGATTTTTACAGAAGAGGCACTGGATAACACTCTCAACTGTACAGATTTTTTACAGAAGAGGCACTGGATAACACTCTCAACTGTACAGATTTTTACAGAAGAGGCACTGGATAACACTCTCAACTGTACAGATTTTTACAGAAGAGGCACTGGATAACACTCTCAACTGTACAGATTTTTACAGAAGAGGCACTGGATAACACTCTCAACTGTACAGATTTTTACAGAAGAGGCACTGGATAACACTCTCAACTGTACAGATTTTTACAGAAGAGGCAGTGGATAACACTCTCAACTGTACAGATTTTTACAGAAGAGGCACTGGATAACACTCTCAACTGTACAGATTTTTACAGAAGAGGCACTGGATAACACTCTCAACTGTACAGATTTTTACAGAAGAGGCACTGGATAACACTCTCAACTGTACAGATTTTTACAGAATGGCCAAGTTACAGCCTCATGTTTCTGGTGCATTTATGGTAGAGTTCAGGTTTTCTTGCAAATCACTGACAAATCGTTGAAGGTTGGGGACAGAGAGTGACAGGCAATTGAGTTTCCAACATAATACCCTTCAGAAATCCATGCTAATGTGAAAACCTGTTATTCTGTCAATTTTCTAAGTCTGTAACAGCAACATTTAAAAGGGTCCCTATTTTCTCTATTATCAATGGGTCCATCCAGATTTCTAACTCTGTGAGGTAGAACAGTACACACAAGTCCAGTTTTTAAACAGACACTCAGGAAAAAGAAGAGAGCCCCTGCTCTCATCCGATAACATCTGCCTCAGTCTCTCAAGACCAGCCCACCAAGACAAGGGGCTTGGATACAGATGTCGAGAAAGAACCACAAGGGAAGATAGTGCAACTGGAACACCACAAGAAAAAATGTATGCCAGGCAATCCATCCAAGGCTCTGCATCAGTTGCAAAAACAAAAAAGGGGGAGGGGGGGATCCAAAGGAACTAAATTCCTTCCCGGTTACAAGATTGTGCAAACTCCCTGGTTAGATAACTTTCACTGGGTGGCAAAGGCAAGCCATAAACTGCTGGTCAGAACAAAACCCAACTAATGGCCCGTGAAAACAAAGAAAATATACTGACACTTGCGAACCTGGGAAGCAAGACCAGAAAGGAGCCAAGCAAAAAGAAGCACAAGATGTACCAGACTGGTGGCTGAAAAAGACAATGATGGAGAACACACCAACGATGCATCAGGGAAGTACTGCAACATCCCCCCAAAAGAAGACTCATGAATCACCTCTTATTAAGAGGACAGGGCACTAAACCTGCTTCACAACTGTAAGACTGTCAGCCGACAGAGGAGTGGAGGGGAGAAACACAGCCCAACACAACACACCACAAAGTTGGAAAGTTGTCATTACAACTACCTAACCCAGCCATCACAAATTGAAAGCAAGCACTTACTAAGGAAATGCATCCAAAGGAAAGTACAGTTGTGTACACTTACCATAAATGCAGATGTTCAAGTGTATTCACTGTTGCAGTCATCACATTTGGGTTATCCTTGCCAGGATAGCCCTCGGCCGGCCAGAATACCAGAGACTTCATATTCGGGCCTCTGTTGCTGTCGCCTGCAGACTGACATCAGGTCGTCAGAGGTATAAAGAGAAGCAGCTGATGCCATTACATCAGTTTTTCTTGCCATAACTGTCAGGAGCCCCCAAAAGAAAACATGGATCAGTGGGGCTGATCCCCACTGTAGTAGTAAACAATAATTATGATATGTCTCTGCCCTAAAAAAAGAGAGGTAGAGAGGAGCAGAGAAAAAAGGATTAACAGAAAAAACAAGGGGCAGGGTGGGAAATCAGGACTGCAACAGTGAATACACTCAAGCATCTACATTTATGGTAAGTGTACATAACTGTACTATGTTCTTCGTGTTTCACTGTTGCAGTCATCACATTTGAGTGGCTTCCCAAAGCTTATTAGAATAGGGTAGAGGTAGTCTGAAGGGCTAAGGTTTGGCTATCATGCCCTGCAGAACTGCAGTGGCAAACCCTGCCATAGACTTAGAAAAAACTGGCAGATGGCAATGCTTGGTGAAGGTTTGCACAGAAGTCCAAGTGGCAGCCTCCAGGATATCCCTAGTAAGTACTCCCCTGAGGAAGGCTGCTGAGGTGGAGGCTGCTCTGGTAGAGTGAGTTCTAATTCCCTTAGGTGGAGGCTTACCATGGTGCTTGCAGCAGAAATGGATGCAGTGTGCTATCCACTTGGAAAAGGTTTGTTTAGAAATTGATTTCCCCTCTGCCCCATGGCAAAGCTGACTAGCAGCTGGTCAGATTTTCTGAAAGGCTTAGTCCTGTCCAGATAGTACCTTAGTTGCCTGTGAACGTCTAGGGAATGCAGAATCCTCTCACCTTTGCTTTGCAGGTTGGCAAAGAAGGTAGATAAGTGAATGGATTGGTTCAGGGCCACACTGGAAACCACCTTGAGCATAAAGGAGGGGTTAGTTCTTAGGGTGACCCTGTCCGCATAGAAGATAATGAAGGACTCGATTGTCATTAGAGCTTGTAGGTCGGAGACCCTTCTGGCAGAGGTAATGGCCAGGAGGAATGCAGTTTTCCAAGAAAGAAACTTTAAGTCTGCTGAGGCTGCTGGCTCAAAAGGAGGTAAGGTAAGCTTCTCCAGAGTGAAGTTAAGATCCCAAGCGGGGGTAGGAGCTCTTCTGGGAGGCCTCAGATTGTTAGCTCCCCTGAGAAACTGTTTGATCAGGGGGTGAGAGAAGACAGGTTGTGCTGAATTACAATGTGCAGATATTGCAGAGGCATGAATTTTTATGGAGGAGAAGGAAAGACCTCTATTGAGTAGGTCAGCCAGGTAGTCCAGGATAATTGGGAGAGTCAGTTGAGACATAGACATTGCCTTAGCCTGGAGCCAGATACTGAACCTCTGCCACTTATCTGCGTAGAATCTCCTAGTGCTCGGGCGCCTGGCCTCTCTGAGGATTTCCAAGACCTGAGTACTGAGGAGGGTACATTACTGGGGATTTAAGCTAAGCGTCAAGCTGCCAAGTTCAGCATTTGTAAGTCTGGGTGCAGGTAAATCCTTTCGCCCTGGGTCAGCAGGTCTGGGGCCCACTGTAGTTGCCAAGGTGGGGACTGTGACAGACTGAGCAGAAGGGGGTACCAGTGCTGTCTGGGCCAGTCCAGTGCTATTAGAATGATCCTCGGCTCTTCTTCCCTTATTTTTAGAAGCACTCTCGGGAGGAGAGGTAGGGGAGGGAATGCATACGCTGAGAGGAGTGTCCAAGAGAAGGATAGGGTATCCACTCCCCAAGCCCTGCGGTGATATTCCCTAGTGCAGAACCTGTTGAGAAGGTGGTTGGTGGGTGATGCAAAGAGGTCTACCTCTGGAATTCCCCATGTTTGAATAATCTGAGTAAAGGTTGACCTGCTGAGCTGCCACTTGTGTGGATCCAATTCCTGCCTGCTCAATTGGTCTGCCGGTGTGTTTTGTGAGCCTGGAAGGTACTGGGCTATCAGATGAAGGTTCATTCCAGCTGCCATAGACCATAGGGTCATGGCCTGCCTGCAGAGAGGATAGGAATGAGTTTTCCCCTGCTTGCTGATATACCACATCACAGTAGTATTGTCTGTCTTGAGGAGGAGAGCTCCTTGAGTGAAGAGAGGTTTGAAAGCTATCAAGGCTTGCTGTACAGCCAGCATCTCTTTTAAGATTATGTGCAGTGATATTTGCTGCTGGTTCCAATGCCCTGAATGCATTTGCCCTCCAGGTGAGCCCCCAGGCTTATTCTGATGCATCTTTGGTGAGGATTTGGGTGGTGGGTGGTGGTAGTAAGCACAGCCCCTTGTTCTGTGAGCAGGCTTTGGCCCACCAAAGGAACTCTGCTGTTAAGCATGGGATTTTGGGAGGGTAGTTTCCAGATCCTGTGTATGTTGACGCCAAAGACTCTTAAGGTACCACTGTAGTTTCCTCATATGCAGTCTGGCATATGGAATGAGAAGAATGCAGGAAGCCATGTACCCCAGGGGTTGCAGGAATTTCCTTGCTGTGAGCTGGGGCCTGCTGGCTAGTTTTCTGAAGTAAGTTGGAAGCATTATTTGCTTTTCTGGTGTGAGGAATGCGATCTGGAAAGTTGTATCTAGACTTGCTCCCAAGAAAACAATCCTTTTTGAGGGTACTAGATTTGACTTCTTTTTGTTGATTGTGTACCCCAAAAGGTGAACAGGTATATTACAAATGATAGGTCTTGCAACAACTTGTCCTGGGTATCTGCCTGAATGAGGCAGTCGTCCAGGTATGGGTAAATATGAATATTTCTTTTTCTGCAAAAAGCAATGGCAGGTGCAAGGCATTTTGTGAACACTCTGGGCGCAGTAGATAAGCCAAAGGGCAGAGCAGAAAATTGAAAGTGCTGAGTCCTTGCTCTGAAGCAGAGGTATTTTCTGCGTGAGTCCCTGATAGGGATATGAAGGTATGCCTCTTTTATGTCCAGAGTCACCAGACAGGCGTCTCTGGTTAGCATGGGTAGGAGCTGCTGGAGAGTGAGCATCTTGAACTTTGGAATGTTTAGGAAGGTGTTACAGGTGGATAAATCCGGAATGGGATGCCAAGTGCCTTCCTTTCTGGGAACTAGAAATAGTCTTAAGTAAAAACCTAGACCCACCTGCTCTTGTGGCATGGGTTCTATTGCTCCCATAGAAAGTAGGGTAAGGATAAGTTTTTGAGCCTCTGCCCACTGATTTGGGTGAAGGTCTGGGTACCCTTTGGCAATAAATAGGGTGTGAAAGGAGAATTTGTATCCTTGAGAGACTATTTTGAGGACCCATTGGTCATCTGTGATGGTGGCCCAGATGTGAGAGAAGTTTAAGAGCCTTCCTCTGAGGGTTTGAATGAGGGGGGCAGAGATGGAGGCGGTTTGGGAGGAGTCTTTGATTGTTTTTACTAAAGGGAGGTTGCTTGGAACTCCCTGGTTTAGGAGTAGAAGATGACAACTGTTTTGTTCTCTGTGAGCACTAAGATAAGGGCCTGGGTGTTTTGCTGCCTCTAGACCTAGATTGGCTTTACTTGGAGGTTGCAGGAAATGCCCAGTGCCTAGACGGGTAGTGTCTGCTGAACCTCGGTGGTTGTACTTGCAAGAAATCTTTTACAGTTTGCATAGATTTTGCTTTTTCCTCCATCTTTTTAAGCACCTCTTCTGCTTTGTTACCAAATAGGTTGTCTTTATGCAAGGGTGCATCCAAAAGTTTAGATTTCACATGGTCAGGTAGGGGCTGTTCCCTAAGCCATGCATATCTACGGATGACAGATCCTGTGGCAGTTGCCCTACATGATACTTCTAAAGCATCAAACCCGCAGTGCAAAGAATGTGTTGTCACCTGGCAGGCAGAATGCATTAATTCCTATAATTCTTAACATTCTGTAATAGCTGGAAAGGTAGCAATCTTTTTCTTTCATAGTTCCAAAATATGCTGCTGATATTTCAACATGTGGAACTGACAGTTAATTGCTCTAATGGCAAGGGTAGCTGACGTGTACACCTTTTCCTCCCATCTATCCAGTGCCCTGGATTCTCTATCCGAAGGGATAGGGTTTTTTGCAGCTGCAGCTTTGACCCCTTTGCGGCTTTGGGTGATCACCTCTGGGTCAGCAGCCGAGTTTCTGAACAAAAAACAATGATAGTCAGGGACTCTGTAATATCTGTCAGGTTTCCTGGCAAAGAAGGGATGGCATCATGACTTAAACTGGTCTCAAGATAGACATCATCCACCCACCCGCCCACTGAGTGGTGCAGAGCTACATTTATCCCACCCCATAATGGGGGGATCCACCTTGGATCCCGGAAACTACCGTTCCATCAGTCTGACGAGCCTTATCTGCAAGGCCATGGAGCGTATTATCATGGAACTTATAAACAAAGACATTAGCAACCTTCAAACACTGGACCCCACCCAGTTTGGGTTCGTGAAGGGCCGATATTGTCTCCTGAAACTGACTGACTTCTTCGAATCAGTCTCCAAAGCCATGGACAAGGGTAAGGAGGTCCACACAGCCTATCTAGACCTTGCCAAGGCCTTTGACACCATCCCCCACTCTGGAATCATAGATAAACTTACTAAGCTGGGCATTAATCGCTACATCATCCAATGGGTTGCTAACTGGCTTACTGATAGAACCCACAATGTAAAAGTAGCCGACTCCAAATCCAGCTCCAGACAAGTGACAAGTGGAGTACCTCAGAGTTCAGTCCTAGGACCGCTCTTGTTTGGCATCTACTTCTCTGAAGTACAGGCCAACACTAAGGGTCTCTGGCTAACAAAGTTCGCAGATGACTGCAAACTGGGAGCCATTATTGAATCCCCAAATCATGTGGATACTCTGCAAAAGGGCCTTACAGAAACAGATGCTTGGTGCCACAGCCATGGGCTCAAGTTCAATGCCAAGAAATGTACAGTTATCCCCTTTGGGAAAAAACATGTACCTGTGAATTACCACATAGGTGGCAGTACACTAAACACCGAAAGTGTGATAAGAGACTTAGGGACACAGGTGGACAGTGATCTCACCTTCGATAACCACATTGTCATAACAGTCAGGAAATCCTTCTATGTGGCACACCTCATCACTAAGGGCTTTTCATTCAGAAAAAAGGAGGTCATTGTCCCACTGTACTCATCCCTCATTAGACCCATTATAGAATACAATGCCCCGTTTTGTATGTACTTCTCAAGACATCTGCAACAACTGGAAAGACCGCAGAAATACCTCACTACAAGAATCACAGGCCTAAAGCAGATGCCCTACGCTAACCGCCTTAAAAAACTCCAGCTATACTCTGTCGCATATCGTCTACTCAGAGGCGATCTCTGCTTAACATACAAGGCCATGTCAAACCCAGAGCTGTTGGACATGCTACACTTAAACAAAATCCCAATCCCTCAGAGCCACATGTTCCAGGGATCTAAACCTTGTCATCACAATAAACAAAACATGCTGCAGGGATAGGTTCCTGACCCAGAGACTCCCCAGACTCTGGAATAGATTGCCCATACATGTCAAGCAGAGTGCCTCTTTGGCCCTCTTAAAAAGGAACCTTGACGATTGGATGGGAGAAAGGAAATTCACCCCGGGGATCCCGTCAGTCGCCCTGCTAGACAGGGTTCCAGGGAAGTAAACAGTGTGGGAAGAAATAGCCAGGGAATTGTTATGGCTAGGCTTGTATAGGCCCTAGGGCTGATAGCCTAGTACCAACCTATGAACTTCTAAAACAGGGGGAATGGCTAAAGGTCTGTGCTGAGGTAAATCCAAAAATTCTCTAAGACTCTTCTTAGACTGAGGGTAATCCTGACTTTTCCATTTAAAATGCTTCCTGAGGGTATGCAATGTTTTCCCAAATGAAAAATCCTCAGGAGAGGAGACTGAGGGTATTGAATCCTCAGCATTGGAGTCTTCATATGCAGACATAGTTTGCATGTCATCTGCCTCAACAGATGATTCAGACAGACTGCTCAGAATCAGATTCTGGCAAAAGTTCAGGGGACAGGTCTCTTTTTCCATTAGCGGAAGTGGGTTGGGATCCCCTAATAAGGTCAATGAGATCCTCTGCCATACGTAGCATTTGGGACTGCAGTACAGGTGCAGAGGTCGTGGGTTGCTTTTGCGCATTTTTTTCTAGTCGGAGTTTTGCTCGTAAGTCAAAAGGATGACGGTGATTTTGTAACAGCGGTAGTCAGTTTAGATCTAGAATCGGTAGTTCGAAGGCCCTCCTCAGAAGCCGGTGTCTGCTCAGTGGCTGCGGACCCATCCAAGGTTGAGATGACTGCAGGATCGTGTTAATGGAGGTAGAGGCGTGCGGCATGGTGGACTCCGAAAGGGTCTCAACAGAGGCCTGCACAGAAACTGAATCGGGCGTCAGGGACTGTAAAAGTGTCTCACCAAGGCCCAACGAACCGACAACTAATTTAGCGGTAGTGTCGTTGGATGCTTTAATCTTTTGCAGTCTGTCTCTGTCTTTGCGTTTTTTTCGGAAGGTCAGCTGTCAGATGACTAATGGACGCCATACCGGGAAACTTCGGAGATGTACGAAAATGCTTAGCTAGAATTTTAGCCCGGTGACGGATCGTATGTAGGTTAAACAAGTCACAGAAACGGCAGTTGGGGACATCGTGCTCATGGCCTAGGCAAGTTATACAGTAAGAATGAAGATCTCTATGAGGAATCTGTTTTCCACAGGCGAGACAATTACTAACTTTCTCTGACATCAGTTAGAGCAAGAAAAAAGTTCCCTAATGGGGTACTTAGCTTTCGAAGACTTCACTTCAATTCGGAAAATGAGGATTGGTAAACGGCCGACCGGCACTCGTGCAAAATGCTTCTGCTTTGGGTTCCGTGGCAAGAAAGACTGATGTAATGGCATTGGCTGCCTCTCTTTATACCTCCGATGACCTGATGTCAGTCTGCAGGTGACAGCAACCGACGCCCGAATATGAAGTCTCTGGTATTCTGGCCAGCCGAGGGCTATCCAGGGAGGGATAACCCAAATGTGATGACTGCAACAGTGAAACACGAAGAACATCACAGATGCACGTAGTGGAAGGCGGGAAGCCTAAGAGAAAGAAAAGTTTTACTAACATTAAAAAGAAAAAGCCTAGAGGGATGAGGGCACTATCTATAAAACATTACTTATCTAAAAAGAAGATGAATCACAGAAATAAAGTCCTTACAGCTCAAGACCACAGGAACTTCCATCTTATCAGCCTGGTGCCAAACAAGATCTAAGAAGTTAGAGGTGGTGTGGAGCATTATGGAAAAATGGAGTAAGTCGAGACTAGAATCTGAAGTTTGGAAGATGCAGGTGAGTCAGATCCGAGGACTGGATCCGAAACCCATCAGTGAGGGAGAATGAGAAGGACAACATCATATCACCCTGTTGCCTACTTTGAATAAAAGTCCTTTACTCTTTATGTGGAAAGTTGCATGGGTGCTATGGTCTCAGGAGCAGAAGGATTCAATCCTACATGCTTACAGAGTGCAAAGATGACTGATGCCCATTAGACATAAAATGGCCATTAGGATCACACTCACTCTCACCTGGAAGGTAAAAACTTAAGGACAGGTAAGGGGAATTATATCAATGGCTGATTCTAGCAAAGCCTCCACCAAGGGACTCAACATTTTGTTTTGCCTGAACTGAATGAACAGCCAAATGCTTAAGCATGGAAGGGTGGCATTTAAACTGCTGACTACCAGAGGAAAGCTTCTCTAGCCTACGTCTGGATTAACCAGTAACGCCTGTAAAGTCACACACGTCCATGTCAGGGAACAGGTAAGTAGAGAAGGTCACTTTTTCAGCAGGCTTGGTCGAAGCACCTAACCTTTTACTTCCATATGTACTTATTTTATATTGTTCACTTGTTAACCAAGGAGATCTACTAAACACAAGTGTTTCTTTTCAGGGGTAACCACAACAATTATCTAGTTAATTGACTTGTTCTACTGGGCAAACAGAAAATGGAGGAATTGAACCCAAGACTAAAGGGCAGAATCCACAAGCAGCTTACAGCTTACCACAGACTTAATCTTCTGCTTTATACTCTATTACCTTCTCCCTTCACTCAGAATCCTACCCAGGACTGTGTGATGGACCACCCTCCTGATTCTTGTGCTTGTCACCTACCTTGTGAGATGTTATACAAGCTTTAAAATTCAAAAACAAGTTCTTCCTGGTATGAATATTGAAATGCTGACACTTGTGACACTTGTCCCCATTCTGCCACTTTCTCTTTCTGCAGAAGAAGCAGTATTTGTGCAGGTTCCTAGCTGGTTATCTGATGACAATAGTTACATTTAATTTTACGATTTTTTAAGCATCAAAAATAAAAATATATGTTTAAGCATCAGATATACAAACATTCGGGTCTATACTGAATTAGTGAATGCTTAGAAAAGCGAATGCTAATTCATCGACCATTTTCAAGCGAAAGCTTAAAATCTGGAACACCCACAACAGAGATTTTTTTCCCAGGGAAAGAAAATCGCTGGTCCACACACACACAAAAAAAAAAAAAAAAAAAAAAAAAACTTAAACATTATATAATGTGGGGGTTTCGTACCCCACACCCCCCCCCACTTAAATATACCAACTCCAAGATCACACCACAGTGGAGGAAATGGTGAACTCCCGAAACCGGCCCAGCGACTTTTTTCCCTGTGAAAAAAATCACTGTTCCGGGTGTTTGGGATTGTAAGCTTTCACTTAAAATGGGTTGATGAATTAGCGTTCACTTTTCTAAGCATTCGCTAATTGAATATATAGACTCGAACATTCAACAGACAAATGTTAAGCTCAAGATCCAAGGTGTGTAAGAAGTACAAAAATAACAAGGACGTTGCTGTGTCCTCTTAGATCAGGAACGTGCTGTTACAGCACTAGCAGGAGATGCAAGTACTCTTGGACTACAAGACTTGCATTATGTAACAATTTTTAGATAAGAAAGCGTTCATTTAACAGGCAATTTCAGCCATTCCCTGTGGTAACTGGTGACTTCAATCCAAGATGAAATGCAGGAAGTAAATGAATGGGGCAATAACTGGAATAGGGTGGGGCAGTTACTACTAAACTGTACTCAAAGTTGGGGTCAGTCACTTTCATGCAAAGACGGCCTCATTATCCACTCAGTACTGCCACTTTACTGAATGCACACACCACAGATGTCCAACTGAGATCAGACGTAAAAAAGGAATACAAACTGCTACAGTAATGCATTTCAGGTTACTGTAGGTTCATAGGTAGGTACTAGGCCATTGGCCCAAGGGCCTAATTAAGCCTAGCCAACAAGGTTCCCTGGCTTAGCCACCCAAGAAAGTTATTTTCCTGTGCCACTGTCGAGCAGAGCCACAGAAGTGATCCCTGGGGTGTATTTCCTATTTCCCATCCACTCATCAAGATTCTTCTTGAAGAGTACTATTGAATAACTTTGCTTGACATAGATGGGTAGCTTGTTCCAGAGTAAAGGAAGTCTCTGGGACAGGAATCTATCCCTCCAGCATGTCCTGTCTATTGTGGTGACAAGGTTTAGGTCCCTAGAGCATGCAGCTCGGAGGGATTGGGATTTCCTTAGGTGTAGCATGCCCAACAGCTCTGGGTTTGACATAGCTTTATATGTTAGGCAGACATCACCTCAGAGAAAGCAATATGCTACAGAGTAAAGCTGGAGTTTTTTGAGACGGTCAGTGTAGGGCATCTGTTTGAGGCTGGTAATCCTCTTTGTGAGGTACTTCTGTGGCCTTTCCATCTGCTGCAGATGTCTTGTGAGGTACATTCCAAAAGGGGCGTTGTACTCTATAATGGGTCTAATGAGTGTCGAGTAGAGGGGAACAATGACCTCTTTTTTCCTAGATGAGAACCCTTTTGTGATGAGGTGTGCCACGTAGAAGGATTTCCTGACTACTGTGGTGATGTGATTATCAAAGGAGAGACTACTGTCCACCTGGGTCCCCAGGTCTCTTATCACACATTTGGCATTAAGTAGACTGCCGCCTATGTGGCAGTTCATGGGTACAGAATTTTTACCAAAGGGGATGGCAATGCACTTTTTGGCATTAAGCTTGAGGGCATGGCTCTCACACCAGTCATCTGTCTCAGTGAGGCCCTTCTGTAGGATGTCCACATCATTTGGGGACTCAACTATGGCTCCTAGTTTGCAGTCATCTGTGAACTTCGTTAGTCAAAGGCCTTCTGTGTTATCCTGTACTTCAAAGAAGTTGATACCAAACAGGAGAGGTCCCAGGACTGAACCATGTGGTACTCCACTTGTCACTGGTTTGAAGTCAGATTTGGAGTCTGCAACTTTTACAGTGTGGGTTCTGTCAGTTAGCCAATTGGCAACCCATTTTATGACGTAGGGATTTATACCTAGTTTGGTGAGTTTAGCTATAATTCCAGAATGGGGGATGGTGTTGAAAGCTTTGGCGAGGTCAAGATAGGCTGTGTGAACCCCCTTACCCTCGTCTACAGCTTTGGTGACTGTCTCAAAGTCGTCAATCAGGTTCAGGAGGCATGATCTGCCTTTCACAAACCCGAACTGGGTGGGGTCCGGAGTTTGGAGGTTACCAATCTCTTTGTATATGAGTTCCACGATGATACGTTCAATGGCCTGACAGACCAGGCTCATCAGGCTAATAGGGCGATAGATCCTGGGATCAGTGGTGGCTTCCCCGTAGTCACACACACTCTTATTATCCCTGCCAATCCAGACCACAGACTTTTTAACTCTGATGAAATGACAGTGGGGGGAGGGGGTCAGTTTCATCCAAAGACTGCCTCCTTAATCATCAACTGCAGTTACTTTACTGACTGTGTACACATCAAATGTGTGAGTGTGATCAAACAAATTAATAAATACAAAAATAAAAGGACCACAGTAATGTATTTCAGCTTGCTGCTATCAGCTGCATACAATAAAACCCTTTTGCAGCACACAAACACACACACACACGCACACAGATGTGGTCACCAACTGTAATCACTTAATTCACTTTATATATCACAGATGTCCTTTGAGCAAATTAACTGATAAATGTATAATGGCCACAGTAATGTATTTCAGATTAGAACTGCCAGATGCACACAATGCAACCCACTGCAACCCACCCACACACACACACACAGTTATTACAACCACTTTTTCTCTGTATACTTCAGATGTGTGACTGTAACTGAATGAAAAAAATATATAATGGTTTCAATTAAAATATCAGTAATGGCCACAATTACTAATTTCAACTTGAATTTGTATATCTCAGATGGCTGACTGTGATCAAATAGGTAAAAAAAAATGGCCAGAATAGTGCATTTCAGTTTGCTACTCTCAGGCACATACAGTGCAATCTACTGAAACCTCCCTGCACACATAAACAATGTTTGTATATGCACACAGCATGCACGGTTATTTTCTCCCCACACTTGTGTCTTGTTCTATCCATCCACAATAAGATGAGCATTACTTTACTTTTGGCTTTCAGACTGTCGTAGGCACCCGTTACCTCATACAGGCTGAGACAATGACAAATGCCTACTTGTCTCTTAGTCTAGCAACCCAGTCTCCATCAAATTGCCTTTTATACCTTCTCAAAAAAACAAAACAAAACAAAAAAAAAAACAGCAAGAGGATGGCTAATAAGAATAACTGCCCATTTCAATATAGGGCAATAACTGCCCATCTCAATATAGGGCAATAACTGCCCATCTCAATATAGGGCAATAACTGCCCATCTCAATATAGGGCAATAACTGCCCATCTCAATATAGGGCAATAACTGCCCATCTCAATATAGGGCAGCATATGTCTGAATGCTGGTTTGTTTTACAATCCAGTCAAACAAACTTCTCTTCAAGAAAATGGAATTCCTTACATGTGTAGTACATAGCTTCATGAATGCTGCAGCTCCAAACAGGAAAATCAGCTATCTGGCAGAAAATAAAAATAAACTTTAAGTGACTAAATTAAAATAAACTATAAAAATCAGTTTGGAGAGGCTGCAGTGCAGACGTCTGTCTACTACAAGCCACTATCCACCACCACCTGCAGAGCTCCACTTGAAGTAATATCTGGCCGTTCTGTGCATGCAAAGTAATCTGAGGATACAAAATGACTTGCATCTTAAAAATTACTTATTTCATGTTTGGAAAAAAAGCTGATTATACAAGTTCCATCTTTAACTTCAGTGATGCAAAAAAGCTTCCCTACAGTCCCCCTTTGAGGCATGGATCCATTACACCCACATCGACAAGATACTGCTTATACATGCATGCAAAAAAAGACAGAATATCTAGGTAAAAATACATGTCACTGATGATGTTTACATAAAAACTGTTATAATTTTGACTGCATAAAAACTGATGCAACTTAAGATGACAGGCCACTGCTTGTAAACATTTCCTGCCCTCATCACACATGCACTTACAATGGTAATGCAATCGGGCAAAAAAAATTATTTTGCTGAAGTTGTGTTTCATGTGCAGTTAAGTCATTTCTGTTTTTCATACCCGACAGACAGGCTCTGTGGTGCTCCGACCAATGTAACTTTAAGAGTAGCAAAAATGAAAGGAAATTAAATGTTTTAAATACCTCTTACAGTTCTCTGTAGATTTCTGCACACTGCAAGAACATAATCTGTTATGCAAAACCACTCACCTTTACATATTATGTTCATACGTTGGTACTAGGCTATCGGGCCTAGGGCCTATACAAGCCTAGCCATAACAATTCCTTGGATATTTCTTCCCACAGTATTTACGTCCCTGGAACGCTGTCTAGCAGGGCAACTGACGTGATCCTCGGGGTGAATTTCCTATCTCCCATGCAATCATCAAGGTTCCTTTTGAAGAGGGCCAAAGAGGCGCTCTGCTTGACATGTATGGGCAGTCTATTCCAGAGTCTGGGGAGTCTCTGGGTCAGGAACCTATCCCTCCAGCATGTTTTGTTCATTGTGATGGCAAGATTTAGATCCTTGGAGCATGTGGCTCTGAAAGATTGGGATTTCTTTAAGAGTAGCATGTCCAGCAGCTCTGGGTTTGACATGGTCTTGTATGTTAAGCAGAGATCGTCTCTGAGTAGACGATATGCGACAGAGCATAGGTGGAGTTTTTTTTAGATGGTCAGCAGAGGGCATCAACTTTAGGCCTGTGATTCTTTTAGTGAGGTATTTCTGCGGCCTTTCCAGTTGTTGCAGATTCTTGAGAGGTAAATACCAAATGGGGTGTTGTATTCTATAATGGGTCTAATGAGGGATGAGTACAGTGGGACAACGACCTCCTTTTTTCTGTATGAAAAGCCCTTTGTGATTAGGTGTGCAACATAGAAGGATTTCCTGACTGTTGTGGTGATGTGGTTATCGAAGCTGAGACCACTGTCCACCTGTGTCCCTAAGTCTCTTATCACACTTTCAGTGTTTAGTGTACTGCCACCTATGTGGTAATTCACAGCTACATGTTTTTTTTCTCCCAAAGGGGATAACTATACATTTCTTGGCATTGAGCTTGAGTCCATGGCTCTGGCACCAAACATCTGTTTCTGTAAGGCCCTTTGTAGAGTATCCACATCATTTGGGGATTCAATAATGGCATCCAGTTTGCAAGTCATAGCCAGATTCCCTCAGTGTTGGCCTGTACTTCAGAGAAGTAGATGCCAAACAAGAGCGGTCCCAGGACTGAACCCTGAGGTACTCCACTTGTGACTTGTCTGGAGCTGGATTTGGAGTCGGCTACTTTTGCAGTGTGGGTTCTGTCAGTAAGCCAGCTGGCAACCCATCGAGTGATGTAGGGATTTATGTCCAGCTTAGTAAATGTGGCAAATGTACTCACCATAACTTCCATCTGTGGTGTCATTATTCCTCACAGCTGGGTCTTGGATCCGATATTGGATCTGAGCTGACAACTTTAGCTTAGACAGATCCAAAGCTGAAGCTCATTCCTCTTCCATAATCCCCTGCTGTCCTCTAACCCTCAGATCAAGTTTGCTAACAATAGTCAGCATTGCGATGACCTCAAAGGGGGAAAGGAAAATAGTCCTGAACCCACCACACTCAACCTTCCTCAGAAGATTACCAAGGACGGGGGATGGTAGAAGAGGAATGTGAGGACTAATGACATAGGGTAACACAAATGCCAAGTTATGGTAAGTACATAACTCTTTATCTGATGTTATCCATGTCATTATTCCTCACAACTGGGTCAGAATCCCCAACTACAATCGACCCCGGGAGGCCTCAAAGGAGGACATATCGAAGCACTGTGGAATCAATGGAAGCCCTGTTCCTGGAAATGAAATCCAGCCTGTAATGTGATATAAAGGTGTGAGGATTAGACCAAGTGATGGCAGCACAAATATCATCAATGGAGAGTCTGGCCATGAGGGCTGAAGAAGTAGCCACAGACCTAGTAGAATGAGCTCTAATCTTTCCCGGAACCTCAAGATGCCTGTTGGTGTAGACTGAAGAGATATAGCTGGAGATCCATTTAGCAAGGGTCACTTTAGAAATGAGG
This sequence comes from Protopterus annectens, assembly GCF_019279795.1. Taxonomy (NCBI): domain Eukaryota; kingdom Metazoa; phylum Chordata; order Ceratodontiformes; family Protopteridae; genus Protopterus; species Protopterus annectens. The sequence goes on along the minus strand of NC_056749.1, from coordinate 773,489,671 downwards.
AAGCCATACCTATTTGGGGAAAAAACCACAAGGAGCTGGTCTGATTTGAGAAACTCTTTAGTCCTATGCAGATAAAATCACAACATCCTGTGTACATCCAAAGTATGCAACATGTATTATCCCTTATTGGAATAATTGGGAAAGAAAACTGGTAAATGCACTACACTGCTTCAGACTGCAGTCATTGGAAACCTTGGGCACAAAGGATGGACTTGCTCTGTCTCTGTGAAAGACCATATACGGGGGAGCAAATGAAAGGGCTTGCAGCTCAGGCACCCTCTTAGCCAAAGTTATGGCTACTAGGAAGGCCATTTTTCCATGACAAAAAAATTGAGATTGTGTAAACTACCAGGCTTAAATGGGCTTTGAGTCAAAGATTGCAACACAAAGATTAGGTCCCAATGAGGCGAGGGATCCTTAACAGGTAGTCTTAGAAGAAAAATGTCTTTCAAGAAAGCTTTACAGAGTCTAGAAGAGAACACAGGATTCTCATGAAAATTGGAAACTGCAGGCAACTGAATCTTAACAGTAGAAAAACGTGCCTCTTCCTAAAAAATTGAGGACAAGAACAAAAGAATATCTGGCAGAAAAGCTGAAAAAGGGTCCAGATTCCTGCTCTTAGCCCAGATAGAAAATCTTTTCCATTTGCAACTACAAACCTTTCTGGTAGAATGTTTTTGGGAGGCTAGGATAAGATTCTTGATGGGGGAAGATAGTCTGGACTGTTTCACAATCACTGGAATTGGAGAAACCATGCGGTTAGATGAAGGGACCGAAGACTGGGAAGTGGGAACCCCAAAAGATGGGAGATCAGATCCTGAAGGGGATCCAGTATCCAAGGTGAATACTTCAGGTGAGACCTTAGGAAGGGAAAACATGGCTGACAAGGCCAGAAGAGGGCAATGAGGATCAAGGGAGGGGAGGAAAGCAACTACTGCGAACACTAAAATCGAACACTAAAAATTGTAAGTTTAAAGTTAAACTAAGCCAGAAGAAAGCTGAAAATAGGTAAGAAAAGCACTTATCTGAGCAAGAGCCACGGATCACGTCTGTAGCAAAACATGGCAAACTCGATCTGAGGGTTATAGGACAGCAGGGTATTGTGGAAGAGGGAGGAGCTTGAGCCTTGAGTCTGTCTAAGCTAAAGTTACCGGCTCTGATCTGATGTCGGATCCAAGACCCTACTATGAGGAATAATGACATGGATAACAGCAGATCTTTTTGTTTGTGATAAAAGTCCCTAGCACATAAATTAAATATTATGACTGAGGCAAAGTGCTATAATTTCTGTACTTAATCCTAAATTACTGATTTTTTTCCATAAATGTTTCACAGTTAGTCTCTAGTAACCAATATGCAAAACTTTTTGTGTGTGATAAAAGTCCCTAGCATATACATTAAATATTATGATTGTGGCAGATTATTTTATCCTCAAAATCTGTCTTACTCCTAAATTACTGATTTTTTTCATAAATATTTTCCTGTTTATGGTTATTAATTATTATTACATAACTAAACTAGGCCTAAATAAATACTTATCACTGGTTATACTAGACTTTATGTAAATGAAGTTATGTGCTCACCATAACGTTCCATCTATATAGTTGATTTTTCATCTTTCCTTACATGTGGGTTCGGATACGAACCCTCAGATCTGACTTGGTCATTAGCAAGCTCGTGGTAACCAGAAAGCTCTTGGGTACCTCCCCTTTACCTACAATGTTTCTCTCCCCATAACCTCAGATCTTGTTTGCTCTAATTATATTAGTAGGAAGATAAGAGTTAGTGTTTAACACACAAAAGAACCTTCAGTGAAGAGATTTCTAGAGAATAATGACATTTAATCCAACCCTAGGAATTGTCTTCCTGCTCAATGACATTTAATCCAACCATAGAAATCATCTTCCTGCTCAATGACATTTAATCCAACCCTAGAAATCGTCTTCCTGCTCAATGACATTTAATCCAACCCTAGAAATCGTCTTCCTGCTCAATGACATTTAATCCAACCCTAGGAATCGTCTTCCTGCTCAATGACATTTAATCCAACCCTAGAAATCATCTTCCTGCTCAATGACATTTAATCCAACCCTAGAAATCGTCTTCCTGCTCAATGACATTTAATCCAACCCTAGGAATCGTCTTCCTGCTCAATGACATTTAATCCAACCCTAGAAATCGTCTTCCTGCTCAATGACATTTAATCCAACCCTAGAAATAGTCTTCCTGCTCAATGACATTTAATCCAACCCTAGAAATCGTCTTCCTGCTCAATGACATTTAATCCAACCCTAGAAATCGTCTTCCTGCTCAATGACATTTAATCCAACCCTAGAAATCCTCTTCCTGCTCAATGACATTTAATCCAACCCTAGAAATCCTCTTCCTGATCAATGACATTTAATCCAACCCTAGGAATCATCTTCCTGCTCAATGACATTTAATCCAACCCTAGAAATCGTCTTCCTGCTTAATGACATTTAATCCAACCCTAGAAATCGTCTTCCTGCTCAAGGAACCCAAGGATGGGGGAAGGAGGGTGGGATTGTGAGGACAGATGAAAAATCGACAGTACAGATGGAACGCTATGGTGCATACATGACTTCTTTATCTGATATTGTCAATTTATCATTTCCTCCTCACATGTGGCACAGAGCCCCCAGCTACCTTTATCCAAGGTAGACTCCCGAGGGAATAATCCTTAGAACCATCGCGCCAAAGGAGGCCCTTCCCCCAGAGACCAAATCTAATTTGTAATGAGTGATAAAGTATGATGGTTAGCCCAGGTGGCAGCTGCACAAATATCATCCAGGGAAGGATTGGTCTGGTAGACTGCGGATGTGGCCATTGATCTAGTAGAATGAGCCCGAATGGACTTGTCAAGCTTCCTGCCCTTTGAGGTATAAATAAAGGAGATACAACTAGAAAGCCACTTCGATAAAGTAACTTTGGTGACTGGAAGGCCTTTCCTAGGTCCTGCAAATGCAATAAACAACTGATCTGCTCTCTGAAATGTTTTGGTTCTATGCAATTAAAAGTGTAACTGTCTATGAACATCCAACAGATATAGCACATATTCACCCTTATTACTAAAATTAGGGAAGAAACAGGAAAATGTATAGTCTGATTAATATTTGTTTGAGAAACAGTTTTAGATAAGACGAAGGGGTTGGTACACAAAGAGACTCTGTCTTTATGGAAAACCAAATACGGTGGTCAAGAAAAAAATGCTTCAATTTCTGATTTCCGTCTAGCAGACGTAATAGCCACCAAAAAGAGAGTTTTCTAGGAAAGGTACTTAATATCACAATTTGCTGCAGGTTCGAAGGGTGAGTAATGAGATGTAGGACCAGGTTTAAATCCCAAGGGGGGGAGAAGGATCTTTATATGGAGGTTACAATAACATGGTCCCTTTTAAGAAGGCTTTGCAAAGTTTGTGGGAAATCAAGTATAAGCTATCTATCCCAATGTGAAAATCTGAAATGGCTGCTAACTGCAACTTAATAGTAGATGCCGCTGCCCCGTTATTGAAAAGGTGGGGTAGAAATTCCAAAATTAAATGCATGGGAGTCGTGATGGGATCCATATTGCTTTGATGAGCCTAGATAAAGAATCTCTTCCACTTACTCCTATACAGTTTCTGAGTAGACTGCTTATGAACGGATAATAAGATATGACAGACAGGGGAGGAGAGCACAGGTTTGTCTGGTGATCAATGGAAGTGGAGAAACCAAGTGGTCAATTTAAGATTGTGAAGATTGGGATGAGTTATCCCTGTCACATGAGACATCAGTTCCGGGAAGAGATCCAGGCTCCAGGGATTGTTCTGTAGGTGAGGCCAAAGAAAGGAAACAAAATCTGTTGGGGCCAATATGGTGCAATAAGATTATTGTCCTCCTCAACCTTATTGACTTTCTGAAGAATTCTGGTTGAGGGACCATTTGTGAGGCATGAGAATGGCTCTGATCAGCTTGTCCACTATGACGTTGAATCTCCTGGGAATATGTCTTACTATCAGAAAGAGGCTGGATGTGATCGCTCACTGCCACAATGAATGCTTCCTGACAGACAGGGTATGATTTGGTTCCTCCTTGCTTGTTTATGTACCAAACTACCAACATGTATGAACAAATCTCTACCAACCCTAGAGGAAGGACAGACTGGAATGCCTGCAACATTAAGAGTACTGCCCTCATCTCAAGAATGTTTATGTGTAGCTTGGCCTCATCTGCAGACCAGGTACCTTGGACAGTCTTCCCCCAATAATGCCCCCTCACCCCAAATGGGAAGCATCCATGGTCATCGTAGCCATTGGTTGAGGGGAAACAAAAGGTCAGCCTTGTGTCATCTATTGTGAATGAATCCACCGAGAGATCTTTCTTGCATATGTCCATTATGAGGATCTGGATAAGACATTGGCTGGTGAATTATCAACCACTGCAAAATTTACATGTGAAACTTGGTCAGCAGAACCAACATAACTGCAGCAGCCATAGAGCCCAAGGCCTGCTGGGCATGACAGGCAGCTATCTTTCTGCATTCTGATCTGTGGTCTGCCTTCTGACTGTTAATTCACTTGAAGCGTGAAGTTTGCCAGTCAGCTAAGATGTGTCTAACAAGGCTCCCATGAATTTTATTGTTTGCATGGATTTCAGATAAGGTTTTTGATGATTTATGATTATGTCTACTTCCGAACAAAGTTGAAGAATAGAATCTCTTTCATAAACTACTAGATGCCTGGTCAGGGCGGAAATGAGCCAGTCATCTAAATATGGAAACACCTGGAATCCTTGTCATCTCAGGTGAGCCGCAACCACTGCCATACATTTGGTGAACACTCTGGGGGCTGTGGTGAGACCAAAGGGCAGCGCTCTGAATTGGTAATGACTGGCTCCCAACCAGAAGCGTAGATAACTTCTGGAGTGCCTGTCCAATTTTATGTGGTAGTATGCATCCTGAAGATCTACTGAGTACATCCAATCGTCCTTTTCCAGGAAAAGAAGTATGGACTGAACTGTGATCATCTGGAACTTGCTGCATCAGACTGATTTGTTTAATTTGCTGAGATGCAGAATTGGTCTCAAGTACCCTGTTTTCTTTGGAACTAAAAAGAACCTTGAGTAAGTTCCAAATCCTCTCTAGTATGGAGGGGACCTTTTGGATGACTCTTTTTTCCAGCAGTTTTTGAATTTGTGAGACTGCTTGATCCCTTTGACTGGGTGGAATGGCTGGGATCTTCCTACTGTGAGGTGGCCACCAGGAAAAGGGAATTTGATAAAGCTTGGATATTATCCTCTGCATCCATACAACAGAAGTTATCTTCTATCAGGCTCTCCAGTGCAGGGATAGATGACCCAGATTGCCTCCAGAAGTAGACAATCAAGCCTCCTTTCAGAAGTGCTGAAAAGGTTTTCTGAAGAATGATTCCCATGAACCTTGGTTTTGCAGACCTCCTCTGCCGTGAGGGCGATGTCTTTCATTACTGCTTCTACCTCTGTCTCTTGGGGAAGACTCTCCATTTTTGAATCACATTTTCCCGCTAGCTCTTTGACCTTTGGGATAGGGTCTCTGAGGGGCTGAAAAACATATGCCCATGGCAGAAAGGGTCTTACCTTTCTTCTCACACCTGGATAGCATATCCTTAACTTTGGGGCCACAGAGTGATGTGCCGTCAAATGCAGCATTGACAAATGAAGAGCTAAAAGGTTTCACAAAATTGCAAAGGTGCATCCAGGCATGCCTACTCATGGAAATGCCGGAACCCACCGCTCTACTTGTTCCTTCGGCTGCGTGGGCAATGAGCATCATGGAAGAGTTGGCAACTGAATGTAGGGTGGTTAACTGGGAAGCTACTTTTTCCTTAGCTCCCTCAGCTACTGCTCCTGGAAGGGTATCTGAGAACTCTTTGATCAGATCCCTTTGTAACCTAGTAAAATGAGAAACAATTCAGTGACCACAGGGCAATGGTTGCTGAAGAAAAGACATGCTTACTACATCTATCTATCGTCCTAAAATCCTTATTAGGAGGATGCAGTCAAGCTCTCCTCTGAAAACTCTTTCTTGGTCGCCACTGCCACGACCATGGCATCTACTGTAACTCCTTTAGTCCAGAAGGCTTTGTCAGATGGAGGAGTAATAATCTTATTTGGTCTCTGGAAAAACAGCTAGAAGGAATTAGAAGTCTCCCATGCCTGCAGTGAGATCAGCTCTATGAGCTCATCAGTGGGTGGAGTCACCCACAAGGTAGCCGGGCAGGAACCGAAGGCAGCCAGGTACACTGACTTCTCCAGCGAAGGGTTGCTGGACTGCCAGTCACTCCTCTGCTTGACAGTCTCCAGAATCTCCCCAAAGAAAACGTCCTCGGGGGAGGACCGTGGGGAACCCTCACTCTTATTGAGGTTGGTGTATTCAGTGGCTGACTCCTCCCTGGAGTCTAGATGCCTCCTCTTGCATAATCTCTTCCAAGGGACCTCCTTAGTGGGATAATCTGGGTATTGGAATGGTCAGGGGTACCCTAATGGGTATCCTAGAGCTTAGGTTCCCTATGTCCCTGACAAGCAAGATGGCATGAAGATGAGCACCAGGTATCTGTCTGGGATAATGGACCCAAGGAGGCAGGTGACTTTTTAGGTGCAGAGGCAGCCATAGCCCTCGCCAAAGCTCCAAAGGATGACCACTGCTGGAAGGATGATTCCAGGACCAATAAGCCATACTTTCAGGATGGAGACCCCCTATGTCCAGAAGACAGCTCGCCTAGTGTTGAAGCCAGAGCAGCGCTCACTTTCACCAAATTCGCGAGGAGCAATGACTGCTCCAAGGATCTGGGAATCGACTGCACCCAGGGTTTGTGAAGCTCACTTCTGCTCTGTGAGCTCCCTGACTTCGAAAGTGTTGAAAAGCTCTGAGCAGAAGTCAGATCCAGGGAAGAAGACAACAAAACTTGCCCCGAAGTTAAAAGAGGAACACAGGGAGTAAATGGTTTAGGTAGACCAGAAGCCGAAAGGGCTGAGGTCGAGGAGGACTTAGTGATACCCTGTGCCCATAAGATCTTCTGCACCATCCGATCCACATCTTCTTCGGAAGACAAAGCAGAAGGGGATCAGGGCCATGACAGAAAGGGGGACAGTACCTTCAAAGGCACTGAGTCAAAAGAGGGAGAGTACCATGTCCACTGTAAAGTTGAGATTGACTTAAAGGGGCTAAGTTTCAGATCCAACCTGAACGAATCCGACCCACCCTTCCCTGATGAGATCAGAGGCGAGGAGGCCAGATCCAATGAAGTAGCAGTCGGAGCTGATGGCTGGGATCTAATTTGAGACTCCCCAGATGACAGAGATTTTGCCTTTTTGGACTTCAGCTCTGACAAATCAGTCGGAGCAGACAAAGGTCTTTTCTTGGCCTTGTCCAATGATTTGGAGGACAAGGATGAAGTAGGGCTCGAAAGAGCCAATTTTGTTTTAGAAGTAGAAGTGGACTTATCCTTTGCTCCAGATATAGCTTCATCAAATTCTGAAGGCAACACCCCCCTTAAAATGAGCTTGTTCCTTCGGTCAATCAAGGCTCCATTGTTAAAGCAATGACAGATGACACAATCCTCCTGCAAAACGCATCGGCCCAAGGCAATACACACTCAGACTGCCAGTCACTAAATGGAATCTTATGCCTGCACTTCATACACTTTTTAAATCTGACCAGTTTTTCGTGTTTCTCTGCCATGACAGATGAGAAAGGCACAACACACGCACAGGCACACTCATTCTAGAACGAAAAGGAAGGGGTTTTTGTCTGATAGAAAGGGGGAGGAAAGAAACCCCTTCTAAAGACAGTAGGAAAGAAATAACCTCAAGGGTAAACTGAGAAAGTTGCCCTATTAAAAAAACTGTCAGTGGCGGGAAGGAAAGGGCAGAAGTAAGATAAGCGTACGCTACCTGAAGTAACAATTACCTGCTAACAGACCAAAATAAGATAAGCGTAAGCTACCTGAAGTAACAATTACCTGCTAACAGACCAAAATAAGATAAGCGTAAGCTACCTGAAGTAACAATTACCTGCTAACAGACCAAAATAAGATAAGCGTAAGCTACCTGAAGTAACAATTACCTGCTAACAGACCAAAATAAGATAAGCGTAAGCTACCTGAAGTAACAATTACCTGCTAACAGACCGAAGTAAGATAAGCGTAAGCTACCTGAAGTAACAATTACCTGCTAACAGACCAAAATAAGATAAGCGTAAGCTACCTGAAGTAACAATTACCTGCTAACAGACCAAAATAAGATAAGCGTAAGCTCTGAAGTAACAACTACCTGCTAACAGACCGAAATAAGATAAGCGTAAGCTACCTGAAGTAACAATTACCTGCTAACAGACCAAAATAAGATAAGCGTAAGCTACCTGAAGTAACAATTACCTGCTAACAGACCAAAATAAGATAAGCGTAAGCTACCTGAAGTAACAATTACCTGCTAACAGACCAAAATAAGATAAGCGTAAGCTACCTGAAGTAACAATTACCTGCTAACAGACCAAAATAAGATAAGCGTAAGCTCTGAAGTAACAACTACCTGCTAACAGACCGAAATAAGATAAGCGTAAGCTACCTGAAGTAACAATTACCTGCTAACAGACCAAAATAAGATAAGCGTAAGCTACCTGAAGTAACAATTACCTGCTAACAGACCAAAATAAGATAAGCGTAAGCTACCTGAAGTAACAATTACCTGCTAACAGACCAAAATAAGATAAGCGTAAGCTACCTGAAGTAACAATTACCTGCTAACAGACCAAAGTAAGATAAGCGTAAGCTAACTGAAGTAACAATTACCTGCTAACAGACCAAAATAAGATAAGCGTAAGCTCTGAAGTAACAACTACCTGCTAACAGACCGAAATAAGATAAGCGTAAGCTACCTGAAGTAACAATTACCTGCTAACAGACCAAAATAAGATAAGCGTAAGCTCTGAAGTAACAACTACCTGCTAACAGACCGAAATAAGATAAGCGTAAGCTACCTGAAGTAACAATTACCTGCTAACAGACCGAAGTAAGATAAGCGTACGCTAACTGAAGTAACAACTACCTGCTAACAGACCAAACGTTCAGGAAAAAGGAACTATAACAACTGAATTAAACAAAATTACAAGAAATGTTAAGCAAACAATAAAAAAGTTACACCTTACACCAAGAGCTAGCTGGAATGACCATGGTTTCGCAAAGCGGCAAACGAGATCTGAAGTAATGTGGATAGATGCATTGTGGGTAAAGGGGAGGTACCAAAGAGCTTTTTGGTTGTCACAACCTTGCTAATGGCTGAGTAAGACCTGAGGGCTCGGATCTGAACCCACATGTAAGGAGGAGAAGAAAAATTGACAATACCAGAGGGATACTTTCTTATCTGCCGCTCTGTTACAATACTTTAAAAACCAGTGCTATGCCTTTTCATGCTCAGTGGTTGATAGGCATGCCCTGGTAATAAAACTGCCAAATATGCAATGGCACAAATGAAGAGACACACTTTAACACACTGAGTTAAAAGAATATTTTATTTATTTACATTTACTAAATGGGTAGGCCCTGTGGTCAAAGTTCATTTTCATAGGGAAACTGGGACAATAACATCAAAATAAAATGCCAAGTAAAAGTAATAAAACCCAAAGGTGGAAGTGAATTAAGTGTAATGGCTAATTCCTACCAGAGCAGTGGCCCGACCTTTGTTACACTATTCCAGCATTCAATACATTTTGTTATGGGCCACAACAGGCATAAAAAATCATAAGCCTCAATAGTTTCTAAAAGAGAAAACTGATAAAGTATTCAGACTGCTGTGACTGGAAAAGAAACCTGCAACTAATCACACATTAAAGCATAAAAACATCCAGAATTTTACTTCTACCAAGAATCATTTCAACTCTTTTTTGCCTTATCAGGGCAAACTAAAAAACTACCCCTCCAACACAATATCATTTTAGACTGCTGCTTTCTCAAAGTACATTATCATTTTGCAATAATTCCTTTTTCATTTCACTGACTTCTAGTGGGTAAGAAATCCCATCCTTCTGGAATTCATAAAATAAATACTTCTTAATACATGCTCTAGATCAGTGGTAAAATAGTGAAATCATCTCAAATGATGTTTCCACGGTGTCTCAGTACTGCAATCAAAATCAGTACTCAAATGTTGCCTGCACGATGCTTTACAACAGCCATAAGATGCTATTTCCAACTCTAGAGCAGTTTTCTGTGGGTTACTTTAATCTTTTGCTATGATGCTGTAGCTGCTCAATGAGGTAGAGGCAAGGATCTGCTGCCTGCTAAAAACACTTACACACTAATTTCATAAAGCATTGATCCTGCCAACAGTATATCTTGCATTTCCAAAAGCAGCCAAGTCCAGCCAGCTGTAGTCATTAAAAACAAATGCTGCAGCCACCATGGTCTCTACTCTGCTAAGCAGAGTAAACAAATTAATGTATCAACAAGGTGGGAGGTAAACTTCCACTGTCTTCAAAGGCAGACAGGACAAAACACACACACAACGCACACCACTCCTCTCACATGCAGGCACACACACACGCGCGCACACACACACACACACACAAACACACACACACTCACACACACACACACACACACACACACACACACACACACACACACACACACACACGCACATGCACCCACAAATGCAATAAAATTAAGTCACAAAATCTTTGAAAAAATACTTAAAACTCCCACTTGAGATGTCAGGAGTCTACAAATGTCCTCATGTAAATAGGGCACAATTGTACGTCTTAGACCTTAAAAGAAAAGAAAAAAAAAAAAAGGTCACAAACTTCACTGACCCTAAACAACTGTGAAAATGTCGCCACTTATGTGACCCACACATGCACTCCACATTAGGACCCCATCCCCCAAAACAGAAGACGGCAGATAATAAGAAGTTATGTCCCTACCATAACGTTCCATGTTAGTTGTCTTCTTCTCGCCTTCTTTCTTGCTGGATGGGTTCGGAGCAGATCCTCGGCTCCGACTCGGCCTTCTACTAAACCTCGAGAGCTATTTTTACCGGCTCAACGCAGTCCTATATCCCACAATACCATGCGCTAACTCCCCAGATCTCGTTTGGAAGCTAAGACATAGTATAAGCAACAATCTTATAATAAAAATATTATAACCCTCTTTATTAGAAAATTACCTGATAGTAATACTAAGGATACCAGGAAAGACGCAACATATTGTATCTCCAAAAAGGAATTTTATTTTATTTATTTATTTATTTTACATTTGTTGACCGGGCTAGTCCAGCTGGATAATTTCCATTTTCAGTGGAGGCCCGGGGAGAAAAGCTCCACAATTAAAACAAGGTTAAACATTTAAGCAACAATGCATACATGTTAGTGTAGTAGAAAATACAGCGAAAAAAAAACAGGTAAAAAACAAATAGCCTAAGTTATATATTCATATTTTTTTTTTTTTTTTTTTTTTAGAACAGTACAGTAATTTAGTCATTTGAAATAGCAGGGAAAGATAGTGATTTTTACGTAGGGAGGTATGGCTGAAGAGCGAAGAAGTCATTTAGTCTGGATTGGTACAGGAGCAGAGCCAGAAGATATTAAGATGTAATAGAAGTTGTTTTTTGAAAATTTGAAAGGAGTCTAGTGAGGTAATGTGTGGGGGGAGGTTATTCCATATTTTCCCTATGGAGTTTGAAAATAGACAGTTACCTGCTGAATTTGTAATTCTAGTTGTGGTGACTTGTATCTTTTCGGCAGATCGCAACTGTTTCAAGTTTTTGTATTGAGTAAGGAGGTTACTGAGAGCTGGTGTTTTTGTTGGTTGATAAAGAATGTTATGTGTAATTAAGAGTTGTTGATAGATAAGCTTGTTAGGTAGTTCTAACCATTGTAATTGTTTTAAGTTATTACAGTGGTGAGTTCTGTACTGGGATGCTGTGGCAAAACTGGCTATATTATGATAGGATGTAGTTAGTTTTTTCAGGTTACCTTTAGAGAGATTGGTGTAAATAGAGGAAGCATACAGTAGGGTGGAGATAAGATGTGATTGAGCTAAGGTGGTCCGTGCTTCTGGAGTAAGGAAGGGTTTTATTCTGTACAGTGAACCTATCTTTTATTTACTGCTTTTATAGTGTTATTGATATGACAATCATAGTTAAGATTATTATCAATAGTAACACCAAGCAGTTTGGTAGTAGAGTCTTGGGAGATAAGAGAATTGTCAGCTGCAGTAATAGTAAAATTTAGTTGAGGAGATTTGTGGGTAGGTGAGAATAGTAATAGTTTTGTTTTCTTGGAGTTGAGAAGGAGACATCTTTTGAGAACCATTGTTCAACGGTTGAAAAGGTAGATTGTGTGAGTGACTGGAGTTCAGATTGGTGGGAGCTGTACAGATGATGGTAGAATCATCTGCATATTGTATGCAGGTAGTGTTATGGATAGATGATTGAAGATCATTAATAAAGATAGAGAATAAGAGTGGGCCTAATATTGATCCTTGAGGTACTCCTAAGGAGATAGGTAGTAGAGCAGATAGAGAATTTTTCCAGAGTACTGCTTGTTGTCGGTTTTCAAGGTAGGATGAGAACCACGTTAAGGAGGAAAAATCCAAGGCAAGTGAGTTTAGTATGTGTAGGAGAAGTTTATGGTTGACCATGTCGATGGCTTTTGACAGGTCTAGGAAAAGAGAAGCAGTTAGTTTGTTATTATTACGGTTACAGTTTATTGTGTTAGTAAAGGAAAGTAGTGCAGTGGTCGTACTATGTGAGGGTCTAAATCCATGTTGAGTGTTTGCTAGTAGGTTATTTTGAAGGAGATGGTTAGGAAGGACTCAATCTCGAATCTGTCCAGGCTAGGGGGCAGGAGGGAGGGACGCAAGAAAGAAGGCGAGAAGAAGACAACTAACATGGAATGTTATGGTAAGACATAACTTCTAAATGTTAAGTTGTCAATCTCGCATTCATTCTTGCTGGATGGGACAGCGTCCCTAGCACCTTAGTCCTGGGTGGCTCAACGAAACAGACTCCTGAGTACAGTGGAACCAAAATCAGCTCTATTTCTGGAGGCTAAGTCAAGCTTGTAATGAGCAATAAAAGTATGTTTGGAAGCCCATGTAGCCGCTGCACAAATGGCATCTAGTGGCAACCTTGCTTGAAACGCCGTTGAAGTTGATAGAGACCTGGTTGAATGAGCCTTAGGCCTAGAGGGGAGTTGCCTGTGTCTCAACTCATAGACCAAGGTAATAATAGATGTCAGCCATCTGGAAAGGGTAACTTTCGAAACTGGAAGCCCTTTCTTACCTGCCGCATAAGAGAGAAAGAGCTGATCTGACTTTCTAAATTGTTTTGTCCTGTCTAGGTAATAGCGTAATTGGCGATGAACATCTACTGAATGTAATTTTTGTTCAGCTCTGTTGGTATAGTCTGGGAAAAAGACTGGTAAGTCAATAGAATGATTCAAATTTGCTTCCGATAGCACTTTTGGAAGGAAAGAAGGGTTTGTTCTGAGAGTTACCCTGTCTTTATGAAAAACCAAATAAGGAGGACGGACAGACAAGGCATGGAGTTCCGAGACCCTTCTGGCGGATGTTATAGCTACTAAAAACAGCGTTTTCCAAGAAAGTAGTTTGAGGGAACAAGAAGCTGCAGGTTCAAAAGGGGGCAGAATTAGTGAAGTTAGGACTAAATTCAAGTCCCATTGTGGAGGTGGATCTTTTACTGGGGGTCTGAGTAAAAGGATACCCTTGAGGAAGGCTTTACAGAGTTTGTGGGACATAATATTTGCGTCTGAGAGTCCAACATGAAAATTAGCAATGGCCGCTAATTGTACTCTGATAGTGGCCGATGATGATCCAGAATGAAAAAGTTCCGCCAGAAAAATCCAGAACCTCATGAATGGGTGCATGAAAGGGATCTAAGGACCTATTTTGCGCCCAGAATGAAAAACGCTTCCATTTACTAGCATAAGTCTTCCTAGTATTGGACTTATGGGAGGCCAGAATGATGTCACGAACAGGAGGAGAAATAAGGGGAAGCCTGGCTATGGCTGGAAGTGGAGCAACCAAGCTGTGAGGTTGATGGAATGTAGAGACTGATGCAGCTTGCCCGTGAGGTGGGTCAATAGATCCGGAAGGGGTTCCAGATGCCAAGGCTGTTCCAGTAGGTATTTGTGCAGGAACGGGAACCAAACTTGCCGAGGCCAAAATGGGGCAATGAGGATCATTTTGGATCTCAACGCGATTGCTTTCTGAATTAATTGCGGAATCAACGGAAAAGGAGGAAAAGCATAAAGAAGACCCCGGGGCCAAACGTGAACAAGAGCGTCTCTGAGGGGTTGGCCTGGCAGAGGAAAAAGTGTGAAGAAGTCGAGGCACTTGCTGTTTTGGGGAGTTGCGAAAAGGTCGCAGCAAGGCTGGCCCCACTTCCGAAAGATTCCGTCTGCTACCGCTTGATTTAGAGACCACTCGTGAGGCATGAAGATAGTTCTGCTCAATCTGTCTGCTATGACATTGGACTTCCCGGGGATGTGCGTTGCTATCAGAAACCGTTGAGATGAAATCGCCCATTGCCAAAGTTTGAGTGCTTCTCGACAGAGGGGATAGGACTTTGTTCCACCCTGCTTGTTTATATACCACACCACAGACATATTGTCCGTCTGAAATGCTATAGTCCCTTTGGGAAGAGAGCTTTGAAGGGCTTGCAACGTCAAAAGCACCGCCCTCATCTCCAGGACATTTATGTGCAGGTGGCATTCTGATTGTTGCCAAGTGCCCTGGACCATCCTGCCCTGATAATGCCCCCCCCCACCCGATCAGGGAGGCATCCGTTGTGACAGTGGCAACTAGAAGGGGGAGAACAAAGGGTCTGCCCTGAAAAAGCTGAGGGGAAACCATCGACCAGGAGAGATGTTTCTTGCAAGATGGGGTTATCTAAATGTTGTGGGTCATTGGTAGCTGTTGAAAAGACCACTGAGAAAAGAGCATCCACTGAAGGAGTCTCATGTGGAAGCGGGCTAATGGAAGTAGAAGAACTGCCGCCGCCATGAGGCCCAACACTTTCAACACTCGGTTGACCTGGACTTTGTTGGGCTGAAACAGGGTCTGAACATTCCGCCTGATGTCTGCCACTCTCTGGGGTGGTAGTGTTGCAGACATTTCTGTGGTGTTTAATACGGCGCCTATAAAGTTGATACATTGACAAGGCAACAAGGAGGACTTTGCAAAATTTATAGAAATACCCAGACTGTTGCAAAGCTGCATAGTGTAATCCCTAGCCATTATGAGATCCTGTTTGGTGGTAGCGGAAATGAGCCAGTCGTCTAAGTATGGAAACACCTGGAATCCTTTCTGTCTCAGGTGAGCTGTGACCACTGCCATACATTTGTTGAACACCCGGGGGGCTGTGGTGAGACCAAAGGGCAGGGCTCTGAATTGAAAATGACTGACTCCCAGACGGAAGCGGAGAAACCTCCTGGAGCGTCTGTGTATCTTTATGTGGTAGTACGCGTCCTGGAGGTCTAACGAGCACATCCAGTTGTCGCTGCCCAAAAAGGGTAGAATGGACTGCAGTGTTACCATCCGAAATTTTGTCTTTAGCACAAATTTGTTTAACCTGCTGAGATCCAAAATAGGTCTCCAGTCTCCTGTCTTTTTTGGTACCAAAAAGAACCTGGAGTAAATTCCGGACCCTAGCTGATCTGCTGGGACTGCCTGGATGACTCTTTTTGCTAATAGCTTTTCTATTTCTAGCTGAGCCTGGCCCCTTTGTGCGGGTGGTACATCTGGTCGGGGTCTTGGCGGTTGTACCGGGGGGATGGTAAAGGGGATTTTGTAACCCTCGGATATGATCTTCTGTACCCATGTGTCTCGGGAGAGGGATTGCCAGGCTTCCGGGTACAGAGATAATCTTCCCCCCGACTGCCTCCGAAGGCGGACAGTCGGGCAGCTTCTCAGGGATGCTGAAAGGGTTGATCAGGAAAAGATTCCCTAGAACCCTGATTCTGAGGACCCCCTCTGCCCCTAGGGCGGCGTCTGTTGTTATTTCCCCCTCTGCCTCTAGGGGGAAAATCACCACGTGCGGCAGGTGCGACTCCCTGGGGTTTGCGGAACCACATCTTCCCTCCCTTCTGTCCCTTAGGATAAGGTCTAGAAGGGGTGGAAAAGCGGACTCCCATGGCAGAGAGAGTTTTACCATCTTGCTCGCATCTGGTGAGGGTATTCTTCACCTGAGGTCCGAACAATTCCGAACCATCAAAGGGGGTGTTAGTGAAGGACGCCTTGAAGGGATCAGCAAAGTTACAGAGCCGCATCCAAGCGTGACGTCTTAATGCAACGCCTGTCCCAGCGGCTCTGCTCGCTCCATCGGCTGCATAAGAAATTAGCCGCATGGAGGAGTTAACAATGGATTTCAGGGTAGCCAGCTGAGAGTTTATTTTGTCCTTAAACCCTGCAGCAGAAGGATCCTGTACCGTTTCACCCAGCTCTTTGAGCAAGTCTCTTTGAAGGCGGGTGAAATGACACAAATAGTTCAGCGATCTCATGGAAAAAGTCGCTGAAGCAAAGGTCCGCTTGCCGTACCTGTCCATGGTCCTGGACTCTTTGTTAGGAGGATGAACAGATACAGAAGGATCACCCAACTCCTTCTTCGTGGCTGCTGCTACCACCATAGCATCAACTGACACACCTTTGGTAAGAAAGGATTTATCATCTGGTGCAGAAATAAATTTAGAAGGCCTCCTAGGGGTAGGTTCCATTGAATCAGGAGCTGCCCACGCCTTTCTAGCCACTACCTCCATTAGTGGGTCGAAAGGGGGAGACACCCAGGAGGTGGAAGGGCGTGATCCAAAAGCGTCAAGGTAAACCGACTCGTCCTCGGAAGGTTTGAGAGTGGACCAATTTCCCCTCTGTCTAAGGATTTCCAGGATGTCTGAAAAGGAGACATCCTCAGAGGGGGATCTGGGGGAACCTTTCGACTCATCCAAGTCGGTGTCCGATGTGACAGACTTGAGGAAGTCTATGTGCTTCCTCTTGCACTTTCTTTTCCTAGGGGGTTCCCCTGAGACTTCAGGGGAGCCCTCTGAAGAGGAAGAGACACCCAAAGTGGGTACCCCACACTTTGGATCTCTGATGACAGGTGCAAGAGAATGGCCAGAGACCGTAACAGGCACTATGGAGGGAGGAGCCGCAGAACTTAACCCTGGAGTGGACACTGGGTCCAGCACACTCCTCATCACCTCGAAGGCTCCCCTATCAGACACCAAGGGCAGCACCGGCTCTGAAGAGACCGGAAACACCCCCGGAGCCGATAGAGAAGGCTTCGAGAATGATGTTGGAGGCCGAACTAACCAGAGCCGAAGCTCCGAGAGGGAGAGCGAGGTCGGACAAGGGTCTGATGCCACTCGCCCCCTCGGAGCCGACAATGGAGTCCCGACGCCCGGACCTCTCCACGGACGGAACCAATGAAGGGGTCAGAGCCGACAACACTGGAGCCGAAGGAGGAAGTATCGGCTCCGACGTAGGCAAGGTCACGGTTCCGAGGAACTCCGGCTCCGAGCTCGAGTGATGAGTCGGAGGAGGAATAGATAATTGTAATGAAGGAGCCACAGTCTGGTGAGATGGGCTTTGGAGCATTTGGGCCAGTGCCTGAGATTTTATGAGTCTACTGACCACCCTCTCAATGTCATGGTCTGAAAGCCTAGATGACCTCGATGAATGAGTCCTGTGACTCCGCTCCGATAAGAGAGGGGATCTCGGAGCCGATCTAACGGACTCTAGGGATGGGGACCTAGAGCGCTTGCGCGCTGGGGTCGGCTCTGATGATGGTTTCGGAGAGGAAACCACTTTGCTCGCCTCGGAGCCAGCCGGAACCGAGGTCGGAGCCATCTCTATAACGCCAGCCCTCGACTCAGAAGCTGGAGCCGAGGGTTTGGTGGTTTTTGATGACTTCCCCGAACCAGACTTGGACGGGGAGTCATCAGGCTTTAGCAAGCCCCTTAGAATTAGCTTGTTACGCCTCTCCTGCAGGACGCTTGAACTAAAACCGTGACAAACGGAACAAGAGTCCTGCAGGTGTAAAGGCCCCAAGCAATGGACACAAGAAGTGTGACCATCTGTCAGAGACATTTTCTGACAGCACGAGTCACACTTCTTGAATCCGGAGACCTTAGGGCCTTTGGACATAGTCCTGACCAGTGAGAGAAAAAAAAACACAGTCAGCCCACACACACACACAATTTAAAATTAAAAATAGTTGAGGGAACTGACTAAACCCACACACACAGATAGAAAGGGGTGGGGAACTGAGGTAAAGCCCGTAGGCCCAAGATAAAAAATTAACTAAGGGAGGGAAGAAGGGCTACAAGAGAAGAGGATTCAGAAAAGGGATCTAAAAAGAGAATAGCTACTGAGAAAAAAACTACTGAAAAACCAGTTTGAGTAAGTAAAAACTCCTTACTGACCTGAGCCGGTAAAATAGACAATCTCGTAGCGAAGCGGCAAACGAGATCTGGGGAGTTAGCACATGGTATTGTGGGATATAGGACTGCCTCGAGCCGGTAAAAATAGCTCTCGAGCTATAGTACAGGCCAAGTCGGAGCCGAGATTCGGCTTCGAACCCATCCAGCAAGAATGAAGGCGAGAATGACAACTTAACATAACAAGACAGAGAACAAGTTCACAAACATAACAACATTATTTAAAAAGGTAAACAATTTATTTTTTTTAAACAATGGTGTTGTGTAATTTCAGCATTCCTCTCTTCAACTGTATTATGACAATAATCCCTGATGATCAAACCACTGCAGCCAGAGGTAGTAAACCCAGCATTACCAAAACCCATTTATGAAGTTCTGCTGAAGTCTGAGCAGACATACTGCCCTGCACGTGGAGTTAAAGCTGGCATGTGATCTAGCAACCTGACAGGCGCAAACATTTATCAGGTTACCTAATCATTAATGTTTTCATCTTATATACGGAATGTTAAATATATCAGTTCCACCAATGTTCTAGCACAGAAGAAAAGCAGATGATACATTTAGATATACTGCCACACAAAATGGCAAAAGTGTACTCTACATTCTGAGTGCTTTAGGATTTATGCCATGACTTAGGATTTATGCACCAACTTAGGATTTATGCAATAACTTAGGATTTATGCAATAACTTAGGATTTATATCATAACTTAGGATTTATACCATAACTTCACTATGTAGCATCTGGCTGCATTCTTCTCACTGTGTTATAAAGTTAACAACAACATTGCTAAATGACGTGCAAAGTAGGTCATGTGACAGGACCTATCTTACTACAACAGTATCTACTATGCAAACATAAAAGGCTACAATCTGGCTCATCACGTGACAGGACCAATCTTACTACAATGGTAGCTAGCAATGCAAACATAAATGGCTGCAATCTGGCTTGTGACGAGAAAGGACTAATCTTTCTACAATGGCATCTACTAATGCAATCAGAAATGGCTATAATCTGGCTCATCACGTGAAAGGACTGATCTTACTACAACAGCACATACCGATGCAAACATAAATGGCTACAATCTGGCTCTTCACGTGAACAGGACTGATCTTACTACAGCAGTATCTACCAATGCAAACATAAATGGCTACAATCTGGCTTGTCACATGACAGGACTGATCTTACCACAACAGTACTTACCAATGCAAACAAAAATGGCTACAATCTGGCTTGCCATGTGAAAGGACTGATATTACTACAACGGTATATACCAAATGCAGACATAAATGGCTACAATCTGGCTTGTCACGTGAACAGGACCAAGCTGACTGCAACGGTATCTACCAATGCAAACATAAATGGCTACAACCTGGCTTGTCACATGACAGGACTGATCTTACTACAACAGTACCTACCAGTGCAAACATAAATGGCTACAATCTAGCTCTTCACGTGAAAGGACTGATCTTACTACAACAGTATCTACCAATGCAAACATAAATGGCTACAATTTGGCTCGTCACACGACAGGACTGATCTTACTACAACGGTATCTACCAATGCAAACATAAATGGCTACAATCTGGCTCGTCACATGAACGGACTGAGCTTACTACACCATCTACCAATGCAAACATAAATGGCTACAATCTGGTTCATCACATGAAAGGACTGATCTTACAACAACAATATCTACCAATTCAAACAAAAAATGGCTACAATCTGGCTCGTCATGTGAAAAGACCAATTTTACTACAACAGTATCTACCAATGCGAGCATAAATGGCTACAATTGGGTCTGGGTCGTATGCTGTAACAAGGCTTTATTAAAAAAATGAAAACTGCAAAGATGTTCTACAGCCACTGCATCATTATCCAAAGATGATTTTACTTAATGACGCTGCAAATTTATCATTTATTTATTTTATTTTACATTTGTTGACCGGGCTAGTCCAAAATGGATACATGTCCATTTTCATTGGAGGCCTGGGGAGAAAAGCTCCAACATAGATAATAATAAACATAAACATAACATAAGAACAATCTATTTGTAATACTAGAAAGCAATTTTAAACATCTGGTAGAGTATCCTTTTAACACTAGAAAGAATTAAAACCTAGGCTTAGAGTATCAACAAATAAAAAGAAGGAAAGGCAATACTCTTAAGCTGGGAACATGTATATAGAGTAACAAGCTGGCAGATTAAGTCACAATTCTATAGTAGTGTATTTAAGAGCGAGATTAAGTTAATACAGATGATGAAGACACATTCCTACTGTAGAAAGCTAAGTGACCAAGTTAATATTCTGAAATGGTTACTAAGAAAAGACTAAGTAATTAGAGACCTAGTTAGTTTACTGCTCATATTCTGTAAGGATAATGACAGGTAGTCATAGTGCAGCAGTAGTGAGATCAGTAAAGGTTAATGACAGGTAGTCATAGTGCAGCAGTAGTGAGATCAGTAAGGTTAATGACAGGTAGTCATAGTGCAGCAGTAGTGAGATCAGTAAGGTTAATGACAGGTAGTCATAGTGCAGCAGTAGTGAGATCAGTAAGGTTAATGACAGGTAGTCATAGTGCAGCAGTAGTGAGATCAGTAAGGTTAATGACAGGTAGTCATAGTGCAGCAGTAGTGAGATCAGTAAGGTTAATGACAGGTAGTCATAGTGCAGCAGTAGTGAGATCAGTAAGGTTAATGACAGGTAGTCATAGTGCAGCAGTAGTGAGATCAGTAAGGTTAATGACAGGTAGTCATAGTGCAGCAGTAGTGAGATCAGTAAGGTTAATGACAGGTAGTCATAGTGCAGCAGTAGTGAGATCAGTAAGGTTAATGACAGGTAGTCATAGTGCAGCAGTAGTGAGATCAGTAAGGTTAATGACAGGTAGTCATAGTGCAGCAGTAGTGAGATCAGTAAGGTTAATGACAGGTAGTCATAGTGCAGCAGTAGTGAGATCAGTAAGGTTAATGACAGGTAGTCATAGTGCAGCAGTAGTGAGATCAGTAAGGTTAATGACAGGTAGTCATAGTGCAGCAGTAGTGAGATCAGTAAGGTTAATGACAGGTAGTCATAGTGCAGCAGTAGTGAGATCAGTAAGGTTAATGACAGGTAGTCATAGTGCAGCAGTAGTGAGATCAGTAAGGTTAATGACAGGTAGTCATAGTGCAGCAGTAGTGAGATCAGTAAGGTTAATGACAGGTAGTCATAGTGCAGCAGTAGTGAGATCAGTAAGGTTAATGACAGGTAGTCATAGTGCAGCAGTAGTGAGATCAGTAAGGTTAATGACAGGTAGTCATAGTGCAGCAGTAGTGAGATCAGTAAGGTTAATGACAGGTAGTCATAGTGCAGCAGTAGTGAGATCAGTAAGGTTAATGACAGGTAGTCATAGTGCAGCAGTAGTGAGATCAGTAAGGTTAATGACAGGTAGTCATAGTGCAGCAGTAGTGAGATCAGTAAGGTTAATGACAGGTAGTCATAGTGCAGCAGTAGTGAGATCAGTAAGGTTAATGACAGGTAGTCATAGTGCAGCAGTAGTGAGATCAGTAAGGTTAATGACAGGTAGTCATAGTGCAGCAGTAGTGAGATCAGTAAGGTTAATGACAGGTAGTCATAGTGCAGCAGTAGTGAGATCAGTAAGGTTAATGACAGGTAGTCATAGTGCAGCAGTAGTGAGATCAGTAAGGTTAATGACAGGTAGTCATAGTGCAGCAGTAGTGAGATCAGTAAGGTTAATGACAGGTAGTCATAGTGCAGCAGTAGTGAGATCAGTAAGGTTAATGACAGGTAGTCATAGTGCAGCAGTAGTGAGATCAGTAAGGTTAATGACAGGTAGTCATAGTGCAGCAGTAGTGAGATCAGTAAGGTTAATGACAGGTAGTCATAGTGCAGCAGTAGTGAGATCAGTAAGGTTAATGACAGGTAGTCATAGTGCAGCAGTAGTGAGATCAGTAAGGTTAATGACAGGTAGTCATAGTGCAGCAGTAGTGAGATCAGTAAGGTTAATGACAGGTAGTCATAGTGCAGCAGTAGTGAGATCAGTAAGGTTAATGACAGGTAGTCATAGTGCAGCAGTAGTGAGATCAGTAAGGTTAATGACAGGTAGTCATAGTGCAGCAGTAGTGAGATCAGTAAGGTTAATGACAGGTAGTCATAGTGCAGCAGTAGTGAGATCAGTAAGGTTAATGACAGGTAGTCATAGTGCAGCAGTAGTGAGATCAGTAAGGTTAATGACAGGTAGTCATAGTGCAGCAGTAGTGAGATCAGTAAGGTTAATGACAGGTAGTCATAGTGCAGCAGTAGTGAGATCAGTAAGGTTAATGACAGGTAGTCATAGTGCAGCAGTAGTGAGATCAGTAAGGTTAATGACAGGTAGTCATAGTGCAGCAGTAGTGAGATCAGTAAGGTTAATGACAGGTAGTCATAGTGCAGCAGTAGTGAGATCAGTAAGGTTAATGACAGGTAGTCATAGTGCAGCAGTAGTGAGATCAGTAAGGTTAATGACAGGTAGTCATAGTGCAGCAGTAGTGAGATCAGTAAGGTTAATGACAGGTAGTCATAGTGCAGCAGTAGTGAGATCAGTAAGGTTAATGACAGGTAGTCATAGTGCAGCAGTAGTGAGATCAGTAAGGTTAATGACAGGTAGTCATAGTGCAGCAGTAGTGAGATCAGTAAGGTTAATGACAGGTAGTCATAGTGCAGCAGTAGTGAGATCAGTAAGGTTAATGACAGGTAGTCATAGTGCAGCAGTAGTGAGATCAGTAAGGTTAATGACAGGTAGTCATAGTGCAGCAGTAGTGAGATCAGTAAGGTTAATGACAGGTAGTCATAGTGCAGCAGTAGTGAGATCAGTAAGGTTAATGACAGGTAGTCATAGTGCAGCAGTAGTGAGATCAGTAAGGTTAATGACAGGTAGTCATAGTGCAGCAGTAGTGAGATCAGTAAGGTTAATGACAGGTAGTCATAGTGCAGCAGTAGTGAGATCAGTAAGGTTAATGACAGGTAGTCATAGTGCAGCAGTAGTGAGATCAGTAAGGTTAATGACAGGTAGTCATAGTGCAGCAGTAGTGAGATCAGTAAGGTTAATGACAGGTAGTCATAGTGCAGCAGTAGTGAGATCAGTAAGGTTAATGACAGGTAGTCATAGTGCAGCAGTAGTGAGATCAGTAAGGTTAATGACAGGTAGTCATAGTGCAGCAGTAGTGAGATCAGTAAGGTTAATGACAGGTAGTCATAGTGCAGCAGTAGTGAGATCAGTAAGGTTAATGACAGGTAGTCATAGTGCAGCAGTAGTGAGATCAGTAAGGTTAATGACAGGTAGTCATAGTGCAGCAGTAGTGAGATCAGTAAGGTTAATGACAGGTAGTCATAGTGCAGCAGTAGTGAGATCAGTAAGGTTAATGACAGGTAGTCATAGTGCAGCAGTAGTGAGATCAGTAAGGTTAATGACAGGTAGTCATAGTGCAGCAGTAGTGAGATCAGTAAGGTTAATGACAGGTAGTCATAGTGCAGCAGTAGTGAGATCAGTAAGGTTAATGAGAGGTAGTCATAGTGCAGCAGTAGTGAGATCAGTAAGGTTAATGAGAGGTAGTCATAGTGCAGCAGTAGTGAGATCAGTAAGGTTAATGACAGGTAGTCATAGTGCAGCAGTAGTGAGATCAGTAAGGTTAATGACAGGTAGTCATAGTGCAGCAGTAGTGAGATCAGTAAGGTTAATGACAGGTAGTCATAGTGCAGCAGTAGTGAGATCAGTAAGGTTAATGACAGGTAGTCATAGTGCAGCAGTAGTGAGATCAGTAAGGTTAATGACAGGTAGTCATAGTGCAGCAGTAGTGAGATCAGTAAGGTTAATGACAGGTAGTCATAGTGCAGCAGTAGTGAGATCAGTAAGGTTAATGACAGGTAGTCATAGTGCAGCAGTAGTGAGATCAGTAAGGTTAATGACAGGTAGTCATAGTGCAGCAGTAGTGAGATCAGTAAGGTTAATGACAGGTAGTCATAGTGCAGCAGTAGTGAGATCAGTAAGGTTAATGAGAGGTAGTCATAGTGCAGCAGTAGTGAGATCAGTAAGGTTAATGAGAGGTAGTCATAGTGCAGCAGTAGTGAGATCAGTAAGGTTAATGACAGGTAGTCATAGTGCAGCAGTAGTGAGATCAGTAAGGTTAATGACAGGTAGTCATAGTGCAGCAGTAGTGAGATCAGTAAGGTTAATGACAGGTAGTCATAGTGCAGCAGTAGTGAGATCAGTAAGGTTAATGACAGGTAGTCATAGTGCAGCAGTAGTGAGATCAGTAAGGTTAATGACAGGTAGTCATAGTGCAGCAGTAGTGAGATCAGTAAGGTTAATGAGAGGTAGTCATAGTGCAGCAGTAGTGAGATCAGTAAGGTTAATGACAGGTAGTCATAGTGCAGCAGTAGTGAGATCAGTAAGGTTAATGACAGGTAGTCATAGTGCAGCAGTAGTGAGATCAGTAAGGTTAATGACAGGTAGTCATAGTGCAGCAGTAGTGAGATCAGTAAGGTTAATGAGAGGTAGTCATAGTGCAGCAGTAGTGAGATCAGTAAGGTTAATGAAAGGTAGTCATAGTGCAGCAGTAGTGAGATCAGTAAGGTTAATGAGAGGTAGTCATAGTGCAGCAGTAGTGAGATCAGTAAGGTTAATGACAGGTAGTCATAGTGCAGCAGTAGTGAGATCAGTAAGGTTAATGACAGGTAGTCATAGTGCAGCAGTAGTGAGATCAGTAAAGGTTAATGACAGGTAGTCATAGTGCAGCAGTAGTGAGATCAGTAAGGTTAATGACAGGTAGTCATAGTGCAGCAGTAGTGAGATCAGTAAGGTTAATGACAGGTAGTCATAGTGCAGCAGTAGTGAGATCAGTAAGGTTAATGACAGGTAGTCATAGTGCAGCAGTAGTGAGATCAGTAAGGTTAATGAGAGGTAGTCATAGTGCAGCAGTAGTGAGATCAGTAAGGTTAATGACAGGTAGTCATAGTGCAGCAGTAGTGAGATCAGTAAGGTTAATGACAGGTAGTCATAGTGCAGCAGTAGTGAGATCAGTAAGGTTAATGACAGGTAGTCATAGTGCAGCAGTAGTGAGATCAGTAAGGTTAATGACAGGTAGTCATAGTGCAGCAGTAGTGAGATCAGTAAGGTTAATGAGAGGTAGTCATAGTGCAGCAGTAGTGAGATCAGTAAGGTTAATGACAGGTAGTCATAGTGCAGCAGTAGTGAGATCAGTAAGGTTAATGACAGGTAGTCATAGTGCAGCAGTAGTGAGATCAGTAAGGTTAATGACAGGTAGTCATAGTGCAGCAGTAGTGAGATCAGTAAGGTTAATGAGAGGTAGTCATAGTGCAGCAGTAGTGAGATCAGTAAGGTTAATGAGAGGTAGTCATAGTGCAGCAGTAGTGAGATCAGTAAGGTTAATGAGAGGTAGTCATAGTGCAGCAGTAGTGAGATCAGTAAGGTTAATGAGAGGTAGTCATAGTGCAGCAGTAGTGAGATCAGTAAGGTTAATGAGAGGTAGTCATAGTGCAGCAGTAGTGAGATCAGTAAGGTTAATGACAGGTAGTCATAGTGCAGCAGTAGTGAGATCAGTAAGGTTAATGAGAGGTAGTCATAGTGCAGCAGTAGTGAGATCAGTAAGGTTAATGAGAGGTAGTCATAGTGCAGCAGTAGTGAGATCAGTAAGGTTAATGAGAGGTAGTCATAGTGCAGCAGTAGTGAGATCAGTAAGGTTAATGACAGGTAGTCATAGTGCAGCAGTAGTGAGATCAGTAAGGTTAATGACAGGTAGTCATAGTGCAGCAGTAGTGAGATCAGTAAGGTTAATGACAGGTAGTCATAGTGCAGCAGTAGTGAGATCAGTAAGGTTAATGACAGGTAGTCATAGTGCAGCAGTAGTGAGATCAGTAAGGTTAATGACAGGTAGTCATAGTGCAGCAGTAGTGAGATCAGTAAGGTTAATGAGAGGTAGTCATAGTGCAGCAGTAGTGAGATCAGTAAGGTTAATGACAGGTAGTCATAGTGCAGCAGTAGTGAGATCAGTAAGGTTAATGACAGGTAGTCATAGTGCAGCAGTAGTGAGATCAGTAAGGTTAATGACAGGTAGTCATAGTGCAGCAGTAGTGAGATCAGTAAGGTTAATGACAGGTAGTCATAGTGCAGCAGTAGTGAGATCAGTAAGGTTAATGACAGGTAGTCATAGTGCAGCAGTAGTGAGATCAGTAAGGTTAATGACAGGTAGTCATAGTGCAGCAGTAGTGAGATCAGTAAGGTTAATGACAGGTAGTCATAGTGCAGCAGTAGTGAGATCAGTAAGGTTAATGACAGGTAGTCATAGTGCAGCAGTAGTGAGATCAGTAAGGTTAATGAGAGGTAGTCATAGTGCAGCAGTAGTGAGATCAGTAAGGTTAATGACAGGTAGTCATAGTGCAGCAGTAGTGAGATCAGTAAGGTTAATGAGAGGTAGTCATAGTGCAGCAGTAGTGAGATCAGTAAGGTTAATGACAGGTAGTCATAGTGCAGCAGTAGTGAGATCAGTAAGGTTAATGACAGGTAGTCATAGTGCAGCAGTAGTGAGATCAGTAAGGTTAATGAGAGGTAGTCATAGTGCAGCAGTAGTGAGATCAGTAAGGTTAATGAGAGGTAGTCATAGTGCAGCAGTAGTGAGATCAGTAAGGTTAATGACAGGTAGTCATAGTGCAGCAGTAGTGAGATCAGTAAGGTTAATGACAGGTAGTCATAGTGCAGCAGTAGTGAGATCAGTAAGGTTAATGACAGGTAGTCATAGTGCAGCAGTAGTGAGATCAGTAAGGTTAATGACAGGTAGTCATAGTGCAGCAGTAGTGAGATCAGTAAGGTTAATGACAGGTAGTCATAGTGCAGCAGTAGTGAGATCAGTAAGGTTAATGACAGGTAGTCATAGTGCAGCAGTAGTGAGATCAGTAAGGTTAATGACAGGTAGTCATAGTGCAGCAGTAGTGAGATCAGTAAGGTTAATGACAGGTAGTCATAGTGCAGCAGTAGTGAGATCAGTAAGGTTAATGACAGGTAGTCATAGTGCAGCAGTAGTGAGATCAGTAAGGTTAATGACAGGTAGTCATAGTGCAGCAGTAGTGAGATCAGTAAGGTTAATGACAGGTAGTCATAGTGCAGCAGTAGTGAGATCAGTAAGGTTAATGACAGGTAGTCATAGTGCAGCAGTAGTGAGATCAGTAAGGTTAATGACAGGTAGTCATAGTGCAGCAGTAGTGAGATCAGTAAGGTTAATGAGAGGTAGTCATAGTGCAGCAGTAGTGAGATCAGTAAGGTTAATGACAGGTAGTCATAGTGCAGCAGTAGTGAGATCAGTAAGGTTAATGACAGGTAGTCATAGTGCAGCAGTAGTGAGATCAGTAAGGTTAATGACAGGTAGTCATAGTGCAGCAGTAGTGAGATCAGTAAGGTTAATGACAGGTAGTCATAGTGCAGCAGTAGTGAGATCAGTAAGGTTAATGAGAGGTAGTCATAGTGCAGCAGTAGTGAGATCAGTAAGGTTAATGACAGGTAGTCATAGTGCAGCAGTAGTGAGATCAGTAAGGTTAATGACAGGTAGTCATAGTGCAGCAGTAGTGAGATCAGTAAGGTTAATGACAGGTAGTCATAGTGCAGCAGTAGTGAGATCAGTAAGGTTAATGACAGGTAGTCATAGTGCAGCAGTAGTGAGATCAGTAAGGTTAATGACAGGTAGTCATAGTGCAGCAGTAGTGAGATCAGTAAGGTTAATGACAGGTAGTCATAGTGCAGCAGTAGTGAGATCAGTAAGGTTAATGACAGGTAGTCATAGTGCAGCAGTAGTGAGATCAGTAAGGTTAATGACAGGTAGTCATAGTGCAGCAGTAGTGAGATCAGTAAGGTTAATGACAGGTAGTCATAGTGCAGCAGTAGTGAGATCAGTAAGGTTAATGACAGGTAGTCATAGTGCAGCAGTAGTGAGATCAGTAAGGTTAATGACAGGTAGTCATAGTGCAGCAGTAGTGAGATCAGTAAGGTTAATGACAGGTAGTCATAGTGCAGCAGTAGTGAGATCAGTAAGGTTAATGACAGGTAGTCATAGTGCAGCAGTAGTGAGATCAGTAAGGTTAATGACAGGTAGTCATAGTGCAGCAGTAGTGAGATCAGTAAGGTTAATGACAGGTAGTCATAGTGCAGCAGTAGTGAGATCAGTAAGGTTAATGACAGGTAGTCATAGTGCAGCAGTAGTGAGATCAGTAAGGTTAATGACAGGTAGTCATAGTGCAGCAGTAGTGAGATCAGTAAGGTTAATGACAGGTAGTCATAGTGCAGCAGTAGTGAGATCAGTAAGGTTAATGACAGGTAGTCATAGTGCAGCAGTAGTGAGATCAGTAAGGTTAATGACAGGTAGTCATAGTGCAGCAGTAGTGAGATCAGTAAGGTTAATGACAGGTAGTCATAGTGCAGCAGTAGTGAGATCAGTAAGGTTAATGACAGGTAGTCATAGTGCAGCAGTAGTGAGATCAGTAAGGTTAATGACAGGTAGTCATAGTGCAGCAGTAGTGAGATCAGTAAGGTTAATGACAGGTAGTCATAGTGCAGCAGTAGTGAGATCAGTAAGGTTAATGACAGGTAGTCATAGTGCAGCAGTAGTGAGATCAGTAAGGTTAATGACAGGTAGTCATAGTGCAGCAGTAGTGAGATCAGTAAGGTTAATGACAGGTAGTCATAGTGCAGCAGTAGTGAGATCAGTAAGGTTAATGACAGGTAGTCATAGTGCAGCAGTAGTGAGATCAGTAAGGTTAATGACAGGTAGTCATAGTGCAGCAGTAGTGAGATCAGTAAGGTTAATGACAGGTAGTCATAGTGCAGCAGTAGTGAGATCAGTAAGGTTAATGACAGGTAGTCATAGTGCAGCAGTAGTGAGATCAGTAAGGTTAATGACAGGTAGTCATAGTGCAGCAGTAGTGAGATCAGTAAGGTTAATGACAGGTAGTCATAGTGCAGCAGTAGTGAGATCAGTAAGGTTAATGACAGGTAGTCATAGTGCAGCAGTAGTGAGATCAGTAAGGTTAATGACAGGTAGTCATAGTGCAGCAGTAGTGAGATCAGTAAGGTTAATGACAGGTAGTCATAGTGCAGCAGTAGTGAGATCAGTAAGGTTAATGACAGGTAGTCATAGTGCAGCAGTAGTGAGATCAGTAAGGTTAATGAGAGGTAGTCATAGTGCAGCAGTAGTGAGATCAGTAAGGTTAATGACAGGTAGTCATAGTGCAGCAGTAGTGAGATCAGTAAGGTTAATGACAGGTAGTCATAGTGCAGCAGTAGTGAGATCAGTAAGGTTAATGACAGGTAGTCATAGTGCAGCAGTAGTGAGATCAGTAAGGTTAATGACAGGTAGTCATAGTGCAGCAGTAGTGAGATCAGTAAGGTTAATGACAGGTAGTCATAGTGCAGCAGTAGTGAGATCAGTAAGGTTAATGACAGGTAGTCATAGTGCAGCAGTAGTGAGATCAGTAAGGTTAATGACAGGTAGTCATAGTGCAGCAGTAGTGAGATCAGTAAGGTTAATGACAGGTAGTCATAGTGCAGCAGTAGTGAGATCAGTAAGGTTAATGAGAGGTAGTCATAGTGCAGCAGTAGTGAGATCAGTAAGGTTAATGACAGGTAGTCATAGTGCAGCAGTAGTGAGATCAGTAAGGTTAATGACAGGTAGTCATAGTGCAGCAGTAGTGAGATCAGTAAGGTTAATGACAGGTAGTCATAGTGCAGCAGTAGTGAGATCAGTAAGGTTAATGACAGGTAGTCATAGTGCAGCAGTAGTGAGATCAGTAAGGTTAATGACAGGTAGTCATAGTGCAGCAGTAGTGAGATCAGTAAGGTTAATGACAGGTAGTCATAGTGCAGCAGTAGTGAGATCAGTAAGGTTAATGACAGGTAGTCATAGTGCAGCAGTAGTGAGATCAGTAAGGTTAATGACAGGTAGTCATAGTGCAGCAGTAGTGAGATCAGTAAGGTTAATGACAGGTAGTCATAGTGCAGCAGTAGTGAGATCAGTAAGGTTAATGACAGGTAGTCATAGTGCAGCAGTAGTGAGATCAGTAAGGTTAATGACAGGTAGTCATAGTGCAGCAGTAGTGAGATCAGTAAGGTTAATGACAGGTAGTCATAGTGCAGCAGTAGTGAGATCAGTAAGGTTAATGACAGGTAGTCATAGTGCAGCAGTAGTGAGATCAGTAAGGTTAATGACAGGTAGTCATAGTGCAGCAGTAGTGAGATCAGTAAGGTTAATGACAGGTAGTCATAGTGCAGCAGTAGTGAGATCAGTAAGGTTAATGACAGGTAGTCATAGTGCAGCAGTAGTGAGATCAGTAAGGTTAATGACAGGTAGTCATAGTGCAGCAGTAGTGAGATCAGTGAGGTTAATGACAGGTAGTCATAGTGCAGCAGTAGTGAGATCAGTAAGGTTAATGCCAGGTAGTCATAGTGCAGCAGTAGTGAGATCAGTAAGGTTAATGACAGGTAGTCATAGTGCAGCAGTAGTGAGATCAGTAAGGTTAATGACAGGTAGTCATAGTGCAGCAGTAGTGAGATCAGTAAGGTTAATGACAGGTAGTCATAGTGCAGCAGTAGTGAGATCAGTAAGGTTAATGACAGGTAGTCATAGTGCAGCAGTAGTGAGATCAGTAAGGTTAACGACAGGTAGTCATAGTGCAGCAGTAGTGAGATCAGTAAAGGTGAGAATGGTAAGACCGAGATTGTTAGTCTGGGTTGGTGCAGGGGCAAATCCAATGACTATATCTATATATCAATATCTCTATATATGTATATTTGTATATATCCTGAAATTCTGAAATTCAGTATTTCGAAATTACATAGCTGAAAACCCAAGCACAACTCATAACTCCGAAAACACATAACTGCGAAATTCAAATTGCCGAAACTACGCTACACATACAGTACACACATAAACAAACACAAGCCCCTCCCCCCACACACAATCAAATAAATGCATCTACACTATAGATAAGCAGGGAGGTAAGCCCCCCTGAGCCCCCCCCCACAACCTCTACTTATATATTTTAACTCTGTGGTGTATATATATATATATATATATATATGTATATATATATATACATATATATATATATATATATATATATATATATATATATATATATATATATATATATATATATAAAGAACATCTACACCATCCTAGCTGTGATACCATTGCTATAGAATGAACATCCACACCATCCTAGCTGTGATACCACTGAAGATCCAGTGGTGTGGTAAGAGTGGGATGGGTACCTGGCAGGCTTACAAGCTCCACTTTGCTAATAAATATTCTGTAAGCCATTGCTTTCTTTACATTTTCACACATCACTATAGCCTGCTGCTACAAAAATGAGTAAAAATGAAAACAGAAAGTCTTCTACCTTGCACTGCTGATGCTTTCTCCCAGAAACACACCTACCTTAACGGTATACAATGACTTGCAGCTGCAAACCAACAAAACAACAGTGCTTTTAATATTACTGTTTGTAACACTGACATGACGACACACACAAGCCATACGCTACTTCTAAAGATTACAGCTTGTTTATTTATTTATACTTGCTTACTTGGGGCAGCACACTGACTACAAGTGACCAAATGAAGGTGCAGCCCAGGTGAATAAGTTTGGCAACCAGGTAATTAACAATAATCCTTCCCAAATGGTTATCCTTCTAGGCAGTTTCTTTACTTTACTACAACAGCAGATGGACATAAAACTAAAAACTAGCTAACCTCTCCTTCATTTATGACTTATCCCCTGTAATCTTAGCTTATGACATTTTTCATGTTCCAGTGAGGTACCAAAACTCAGCACAGTGTCTGCCAGTTCAGTGACATCACAATATCTGAGTCCTTTTTCTTCTTATGTGTCTCAGTGGGAAATAAAACAGATCTGTATTAGCTTTACTTTAAATGGGTCTATTTTCTATTTGCTTCTAATCAATCTCATTTCTTACTACTATGGCCCTTACATTTTACAGATATTTCAGAGGTTGTGCACTTCCTTTGATGATCACTGGGTTCTTCTCCTGCTTGACTGACTACTGCAGTAAGAAATTCAGAGAAGGTGTTGTAAAGAAATGTACTTCTTTCAAATCTATTCACTGCACACACTTTGACTGCACTTCTAGTGTGCACACAAATCACCAAAAGAAATAACGCACACATTTTACACAATGTGAATTGTAACAGACTGTCTTTTCTTTATGAAAGGAAACCATGAATTGAAAAGCTGTCCTTTAAAGCTCAGGAGCATGGAGGAGGAAGGACTGTAACAGCTGGCTAAAAAAAGATGTTATGTACTCACCATAACTTTCCATGTTTGTAGTCCATCTCACCCTTCATTCTTACACATGGGTTCAGAGCCGATCCTCAGCTCCGACTCAACCTTTTTACAAGCTCAGAGTCTTCTAGTTGGCTCATGGCTAGGTAGGTATTCCATGGTGCACCAGTACAATCCCCAGATCTTGTTTGCTGCTAACGCACAGAAATAATAATAACCATAGAGAAAGAACCCAATAATAAAAGGTCTCCAGTAAATGATAATAGCAAAACCTTTCTGTCTCCAGATACTTCCAAGATGGGGGTAGGTGGGTGGGCTTGTAAGAATGAAGGGCGAGATGGACTACAAACATGGAGCGTTATGGTGAGTACATAACTTCATGTTCTGTAGTCCTATCACGCCTTCATTATTACACATGGGACAGCGTCCCTAGCACCTTACTTTTGGGTGGCTCAAGGAAAAATACTCCTGAGTACCGTGGAACCAAAGGATGCTCTACCCCTGGAGGTTAAATCCAATTTGTAATGAGTAATAAATGTGTGAGCGGTAGCCCAAGTTGCTGCTGCACAGATATTATCACGTGGGACCCCGGCTTGAAAGGCTGCAGAGGTAGACTGAGATCTCATAAAATGAGCCTTAATTTTGAAAGGTAAAGGCTTACCATTAGAAGTGTAAATGTAAGCTATACAGCTAGCGATCCAATTAGAGAGTGTCACTTTGGAAACTGGTAGACCTAATCTGGAGTTGGAGAAGGAATAAATAATTGGTCTGACTTCCTGAATTCCTTGGTCTGGTGTAAATAAAAATGTAACTGTCTATGAACATCCAACTGATGAAACCTGTATTCTGCTGCGTTGGAATGATTAGGGAAGAACAGCGGAAGCTCTATGGATTGGTTCAAAGTGTTATGGGAACAGATCTTGGGGATGAAGGATGGATTAGTATGAAGAGATACTCTGCCTTTGTGAAATATCAAATAAGGGGGTTTGACAGACAGTGCATGTAACTCTGACACTCTTCTAGCAGATGTGATTGCCACCAGAAACAAAGTTTTCCAAGACAGAAATTTCAAAGGCAACGAATGAGAAGGCTCAAAGGGTGGAGACGTTAATTTGGATAGCACAAAATTCAAGTCCCATGAAGCAACTGGTTCCTGAAAGAGGGGGTGTTAACAAAGTGGCACCTTTGAGGAAGGTCTTGCACAACCTGTGACAACAGATTAGAATCTTGTAGTGAAAATTAGAAATCGCTGCTAACTGAACCTTGATTGTGGCAGCTGCAGATCCCTGGTGGAAAATTCAGACAAAAATTCCAGAATCACCGGAAAGGAAGCGCTATAAGGGTCAACATTCTACTTCTCAGCCCAGATAGAGAACCTCCTCCATTTACTGCAATATAATTTCCTAGTGGACGATATGAGTCACGGAGGGTGAGAAGTTGTGAAGCCTGACTAGGGATGGAACTGGAGCAGCCAAGCTGTCAAATTGAGGGTGTGTAAGGTGGGGTGAAGCAAACCTGACATGTGCGCCAGGAAAGCTGGCACTGGGTCCAGGATCCATGGATCATCTAGAAGGTGAGGCCCGAGAAAGGGGAACCAAACCTGTCGAGGCCAGTAAGGAGTAATGAGGATCAGTTTGCTTCCCAGCTTTTCCACTTTCTGAATCACCTTGGATACGAGAGGAAAGGGAGGGAAAGCATAGAGACCCGGAGGCCAATCATGAACAAGTGCGTCTCTTGGTGACTCCCCTGGAGGGGGGACGAGGGAGAAATATCTGCTGAATTTGGCATTGATTGGGCTGGCAAAGAGATCGCAGCAAGGCTGTCCCCATCTGTAGAAAATCTGCTCCCCTATATCCTGCTTCAGAGACCACTCGTGAGGCATCAAATTTGCCTAGCTGAGTTTGTCGGCTATCACGTTGGTTGTCCCCGGGATATGCATCACCACCAGAAAGTACTGGGAAGATATCGCCCATTTCCAAACTCGAATGGCTTCTCGACACAGTGGGTATGATCTGGTTCTGCCTTGTTTGTTGATATACCATACTACCGACATGTTGTCTGATAGTATTGCAATTGTCCCAAGAGAAAGAAGGTCATGAAGTGCTTGCAACGCCAGGAGCACCACCCTTATCTCTAGAACACTGATATGCAGGAGAGCCTCATGATCTTGCCAAGTGCCTTGGACAGTCCTGCCTAGATAATGCCCCCCACCCTATCTGTGAGACATCCATGGTCACAGTGGCAACGGGTTGGCGAAGGACAAATGGAGTACCTGTGGTTAACTGACTGGGTTGAATCCACCAAATGAGGTCCTCCTTGCAAGAGTCTATCAGCAAAATGTGATGAGTTAAGGGTAGTTGTTGAAAGGACCACTGGGTCGACAGAAGCCACTGAAGAATCCACATATGTAGTCTGGCTAGTGGCACTAGTAGTATGGTAGAAGCCATGGTCCCTAGAAGCTTCAGAACAGTCTTGGCCTTGACTTTTCAGAGGGGGAGAAGACGGTGAATTTGAAGAACTAGATTATGTGCCACTTTCTATTGGAAGACGAGACAATATGGCTGCTGTGTCTATTTCTGCACCTATAAAAATCACAAATTGAGAGGGCAATAAGGCAGATTTTTTCCCAAATGATAGTAATCCCCAACTGGGTACAAAGTTGAATAGTAATATCCCTGGTCTGAAGAAGTAGATGCCTGGTGGGGGTGGTCAGGAGTCAGTCGTCCAGATACAGAAATACCTGGAATCCTTGATGTCTCAAGTGAGCTGTCACTACTGCCATGCACTTGGTGAACACCCTGGGGGCTGTGGTGAGACCAAAGGGCACAGCACGAAACTGGTAGTGACTGGCTCCCAGCCGGAAGTGTAGATGACGCCTCAACACTCTGTCCATTTTTATGTGGCAGTAAAAGTCTTGGAGGTCTATTGAACACATCCAAGTGTCTTTCTCTAGTAATAGGAGTATAGACTGCAGTGTCACCATCCGGAACTTGTCCTTCTTTACAGATTCGTTTAATTTGCTGAGGTCCAAGATGGTCCTCCAGTTCCCTGTACGTTTTGTCACTAAAAAGAATCTGGAGTAAGTTCCGAAACCTATTTGGTCTGCGGGGACGGTTTGGATGACTCTTTTTGCCAGCAACTTGTTGACCTCCACAGTTGCTTGATCCCTGTGATTGGGTGGAACATCCAGGATCCTCTTGGGAACATGAGGTGGCAAAGAAAAGGGTATGAAATAACCTCTGGTGATAATTCTTTGTACCCATTTGTCTTGAGTGATACTTAGCCAGGCTTCCAGATACAAAGAAATGCGACCCCAGACTGGCTCCAGAGAAGCACAGTCAGTCCCTACATCAGGAGTGCTGGTAAGGCCAGCCCCGAAATGAATCACGGCCTCCCTGGTTTTCCGGTCCGTCCCTGCCTCTAGGACGATGTCTACCATTTCCTCCTCCTCCTTTGCCTCTGAAGGAGGAGTCACCCTGTGCATCCTGGAAAAACCTCTGGGACTTCTTGAACCATATTTTAACACCTCTCTGACCCTTAGGGTATGGTCTAGAGGTGACGGTAAAATGTACTCCCACGGCAGAGAGTGTTTTCCCTTCTTGCTCACACTGGGTGAGTGTGTCCTTTACCTTAGGTCCAAACAATGAAGAACCGTCGAAGGGGACGTTGGTAAAGGTAGACTTGAACGGTTCCGCAAAATTACACAAGCGTATCCAGGAATGACACCTTAGGGAAATTCCTGAAACCGCTGTTCTGCTCGCTCCATCGGCTGCATAAGAGATGAGCTCATGAACGAGTTGACAATATAATTCAAGGTGGACAACTGGGTAGACACCTTCGCAGGGACTCCCTCAGTGGATGTACCTTGTAGAGTCTCTCCTAACTCCTTAAGGAGATCTCTCTGAAGCCTCGTGAAGTGTGTAAGGTAGCTCAGCGATCTAAGTGTAAATGCCACTGACAAAAATATATGCTTCCTGTATCTGTCCATCGTTCGAGATTCTTTATTCAGCAGATGGACAGAAGAAGTCTCTGCTAGCTCCTTCTTAGTGGCCGCCACCACCACCATGGCATGTACGGGAACACAATTTGACAAAAATTCCCTCTCCTTGGGAGCTGATAAAAATTTATTTGGTTTCCTGGGGACTGGCTCCAAGGCATCAGGAGTACCCCACACCTTCCGACTAATGAACTCTAACAGTTCGTCGAAAGGTGGAGACACCCAAAAGGCTGAAGGTTGAGACCCAAAAGCCTTCAGGTACACCGACTCCTCATCAGAAGGGGTGAAAGTGGGCCAGCGCACCTCTGCTTAAGGATCTCCAGGATGTCTACAAAGGAAACATCATCAGAGGATGACTTGAGGGACCCTTCTGTCTCCTCGAGATCGGTGTCCGAGGTAAGAGACTCGTCCTGGGAGTCTACATGCTTCCTCTTGAATGTTCTCTTCCGTAGGGGCTCCTCGGAAGGATATTGCAGGGAGGTCTTGGAAGAATGGGTTCCACCAGCCGGTGGCTCCTGAGACTGCGGGTCTCTGCTGTCCAGAGAGGGAGTAGGTGCTAAGACAAAAGTAGGTGTCCTAGGGGGAAGAGTGTCGGTACACCTGGTAGGAGCTGATGATCAGGACAGCACACTCCTCATCATCTTGAATGCTGACTTCTTTGGCTCCGAAGACCTCCCCAGCTCAGTGGAGACCGAGGATGCCACCGGTTCCAGAGCCATCGGCTCGAGACAGATGTAGGGTCTGAGCTCACCCTAGCCAACGTGCCTTGAGGAAGGCTCGGTACCGAACAGGCTCGGTTCCAGGCGTCCCTGTCGTGGCCGACTGGGGAGCTTCGGCTCCTAGACACCACGGATGGCACCGAGTGTGTCGGAGTGGAACTCGGCTGCAAAGCAACCTCAGGGGGAGCAGGAACTAAGGGTTCCACCAGCGGTACCAAAAACTCCAGCTCCGAAAGACCAGCACAGCTTGGAGGAGGAATCACAGAAGGGGTAAAGGACTCAAGTGGCCCTGGAGCCGACTGGGTCGGAGCCAACAACATTTTAGGTAAGCCAGATTACTTCAGAAGTCTCACCACTACTCTCTCCACATCTTCCGATAAACTCCTGGAAGACCTGGGTGACAGTGTGTGAGAACAGGATCTCTGTAATATGGGTGACCTTAGTGTAGGGGAGACCGGTAAACGGTCCGTAGACCGGCTCCGATGTCTACCATCAGTGGTTGGCTCCGAACTACCTGTTGCTGACACTGTAGCAACATTAGTAGTAGTAGAACCCTCGATCGGCTCCAAACTCAATGGAGCCAAGGAGGCAGCAGGTTTGTCAGATTTGGAAATTTTGAGAGGCGGCTCCGATGCACCAGCCGGTGCTGGGGAGGGCCTCTTAGAAGATTTTGATTTCTCCTTTTTAGATCCATGAGACTTAGCAGAGGAGGGAGATCTGGCCAGATCTTCCTCAAAAGAGGGCTTAAGGAGACCTTTTAATATTAGTTTATTTTTCCTCTACTGCAATATGCTCGCACTAAATGAGTGACAAAATAGGCATGTTTCCTGTAAGTGGATGGCCCCAAGACAGTATACGCAGTTACTGTGACCATCCGTTAATGGACATCTTCTGTGAGCATTTAACACACTTTTTAAAGCCAGATGGCTTATGATCTTTAACATCCTCAGACATCTCACAGAAGACTGCAATCAGACACATGACACACAGAGAAGAAGGGGAAAGTGGAAGGACTATGTCCTCTAAGTTAAACGGGCCTAGCCCTTAAAGTATCAACAAGACACAACCACGAGGACTAGGTCCTGTAACTTAAACGGGCCAACCCCTGGTAGAGAAAGTAGAGAGAAAATCTAGGTCCTCTAACTAAAACGGACCTAGACACGAAAGAATCTCACACACACCAGAGAAAAAATACAATCTTTTATAACGCAAAACAAGAGAATGAAGGTAAAAGGAAAACCCCATTCTAACTGCAAATCCAAAAAGTGGAGCCCCGCAAGCAAAATATTTATTTTAATCTATTCATTTTAATCTAAATATACTGAGAAACGTTACCTAAAAAGCACAAACAGTCTAAACTACGCGCAAAGGTGCCTGCAAGCACTAATATCAACAATATCTGAAACTAGGGGTATATAAATATATAACACAACCCCAGTGAAGAAACTAACTGGCACACACGATACCAAAGAGAACGATAAGGTCAACTGTTCTCAGAAATACTTAACACTGAAAAAACTATAGTAACTACAAAAGGACTCGAATAACAGTTTTAAGAAGCTATCTAAATATGAAAAACAGCAAAATTTTGTCAAAAAATTAGCAAAATGTGTTAGACTTAGCCATGGCCAAGAAGAAGCATATCCAAACTCGTCGAAGCGGCAAACGAGATCTGGGGATTGTACTGGTGCACCATGGGATACCTACCTAGCCACGAGCCAACTAGAAAACTCTGAGCTTGTAAAAAGGCCAAGTCGGAGCCGAGGATTGGCTCCGAACCCATGTGTAAGAATGAAGGGTGAGATAGACTACAAACATGGAATGTTATGGTGAGTACGTAAACTTCTTTTTTTAGTCAGCTGTTACAGTCCTTCCTCCTTCGTGTTACTGACCTTTAAAGGACAGCTTTTCAATTCAAGGTTTCCTTTCATAAAGAAAAGACAGACTGTTACAATTCACATTGTGTAAAATGTGTGTGTTATTTCTTTTGGTGATTTTTGTGCATGCTAGAAGCAAGCCCCCCCTGCACCCCCCATTTATATATTCTAACTTTGAGGCATATATATATATATATATATATATATATATATATATATATATATATATATATAAAACACCCACACCATCCTAGCTGTGATACCACTGCTACAGAAAGAACATCCACACCATCCTAGCTGTGATACCACTGAAGATCCAGTGGTGTGGTAAGAGTGGGATGGGTACCTGGCAGGCTTACAAGCTCCACTTTGCTAATAAATATTCGGTAAGCCATTGCTTTCTTTACATTTTCACACATCACCATAGCCTGCTGCTACAAAAATGAGTAAAAATGAAAACAGAAAGTCTTCTACCTTGCACTGCTGATGCTTTCTCCCAGAAACACACCTACCTTAACGGTATACAATGACTTGCAGCTGCAAACCAACAAAACAACAGTGCTTTTAATATTACTGTTTGTAACACTGACATGACGACACACACAAGCCATACGCTACTTCTAAAGATTACAGCTTGTTTATTTATTTATACTTGCTTACTTGGGGCAGTACACTGACTACAAGTGACCAAATGAAGGTGCAGCCCCGGTGAATAAGTTTGGCAACCAGGTAATTAACAATAATCCTTCCCAAATGGTTATCCTTCTAGGCAGTTTCTTTACTTTACTCCAACAGCAGATGGACATAAAACTAAAAACTAGCTAACCTCTCCTTCATTTATGACTTATCCCCTGTAATCTTAGCTTATGACATTTTTCATGTTCCAGTGAGGTACCAAAACTCAGCACAGTGTCTGCCAGTTCAGTGACATCACAATATCTGAGTCCTTTTTCTTCTTATGTGTCTCAGTGGGAAATAAAACAGATCTGTATTAACTTTGCTTTAAATGGGTCTATTTTCTATTTGTTTCTAATCAATGTCATTTCTCACTAGTACGGCCCTTACATTTTACAGATATTTCAGAGGCTGTGCACCTCCTTTGATGATCATTGGGTTCTTCTCCTGCTTGACTGACTACTGCAGTAAGAAATTCAGAGAAGGTGTTGTAAAGAAATGTACTTCTTTCAAATCTATTCACTGCACACACTTTGACTGCACTTCTAGTGTGCACACAAATCACCAAAAGAAATAACGCACACATTTTACACAATGTGAATTGTAACAGACTGTCTTTTCTTTATGAAAGGAAACCATGAATTGAAAAGCTGTCCTTTAAAGCTCAGTAGCATGAAAGAGGAAGGACTGTTAACAGTTGGCTAAAACATCTGATTAACATTGAGTAGACTAAAAGGCTACAGATCACAAAGCAGAGCCTAATGTTATTAACAGTTACCTTCAATGTTATTCCTGAAGACGGCAAAACTTTGTCCAGCTTCATTGTAAGCTACGCATTCTACAGTGGTTTTATGATCCTGTTTATTAGACAATGCCACAGTGCTCTCAACCTCGATGTTTCCAAAGACAGGAGTGGACACATTTCTAGAGATGACTTGTCTGTTCTCTTGGGAAGCACCAGGTGTGTCCATACATCTGAATAAGTAAGACAGACAGGTAATACACTTTTGTACAAGATAAGGCTAACACTCATAGCAACATTATACAAGATTAGATCTTTAAAGGAATCTCTTGATTCAGGTCATATTAAGGCTCTACAGCAGTTAAGTCTCCAACTATAGATTATTTTTTGTTCAATCTTGTGAAAGCCACTGGTACCAACCCCAAACGTAAGTGGCTGGAAAGAGATAAAATATGAACATCCATGCTTCTACACTTCCATGTCAGGCATCAATTTCAGTAAATATCATCACTGAGCAAAATAAAAAATAAACAAAATAATAAATAAAATCAGAAGTTAAAGCCAGACAGTCTGCTGAAGAAAGCTGAGCGATGACGTACTATGAAAAGCCAAAAATACATCTACAAAATAAGTAACTTTTAGCAAAACGGTTTTGCCTTCTTTAAGAATCATTTCTGCACAGGCATGCTCAGACATAATTTACTGCTAGTACATTACTTGGTCTGTTTGTATGTAAAAAGGCCACAGCACTAAACTAAACGACATACAACAAGGATAGTTTATACTTCTGAGAAGGATATGCATTTTCTGAAAATCTGCATAATGAGGGTACGGACAAACCTGATACAATTTGATTTAATTTATTAATTTGTTAACACAGTAAATGACCTGGTCTTAGACCATGACCCTCCACAATCTAATCCATAAGGGTAACAGTGCTCAGGATATACATGCACTGTTTTCAGCAGCCAATCCACAACACTTGGATGGAAAGCTGTAGAAAATGTGACTACCTGGGGAAAACCAACAGGGACACAGGGAAAGCATGCCGTCTTCACATAGACAATAATCAGATAAAACATTATGGTAAGAAAGTACAGTTGTGTACACCTACCATAAATGTAGATGTTCAAGTGTATTCACTGTTGCAGTCATTACATTTGGGTTATCCTGCCAGGGGTAGCCCTTAGTCGGCCCGAATACCAGAGGTTTAGTATTTCTGCGTCGGTTGCTGTCACTCCAGGACTGACATCAGGTCATCAGTGTGGTATAAAAACAGGCAGCCGACACCATTACATCAGTTTTTCTTGCCCTACCTGTCAGGAGCCCCCAATAGGGAGCCAGGTTATGGTGGAAGAACACCACCAGTAGAAAGTAAATACCAAAATGTCCTTGTAAGGAGAGAGAGACAGAGAGAGTGAGAGACAAGGGGGATGGAGGGAGGGAAACCAGGACTACAACAGTGAATACACTTGAAAATCTTCACTTATGGTAAGTGTACACAACTGTGCTATGTTCTTCGTGTTTCACTGTTGCAGTCTTCACATTTGGGTTGATTCCCAAAGCTGAAGAAAAGGGTGGAGGCAGTCAAGAAGACTGAGGGCTGGTTAGGATGCCTTGCAAGACTGTGGTGGCAAAGCCTGCCCTGGATTTGGAGAAGATAGGCAAGTGGTAATGCTGGGTGAAGGTATGAACAGATGTCCATTTTGCAGCCTCCAGGATGTCCCTGGTGGGGACCCCTCTGAGAAAAGCTGCAGAGGTGGAGGTTGCTCTGGTAGAATGTGTCCTGACCCCCTTTGAGGGGGGGGGGGTTCAGGCACCTAGACAGAGAGACATTTCCTGTGGTACATTTGACTGGGGACGCACAGTGGTAGCGTTGTTGCATCACAGCAAGAGGTTCTTCTGTTCGATTTTCAGCTGGAGCACCTTCTGTGTGGAGTCTGCATGTCCTCCCCGCGGTCGAGTGGCATTGGAAAGACATGCGTGAATGGGCGTGCCTTCGTTGAAGGTTGGGTGTCGGGCTGGCACCTCGGCACCATAAAATAAATCGACTGCCAATCATTAGTGGACCAGAGTTCCGCTGTGGTAACCCCTAACCGGGAAAAGCCGAAAGAAAAACAACAACAACATTTGACTGGGGACGCATGGCTGAAGTGACATTCAGCACCATAAAATAAATCGACTGCCAATCATTAGTGGACCAGAGTTCCGCTGTGGCAACCCCTAACCGGGAAAAGCCGAAAGAAAAACAACAACAACAACATTTGACTGGGCACGCATGGCTCAAGTGACATTCAGCTGCAGAGAAATATGTCTGTTTGCAAATTCCCTGTGGGCAAAGAGAAGCATACACTGCCATGCTCACAGCTTTAATAACCAAATGCATGGTGGCAGAAGAAGTTATAAGTGCTGTGCTCAGTGTACAGTACATACTTATGTAACTACAACATGTAGAAATGTGCTACAGCGTGGAGGAAATCCTGCAGGCTACTGTAGTCACATTTATGCTGCAGTATGCATTTTAGGTAATGTTCCCTAGACACTGTGAAGGGGGTAGTGGTACACACACACTGATTATAAAGGCACTGCCCATTGTGCACTGCATTTTTACAGCTATT
The DNA here is from genome assembly GCF_019279795.1 of Protopterus annectens. Classification (NCBI taxonomy): domain Eukaryota; kingdom Metazoa; phylum Chordata; order Ceratodontiformes; family Protopteridae; genus Protopterus; species Protopterus annectens. Next base: position 773,446,223 of record NC_056749.1, on the reverse strand, counting down.
GACATGCCCTCTAGCCAGCCTGCTGCTGATGCCTGCCATATTGCCTGCTGTCTCATGTTCCCTTGGGGACCATGGACATTGTTTTCCCTCTGTGCATTTGTTTACTGAAGTTGTGGGCATGGCAACATATTCTTCTCTTTGCCAACAGGGAATTTGCAAACAGCCATATTTTTCTGCAGCTAAATGTCACGTCAGCCATGTGTCCCTAGTCTAATGCACCACATGGAAATGTCTCGCTGCCTAGGTGCCTGAACCCCTTTCGTAGTGGTTTCCCGTGCTGTCTGTGGCATAAATGGATGTAGTATACTATCCATTTGGAAACTGTTTGCTTGGATACGGCCTTGTCCTCTGCTCGTGCAGCGAAGCAATTGATCAGTTTTTCTAAAAGATTTAGTCTTGTCCAGGTAGAATCCGAGCTGTCTGTGCACATCTAGAGAGTGCAGAATCCTTTCCCCCTTGTTTTGTGGATTAGGGAAAAAGGTGGGCAAATTAATGTATTGGTTGAGAGCCACAGTGGACACCACTTTAGGCATGAAGGATGGGTTAGTCCTAAGGGAGACCCTGTCAGCATGGAAAATGATGAAGGGCTCTACAGCCATAAGTGCTTGTAGCTCTGATACTCTTCTAGCTGAAGTGATGGCCAGGAGCAAGGCTGTCTTCCAAGAGAGACATTTTAACTCTGCTGAAGCTGCAGGTTCAAAGGGGGCAGGCTGAGCTTTTCCAACACAAAGTTAAGGTTCCCAAGCTGGGGTAGGAGCTCTTCTGGGTGGCCTTAAGTTTTTAGCCCCTCTTAGGAACTGTTTGATGACAGGGTGTGAGAAGATATGTAGCTCTGTGCTGTAATGAGCAGAGATGGCTGAGGCATGCATTTTAATAGAAGAGAAGGATAGACCCCTGTGTAGTAGGTCTGCCAGGTAATCCAGGATGAGAGGTACGGAGGGCTGTGCCATTCTGGCTCCCTTAGCCTGGATCCAGGTGCAAAAACTTTTCCACTTGTCAGCATAGGATTTTCTAGTGCTAGGGCATCTGGCCTCACGTATAACATCTAGAACTTGTTTGCTTAAGTTGGCAACTTGAGAAGAGGTCAGAGAATAAGCCAGGCTGCCAGGCTGAGGGTCTGCAATTGGGGATGCATGAATTCTCCATTCCTCTGGGTCAGGAGTGTTGGGATCTGAGGTATGTGCCATGGTGGCAGGCTATGCAGTAGTGGATACCAGTGCAGACGTGGCCATTCTGGGCCAATCAAGACTGTCCTAGGCTTTTCTTCCCTTATTTTGAGCAGTACCCATGAAATGAGTGGTAGAGGGGGAAATGCATAGACTGAGAGTTTTACCCACTGGAAGGATAGAGCATCCACTTTCCAGGCCTTGCTGTGAGGTTCCCTGGTGCAGAATTTCCTGAGCTGATAATTGGAGTGGGAGGCAAAGAAGTCGAACTTCGGGGTGCCCCATTTCTGGTTTACAAGGGTGAAGGTTTGGTGGTCTAGCTGCCACTCGTGTGGGTTTAGCAGGTTTCTGCTTAAGTTGTCTGCCAGAGAGTTTAGAGAGCCTGGCAGCAAATAAACTAACAGGTGTAGTTGCATGGCAGAGGCCATGTGCCAAAGGCTCATAGCGAGCCTGCAGAGAGGATAAGAGTGAGTCCCTCCCTCCTTGTTGGTATACCACATCACTCTGGTGTTGTCTGTTTTGTTCAGTAGAGGCCCCGGGGAGAGTAGGGGTTTGAAAGCTGTCAGGGCATGCTGAACAGCTAACATCTCTTTTTGGTTGATGTGCAGACGTATTTGATTTGGGCTCCATTGGCAATGAATGCACCTGCCGTCCAGGTGAGCACCCCAGGCATAGTCTGATGCGTCTGTAGTGAGGGTCTGGGTGGTGTGGGGTTGTGAGAAGGGAAGTCCCCTGTTGTGGTTGCATGCTGCTGCCCACAAAAGAAAATCTTTCCTTAGACAGGCTATCATTGGTATAAGAGTTTCCAGGTCTTGAGAGCGTTGACACCAAAGGCTTTTTAGGTACCATTGTAGTTACCTCATATGCAGTCTGACATATGGAATTAGTAGAATGCAGGAGGCCATGAACCCTAGAGTTTGCAGGATTTTCCTTGCGGATAAGTGGGTTCTGGTGGCTAGTTGAGAGAAGTAGCTGGTCAGGTAGGCTTGTTTTTCTGGAGTAAGGAATGCCATCAGGGATGCTGTGTCCAGACTTGCTCCCAGGAATACAATTTTTTTGTGTGGGGACTAGTTTTGATTTCTTCTCGTTGATAGTGCACCCTAGGGAGGTCAGCAGGTCCTTTACAAAGGTCAGGTGCTTTAGCAGCTTTTCTTGACTGTCTGCCTGAATCAGGCAGTCATCTAAGTATGGGTAAATTTGAATATTTCTTTGCCTGCAAAAAGCAATGACGGGAGCCAGACATGTTGTGAAAACTCTGGGTAGCAGTAGATAAGCCAAAGGGAAGTGCAGATAACTGAAAGTACATTGATCCTGCCCTGAAACGTAGGTATTTCCTGCATGATTGGGATGTGTAGGTAGGCCACTTTTAGGTCTAGGGTGCCTAACCAAGCATACTTGGAAAGCATAGGTAGAAGCTGCTGGAGGGTGAGCATTATGAATTTTGGTATCACCAGAAAGGTGTTAGAATGGATAGATTGAGGATGGGGTGTCATGTGCCCTCTTTTCTGGGTACCAGGAAGAGCCTGGAGTAGAAACCTTGGCCTATCTGTTCTGCAGGAACATGCTCTGTGGCCCTCGTGGAGAGCAGGGAAAGGACTTGCTTTTTGTCCTCTACCCACTAGTTTGGAGGAAGATCTGGGAACCCTTTTGGAGTTGGCAGAGTGTGGAAATAAAATTTGTATCCCTGGGACACTATGTTGAGGACCCAGTGGTTGTTGGTAATGGTGGCCCAGTTTCTTGTGTGGAAGAAGAGTTTTCCTCCTAGGGGCATGAGCAGGTGGGCAGAAGGAAGGGGGTTGAAGTGTAAAGTCATTGTGAGTTCTTACCATAAAGGGGTGGCTTTGCACTCCGTTTTTGAAGAGGAGGAACTCCATTGATTAGGTCTCTGCATTCCCTGGGGCTGTTGTCTGGGGGGTCTGCTTCCCCTGGGTCTGGGCTGAGCTGGCCTGGAGGGGGCAGGAAAGGACCAGTGCTTGGAGGGGCAATGCATACTGAACCTTGGTGGCTGGACCTGCAAGAAGTTTTTAACTGTCTACATAAATCTAGCTTTTTCTTCCATCTTTTTTAAGACCTCTTTTGCCTTGGTGCCAAATAAGTTGTCTTTGTTCAAGGGTGCGTCCAAATAATTTTGATTTGACACGGTCTAGGAAGGTATGTTCCTTAAGCCAAGCATGCCTTCTAAGGACAGAACCGGTGACTGCTGCCCTGCAAGATGCTTCTAGGTCATCAAAACCACATTGTAGGGTGTGCTTAGTTACTTCACTTGCAGACATGCATTAACTCTTGTAACTCTTTATTTTCTGCACAAGCAGAAAAAGAAGATATTTTTTGTTTGAGGAGTTCCATGGTATGTTGCTGATATTTCAGCACGTGGAACTAACAATTTAATGCTCTAATAGCAAGAATAGCAGAGGTGTATATGTTTTTACCCCATCTGTCTAACGCTCGGGAATCCCTATCTGAGGGGGTGGGATTCTTAGCTGAAGTTGCTTTGATTCCTTTAGGTCTTTGAGAGATGACCTCTGGGTCAGCTGTAGGATTTTTGAAAAGAAATTTGTGCGAGTCAGGGACTCTACTATACTGTCAGGTTTCCTGGGAGCAGGAGGGAGGGTGTCAGGGGTCAGACTGGATTCCATAAAAACATCATCCACAACATCCAGGACAGGAGGAATGGCCAGAGGTCTGTGCTGTGGTAGATCTAAGAATTCCCTGAGTCTCATTTTTGATTGAGGACAGTCCTGACATTCCCATTGGAAATGCTCCCTTAAAGTATGTAGGGTTTCCCCAAAGGAAAAGTCCTCGGGTGGAGAGGCAGAAGGGATGGATTCCTCGGCATCAGAATCCTCATAAGCAGAGAGGGGTTGCATGTCGTCATATTCAGATGCATCAGAGTCAACGGACTCCTGTTCAGATAAAACTACTGGGGACAAGTCTCTTTTTCTTTTAGAAGGGGTAGCCTGGCTTCCTGTAATAAGCATTATAAGGTCTTCCGCCATTTTAAGCATTTGGGACTGAGGCAAGGAAGCAGGTGCCTGAGCTTGGGTCGTCATTTTTTTGGGTGTGGTTTGTACCCTGGGCCTTAGAAACTCGGTTGCTTTTGAAAGAACTGAAGATGCAAAAGAAGTCGTCGGTCTGTGTCAAGTATCGGTAGTGTGAAGTACTTCCTCGGAAGGTGGTGCCTGCTCAGTGTCCCCGGACCCATCCAAGGTAGAGACATCCACAGGATCCTTAGTCGAAGAAGAGTCTTGCATCATACCAGACTCCAAAAAAGTCTCGATAGCAGCCTGCGAATCCACAGAAGCAGGCATCAGGGGCTGTGAAAACGCTTCATTGAAGACCAGTGGCCTGATGACTAGCTTAATGGAAGCATTATCGGCAGTTTTGGATGTGTACGGTCTGTCTCTGTCTTTATCCTTACTTTTTTTTGAAAGATCCGTAGTCGGATGGCTTACTGAAGCCATATCAGAATTCGAGGACTGAGAGCAAAACTATCTAGCTACAATAAGGGTCCGACGAAGAATAGTTCTGGCACTGAACAAAGCACAAAAGCAACAGCGGGGGACGTCGTGGTCTGGACCTAAACAGGCGATGCACTAAGAATGGAAGTCTTGGTGTGGTATTTGCTTTCCACAGGCGAGATATTTGCTAACTTTTTCTGATATCGGTTAGAGCAAGAAAAAAGGATCCCAAAGGGGTACTTAGCTTTAGAAGACTTCAACTTCAATTCAGAAATGAAAATTCAGGTAGCGGCCAACCGGCACTCGTGCAAACTGCTTCTGCTTTGGGCTCCTCGGCAAGAAAGACTGATGTAATGGCGTCGGCTGCCTGTTTTTATACCACTGATGGCCTGACGTCAGTCCTGGAGCGACAGCAACCGACGCAGAAATAGTAAGCCACTGGTATTCGGGCTGACTGAGGGCTACCCCTGGCAGGATACCCCAAATGTGATGACTGCAACAGTGAAACACGAAGAATATCATAACTTCTTTATCTGATTTTGTCAATCTTCATTCATTCTTGACTGTTGAGCCAGAGTCCCCAACTACTCTGAATCATGGGGGGTCCTACAGCAGGATATTCCTGAGCACCACAGAACCAAAAGATACTCTTCCCCTGGAGACCACATCCAATTTGTAATGAGTGATAAAGGTATGAGGGGTAGCCCAAGTTGTGGATGCACATATGTCTTCCACTGAAGATCTGAATGGAAGTCCGCTGAAGTGGAAATAGATTTTATAGAATGAGCTCTAACTTTTGTTGGTAGATCGAGTTTATTCTGATTATATATAAATGTAATGCAATCTCTCAACCAGTTTGACAAGGTAACCTTTGAAACCGGTTTGCTGTATCTGGTACCTGAAAAGGATAGAAATAGTTGGTCTGATTTTCTAGAGGATTTTGTTATGTCTAAATAAAAACATAATTCTATGTAGACAACCAATAAATGCAAGCAGTACTCACCTTTGTTTGAAAATTTTGGAAAGGAGACTGCTAAGTCTACGGTCTGGTTGATATTGGAGTCCGACACCACTTTAGGAAGGAAAGAGAGATTAGTTCTGAGCAAAAGTCTGTCTTTGTGGAAAATGATACATGGATGCTTCACACACAGAGCCTGTAACTCTGAAATTCTCTTAGCAGACATGATAGCTACTAGGAAGAGCGTCTTCCAGGACAAAAACTTGAGGTCACAAGTGGCTGCTGGCTCAAAGGGCTGACGAACTAAGCATTGCAAGACTAAGGTTAAATCCCAAAGCGCTATGGGACCTTTGAAAGGAGGGTTCAAAGTGCCCTTAAGAAATGTTTTGCAAAGACAGAGAGACATCAAAGAATGATCATCAAATCCATTATGGATCGCATCAGGAAAGCAACCTTGGGCTGAGAGGGGTAGAAGGGACGACTCCACAGATTCTCTTCCGGCTTCATCCACCAAGATAAATCTTTCTTGCAGAGATTTGTTATTAAGACTGGATGAGACAGGGGGTGAGTTAAAAGTGACCACTGTGATGCCAGGAGCCTTTGCAGCAGCCTCATGTGGTACCTCACAAGGGAGACTAAAGTGATTGTTGCTGCCATGCACCCAAGAAGTTGTAGAACCAGATGAGCAGGAACTTTGTCTTGAGAGAATATCACTTGAAGGTTAGACCTCAACTTTAACAACCTGTGATGAGGAAGGGAGGCCACACACGATTTTGTATTTAGTTTTGCTCCAATTAATTCCTATTATTTTAGTGAACACAATGAATTGCGAATGCTGTTTAGTCAAGCGTCATTACGTGAAATGGCAAAATACCGAAAGCACGGAACAGTGATGTTTTTTCCTAGGGAAAAAAAATGACTGGGCCGTTTTTGGGACTTTGCCATCTCCTCCACTGTGGTGCGATCTCGGAGTTGGTATATTTAAGTAGGGAGAGTTTGGGTGGCACAACCTCCCCCCATTTTATTTTGTGTTTTGATTTTTGTTTTTAACGGATCAACGATTTTTTCCCCTGGGATCCATGTGTTTGACATTTTGGGTTTTCGGGGATTGTTGGTCGATTATATAGCGTTCACAATTCAGTACATTCGCTTATATAATATAGGCACGAATGAAATGCCTAAGATCTGGGAAGGCGTAGAACAAATTCTATGGTGCAAAGCAGTAGATGCCTGGTGGAGGTGGTGAGGAGCCAATCATCTAGATACGGAAACACATGGAATCCCTGCAGCCTTAAGTGAGCTGCTACAACTTCCATGCATTTGGTGAACACTCTGGGTGCTGTGGTGAGACCAAAGGGCAGCGTTCAAAATTGGTAATGAGTGGCTCCTAGCCGGAAGTGGAGATATCCTCTAGAGCGTCTGTCCATCTTTATGTGGTAATACGCATCCTGAAGATCTATACAGCACATCCAAGCATCTTTCTACAGAAAAGGAAGGACAGACTGAACTGTGACCATCTGGAATTTTGTATGTTGTACAAATTTGTTCAATACACTGAGGTCCAACATTGGCCTCCAGTCCCCTGTCTTTTTTGGCAGTAAAAAGAATCTGGAGTAAAATCCAGATCCTATCTGGTCTGGTGGAACTGTTTGGATGACTCTTTCCTGAAGCAGCTTTTGAATTTCTAGTGCTGCTATATATCCCTCTGACTAGGTGGAACATTGGGGATGCACCTCTGAGGTTTGGGAAAAAGATGGAAGGGAATGTGGGGAGGGTGGCCTAATGGTTAAGGTGTTTGCCTTACAAACACAAGGTGCAGGGTTTGAGTCTCACAAGGTATAATTGACTGGGCTTAAAATGGCTCACAAGGGCAGTTAGCTTAGTACTAATCTATGAACCTATGAACCTCTGCACCCAGGAATTAAGAAGTTATGTACTCACCATAACGTTCCATCTGAGTAGGTATCTTCATTTGTCTGCAACCTTTGGGGATACGGATCCGAGCCGGCAACTTCTACCACAGCATAGATCCGAGCTCCTAGCTCCTCCCTTTACCCATAATCCCCTGCCTACCCTGACTGACCTCAGATCAAGTTTGCCCCATAGCACAGCTGATAAAAGTGTCCCAAAGGGAACATATGCTAAGAACCTCAAGAACGATCATTTTGGTCAGGGGGAAGGAGGGGGGGTGGTTGCAGACAAATGAAGATACCTACTCAGATGGAACGTTATGGTGAGTACATAACTTCTTAATCTGAAGTAGGAACTTCATTTTTCAGCAACCTTTGGGACAGATTCCCCAGCTACCTAAATCTTGGGTGGCCTTCATGGAAAGATATTCTGAAGCACCGCAGAGCCAAAGGACGCCCTATCTCGGGAGACAACATCTATTTTATAGTGGCTGATAAAAGTGTGAGATGAAGCCCAAGTGGCTGCGGAACAAATGTCATCCAAGGGAACCCTAGCTTGAAAGGCCGCCGATGTGGCAACGGCCCTAGTAGAATGAGCATGGACTCCTTGAGGTGCAGGCCTTCCCGAGCTCTGATATGCTAAGAGAATACAACTCGAAATCCATCGAGAGAGAGAAACTTTAGAAACTGGCTTACCGAAATTACTTTTGGCAAAGGAGATAAACAACTGATCGGATTGCCTATGATCAGCAGTTCTATGAATATAAAAACATAGCTGTCTGTGTACGTCTAAGGAATGCAGCTTGTACTCTCCTTTGTTTTGAAAGTTGGGGAAAAACACTGGGAGATTGATAGATTGATTAATGTTCGCTTCTGAAGATACCTTAGGTAGGAAGGACGGATTGATCCTGAGGTAACTCTATCTGGGTGAAAGACCAAATATGGTGGTTTGACACAAAGAGCTTGCAATTCCGATACTCTTTTGGCTGAAGTTATGGCCACCAAAAAGGCTGTCTTCCAAGAAAGAAATTTAAGATCAACCATGGCCACCGGTTCGAAAGGGGGACCAGTCAAGGCCTGTAAGACTAGGGATAAATCCCATGGAGGTACCACTTCTTTGACTGGAGGCCTAAGGAGGAAGGTACCTTTGAGGAAGGTCTTACACAGTTTGGAAGTGATAAGAGGGCCCGACTCTTGCCCCACGTGATAGTATGAGATTGCTGCAAGTTGTACCTTGACTGTGGAAGAACTAGCCCCCTGGTGAAAGAGAGAGGTTAGAAAATCTAGAACCGACGCTATCGGGGCCGTAAAAGGGTCTAAATGACGGTGTTCTGCCCAGATGGAGAAGCGCTTCCACTTACTCCGATAAACCCTCCTGGTGGAAGGCTTGTGAGCTGCTACTAGAATGGCTTTGACAGGTGATGAGATCCCGGTAGTCCTTATGAGGAGCAACCAAGCCCTCAGCTTGAGGTTGGCCAGGTTCGGAGTCGGAAGATCGAGAGGGTGAGAGATGAGATCCGGGAGGGGATCCAGAATCCATGGTGGATACACTAGGTGAGACCATAGGTAAGGAAACCACGTCTGACGAGGCCAGAATGGGGCAATGAGGATCATCTTGCTCCCCAACTGACTGGCTTTCTGCAATAATTTCAACATCAGGGGAAGAGGAGCGTAAGCATAAAGCAGACCGGGAGGCCAAGCATGAACTAGAGAGTCTCTCGGGGACTCCCCCGGAGGGGGGATCAGAGCAAAGTAATCGCTGCATTTGGTATTTGAAGGAGAGGCAAAAAGATTGCAACAAGGTCGCCTCCATCGGGCAAATACTTGCGCTGCAACTCGAGGGTTGAGAGACCATTCGTAAGGAGTCAGTATAGTACGACTGAGCCTGTCCGCTAGAATGTTGGACCGTCCCGGAATGTGCGTTGCTATGAGAAAGCGGTTGGCGGAAATCGCCCATTCCCACACTCTCATGGCCTCGTGGCAAGGGGGTAAGACCGGGTTCCCCCCTGTTTGTTGATGTACCAGACGACTGACATGCTGTCTGTCTGTACTGCAATCGTCCCTACAGGAAGAGAGCTGTGAAGTGCCTGCAACGTCAAAAGCACCGCCCTCATCTCTAGCATGTTGATATGCAAAGAGGTCTCTACATCGTTCCACGTGCCTTGGACTTTCCTGCCTGAACAATGCCCCCCCCCCACCCCAGGCGAGAAGCGTCTGTGGTCACTGTGTCGACTGGCAGTGGTAGTGAGAAGGGACGTCCCGTGTGGAGATTGGGGGACTGGAGCCACCACACGAGCGACCTTCTGCAAACCTTGCTTAAGGGAATGGGATGAGACAGGGGGTTGCGAGACAGGGACCATTGTACCTGGAGGGTCCACTGCAGGACCCTCATGTTCAACCGGGCCAATGGCAGCAGAGGGACTGCAGCCGCCATAGATCCTAAAGCCCTCAGGACCAATTCCGCCAAAGGAGTTTGCAGTTGAAGGATGGCCTGCACGTGCAACATCAGGTTCTGAAGCCGATCTGGAGTCAAGAATGCAAGCATCTGTCTGGAATCCAGTCTCACCCCAGTCTCACCCCTATAAAATCCAACACCTGTGTAGGGATCAGAGAGGATTTGGTCATGTTGATGGTTAACCCTAATAGTGGAGCCAGACTGAGGAAATAATCCCTGCATGAACAAAGTAGATGCCTTGTTGGGGCAGTAAGGAGCCAGTCGTCCAGGTACGGAAAGACCTGAATTCCCTGGATTCTCAGGTGGGCCACTATTATTGCCAGGACTTTGGTGAACACCCTGGGAGCTGAGGTGAGACCGAAGGGGAGGGCCCTGCATTGAAAGTGACTGGCTCCCAGCCGGAAGCGGAGAAACCTACTGGAACGCCTGTCTACTAGAATGTGATAGTACGCATCCTTGAGGTCTATGGAGCACATCCAGTCGTCCTCCCGCAATAAGGGGAGGACGGATTGCAACGTGACCATTCGGAACTTTTCTTTGGGTACCGCCAGGTTTAGGAGAGAGAGGTCGAGGATGGACCTCAAGTCCCCCGTCTTTTTTGGCACCAGAAAGAACCTGGAGTAAAACCCTGATCAGATTTGATCTGGGGGGACGGGCTGGATGGCTCTTTTTTGCAGAAGCTGCTGAATTTCTGCAGCAGCCGCCTCCCTCTGACTGGGTGGTACGTCGGGGAGGCCTCTGATTCTTGTGGTTACGATAAAGGGAATTTGGTAACCTCTGGATATAATACGAAGCACCCAGCGATCAGTTGTTATGGACTCCCACATTGCTAGGTGCCTCAAAATACGCCCCCCGACTGCCTCCAGAGTGGAGCAGCCGGGCAACCCCTCAGGGGTTCTGCGTGGGCCTCTCAGAGAACAGTTCTCTGGACCCAAAATTCCTGGGAACCCCCTCTGCCTCTGGGGTGGCGTCCTCCCTGTCCTCCTCTGCCACGAGAGGACTGGTTGTCCTGAGCAGACTGGGATTGATGCGATTTTCGGAACCACATCTTCTTCTGACCCTTTTGCTTCTTGGAAAAGCACCTCTGGGGTGCAGAGAAGCGGACTCCGATGGCAGACAAAGTCTTCCCGTCTTTCTCGCTCTGGACAAGAGTGTCGCAAACGTTTTTGCCGAACAGTGCAGAACCATCAAAAGGGGCATTCGCGAATGACGCTTTAAAGGGTTCCGAGAAGTCACGGTGACAGAGCCAGGCCTGTCTCCTCATGACAAGCCTGACTCCGCCTGCTCTAGCAGCTCCCTCCATAGCATGAGACAAGAGCAGCATAGAGGTGTTAGAAATAGAGCTGAGGGATGCCATTCGGGAGGAGTACAGATCCTTGTCTCCCTCCGACATGGACCCTGGGGGGGAAGCAGCGTATTCCTTAATTAGATCCCGCTGCATCTGAATGACGTGTGCCATGTAGTTCAAGGCCCTCATAGAGAAGGTCGCTGAACTGAAGGCCCGCTTCCCAAGACGGTCCATCGCGCGAGACTCTTTGCTCGGAGGATGAACCGTGGGGCTCTCCTGAGCCAACTCTTTCTTGGTGGCTGCAGCCACCAACATGGCATCCACAGGGGGACCTCTGCTCCAGTGTGATCTCTCTGCAGGGGGGGGCTCAAAATTTTGTCCGGGCGCTTGGGTATTGGCTCTACGGTGTCCGGTTCCTTCCAAGCCCTAGTGGATTTGAGATCCACCAAGGGGTCGGGGGGGGACACCCAAGAGGTAGATGGTCCTGCCTCAAACGCCTCAAGGAATACGGACTCATCAGAGGAAGCCTTGGGGGCAGACCACCCACCCCTGATTTTGAGCATTTCCATGATGTCTCCGAAGGAGACATTCTCGGGGGGTAACATGGGGGAGCCTTCCCCTTCATCTAAGTCCGTATCTTCGGTGAGACTCTCAGGGGAGTCCAAGTGCCTCCTCTTCCACTTCGCCTTGTGAGGAACCTCCTCGGGGAGGCTGCCCGAGGAGTCCTCACGGGCTGTATCTTGTTCCACTGGAACTCCTAGAGGTGCTGAGGCAGGCTGCCCCGAGGGCCGGATGAGGGGAGCCAGGACCAGATGAGAAGGAGTGCGGGAGGGAGCCGAAGCCAGGACCGGAGACCTGGAAGCACTCGACAGTGCCCTCTCCACCGCAGCGAAAGCCGAGGGGGAGCTGCTCTCTGACGGATCCAACTCCCACTCGGATCCGAAGCAGGGATCGGACCTGGCGCCGAGAACGTCGGATCCGAAGGACCAGTGTGCTCCGACCGAGACAGAGCCAAAAGCACACCGAATCCCTCGGATCTGAAGCTCAGCCCACGGCTCCGAGAGGTCGGATCCGACAAACTCGAGGGAGCCGTCGGAGCCGACGTGCCCAGCACAGTCGGCTCTGACCCACCCCCGGATCCAACGTGGCTCGGCTCCAAGTGCGCCAAACCCAGAATGCGGGTCGGAGAAGGAGCAATAGGGGTGAAAAAAGGGGTCGAGCCCCCCCCCCGGAGGGGGGGGGAGGCAAGAGCACTCCCATCTGCATCTGGGCCTGGATGAATCTCCTCATCATCCGGTCCATGTCTGCATCTGACATGCTAAAGGTGGACCTCGAGGAGGCCACCGAGGCCGACCTGGAGTGCCACCTTGATGACCTCGACGGGGACTGGGTCACCTCCTCCTTGGGTCCCGGGGAGAAACAAGGGGATCGGATCCGAGGAGGAGGAGACCGAGAAGACCTGGATGGAGAAGTCCACTTGGTGGGCGGGGGCCGATGAAGAGTCTTCGGCCCGCCGCTTAAGGTGCTTCTCCCTCCGCTTCTCTTTCCTGGACTCCCTATCCTCCGGAGCCGAAGCGGGAGGTTGAGTCCTGGTTGGAGGAAGGGAGGCAGGAGTGACCGCTACCAGGGGGGGGGGGGTAGCGGTCACCGAAGTACCGGAGGCCAAAGCAGAGTCTGGGGGTAAAAGGCCCGCCAGAACCAGCTTCGACCTCCGATCCTTAAGTGCCCTGGGGTTGAACGCCGCGCAAATCACGCAACCCAAAGAGAGGTGTTCAACCTCAAGGCACCTAATGCACCGAGTGCGGCCATCAGCTGGTGAAAGCTTGTGACCACACTCGTTGCATTTAGAAAAAATGGCTTTAGGGGCCTCCGACATAACTAAAGTAAAGCACACTCACTAGGCCCCTACACTCAAGACACACACACGCTACGACCAGCGGGGGCAGGGAGGAAAAAAACTAAATTAAAATTTAAGCTAAGTAAGTTAAAAGTAAGAAGTTTTAGCGTTAAGGGGAAACCTAACACGCACACACAATGACTCAATAAGAATAAGAAAGAAAAAACTGTTTTCTCACAAAATCGCCAAGAGCTCTGGAATCTAGCTGTTGCTTGAAGAGCGGCAAACTAGATCTGAGGTCAGTCAGGGTAGGCATGGGGATTATGGGTAAAGGGAGGAGCTAGGAGCTCGGATCTATGCTGTGGTAGAAGTTGCCGGCTCGGATCCGTATCCCCAGAGGTTGCTGACAAATGAAGTTCCCACTTCAGATCCGATGTTATAGAAAGCCAGGCTGTGTGGTGCAGAGAAAATCTTCCCCCAACTGCTTCCAGAGGTAAGCAGTCGGGTCACCGCTCAGCAGTGCTGGTATGGTTGTCCGGAAAAGGAATCCCTGGACCCCTGGTTACGCAGACCCCCCTGTCACGAGACAGCATCTTCCAGAAGAGTTCCCCCCTGTGCCCCGGGGGGAATACTCGCCACGTGTGTCACGAAAAGGCCCTTGATTCTTCTTGAACCACATCTTTCCACTCCTCTGATTCCTGGAGTAAGGTCATTGTGGAGTGGAAAAATGCATGCCCACAGCAGAAAGAGTCTTCCCATCCTTCTCACACCTGGCTAATGTGTCTCTGACTTTTGGGCCAAACAATGAAGTAGCATCCACGGGAGTGTCGACAAAGGAAGACTTGAAGGGGTCCACAAAATCACACAAGTGCATACTGGCGTGACGCCGAATGGCAATGCCTGTACACGCTGCCCTAGACATCCCTTCAGGTGTATGTGCAATAAGCCATATGGACGAATTACAGAATTGTGTCTGTTCTCCAGGGAATTGGGTCTATAGTGTCAGCAGCCTTCCACGCATGCTGCACGATGAGTTTTATCAGTTCATCACCGGGGGGGGGGGGGGTCACCCAAGAAGTAGATGGCTGGGCACAAAAAGCCTGCAAGAAAACAGATTCCTTGGAGGATGGGTTTGAGGGCTTACAATCATCCTTCTGTTTCAGAATTTCCAGGATGTCTCCAAAGGAGACATCTTCAGGGGGTGACCATGAGGACCCTTCCCCTTTATAGTAATATATATCCTCAGTGACCAATTCTTCTGGAGAAGCCAAATGCTTCCTCTTCACGATCTGTAACGGGGTGGCTCCTCAGGGGAAGATCTGAGGAGGACTCTGAAGAGAGGGGGACCCAGCAGTGGGGTATCTTGCTGCTCTTGTGCCCACTTTCCTGAAGTAGCAGATTGTGACAGCTGCAAGCCAGAGGGTACAAAAAATGTGGCACTCTGACGGGGATGGTACCAATACCAACTGTGAGCCTGCAGAGGCTAGGGCTCTCTCCATAATCTGGAAGGCAGGCCCACCTGAAGAGGGATGGGAGCTCAGAATCGAGAAAGACAACCTCAGAACCGGGGCACACCCTGCTCCGAAGAGCTGCGAGCCAGAGTAACAGCCGAGAGAGGACTTGTAACTGCCAGGCACCAGGAACCCTAGATGGCACCGTGGAAGAAATCTGAGCTGATCCAGGGATCCCAGAGCTGCAGCCAAATCTCGGTTCCGTGCGTGTGATGGATCCAATGGAGCCAAAGACCACACAGTTGGTTCTGGTACAAAGGTGAGATCCACCGTCAGCACCAAAGCAGCTGGCATAGGCAGCATCGAAGTAGTGGGCTCCAAGACATGCCAAGAGATTGAAGGAGGAAGATATGTAGGCGTTCTGGGAGAGTAAACCTTGACTCCGGGAGGGAGGGAGGTCTGAGAGGGGGCAGGAAAACCTCTGGCTGCTAAGAGATGATCCACAAATCTAACTACATCCAGTTCCGACAGACTCCTGGAGGAACGGATGGACATTCCAGAAGGCGATTCTGGTCTTTCTACAAAGGGGCTTAACTGCTGACCCAAAAAGGGGTCTATTGATGAGTATCTAGTCCTGGGGGTACTTAGCATCTTGATCTTCGGCACCATGGTCTGCTGAACAGAATGATGCTTGGCAGGGGAAGATTGAACCAAAATATTTGAGGGGGCCACTATCAGTGCCAGAGAGGTCAACGGCACTGAAGGCAAGGTCGATGCTGTAGGTGTCTTGGTAGCTTCAATGGTACATGGCACCATGGGAGATATAATCAGTTTCAGTACCGAAGCAGAAGTTGGTGCAATCTTTGGAACTTTTGACTTCGGTTTCAATGAATGAGTCAAAACCTGAGATTCTGGAGTCTTAGAGATTCATGTACCTTGGGGGAAGATGGTACCAAATGGCTCTTTAGAAATCTCCGCCTCAGAGAGAGCTTCACCAAAACGGTACTTTAGAAATACCTCAACATTCAACTTGTTTTGCCTCTCTGCAAGAATTTGAGCACTGAAACCGTTGCAGAGTTCGCATGGAGGTTGGATTTCAAGATGAGGGACTTCCAAGCAACAAACGTATTAAAGATGCCCATCAGAATTGGGCATCTTCCTGCCACAGTCCCTACACTGTTTGAACCTGGGGGTTCCTTTCTGCTTTTCTGTCAATTTTCTAGCTAGAAAATGGCACACAAAGACAGACACACACAGACACAATCACTTGTCAAAAGGAAAGGTAAAAATCAAGTTTTTTTTTTTAATTATACCAACAATGAAAGTGAAGGTTACTGGAAAAAAAAGGCTGTCATCTCAGTGAGGATAACAGAAAGTAAGAAGGAATGGAAAGGAGAAAGGATACTAGCGATGGTATCAAAGAATTACCAACAGGTAGAGGGGGAGGAGAGGCCTGTACCAACAACGGTAAAGTAGGATACCTAGCGGTACAAAATGGGTTAAGGAATCAGAATAGATATAGATACAGAGTCACTCGCATCAACAAGAACTTTAGAAATCAAATAAACTACCATAAGGAATAGGAATAGATATAGATACAGAGTCACTCACATCAACAAGAACTTCAGAAATCAAAGAAACTACCAGAAAAAGGGTAGAAGATAATTATATAACAAACAATTTGAGCACCTAGCTGACAGCAACGGCTGACGCGTCCGATTTTCTACACGGCAAACAAGATCTGAGGTAAAGGGAAGAGAAGCACTATAGGTAGCCTTAGCCCTACAGTTTAGCTGGCGTGGGCTTGATATAACGGCCGAGTCGGTTCCGAGGCTTCGGAACCGAACCCAACAGTCACGAATGAATGAAGATTGACAATCTCAGATTAGGAAGTTATACATAAGCATGAGGAAAGCTGATACATTTTCAAGTTGAAATACCAGCTATGAAAAAAATCAATGTTTTGCTAGAAAGGAATCACAGCTATCCAGGCACTCTTGCTTCAGAATGAGACAAAGGGAGGTTGTTTTTATTCAAACTTCCAGTGTGGGACAAGACTGGATTGTGGATCAGTGCTTAGTTATTGTATAGGTTCATAGGTTGATACTAGACTATCTGCCGTAGATAATTTATAAGCCTAGCCAGAGTGTGTTTGGCTTTCCTCACCCTTTTAGATTAGTTGACTGTGCCTCTGTATAGTAGGTCATAGAAGATGGCCTTTTTCAGGTTAGTTTACTGTGCCTCTGTCTAGTAAGGACACAGAAGAGATCCCAGGGGTAAATCTACGGTCTCCCGTCCACTCGTCGAGATTTCTCTTAAGGAGGGTCATTGAGGGGCTCTGCCTAACATGGATTGGGATTTTGTTCCAGAGTGAGGGGAGCCTCTGGGATATGAATCTGTCCCACCAGCAAGTCCTATTTATTTCTGTGCTGAGGTTTAAGTCCCTGGAGCGTGTAGCTCTAAGGGATTTGGATTTCCTGAGGTGGAGCATGTCCATCAATTCTGGGTTGGACAGGGCTTTATACATCAGGCACAGATTGCCTCTGAGTAGGCGGTAAGCAACTACGTAGAGCTGAAGTTTCTTTAGCCTAACTGCGTAGGGCAACTGTTTGAGACCCTTGATCCTCTTGGTGAGGTACTTTTGGGGTCTTTCCAGTTGCTGCAGGTGTCGGGTAAGGTACATCCCAAATGGGGCATTGTATTCAAATATGGGCCTAATGAGTGATGAGTAGAGGGGCACAATGACCTCTTTTGATCTAGATGTGAACCCTTTCGTGATAAGGTGGGCTATATAGAAGGTCTTTCTAACCACTTTGGCAACGTGGTTGTCAAAGGAGAGATTGCTATCTACTTGGGTCCCCAAATCCCTAATAACTTCTTCCGTACTTAATGGATTACTACCTATGTGGTAATTTGTGGGCACTTTGTTTTTCCCAAAGGGAATGACTATGCACTTTTTGGCATTTAGCTTTAGGCCATGGCTCTGGCACCAGTTATCCGTCTCTGTGAGACCCTTTTGGAGGATGCTTTTGTCAGTCGGCGAGTCGATTATGGCACTCAGTTTGTAGTCATCTGCGAACTTGGTCAGCCACAGCCCTCCCGTGTTAGCCTGTACCTCAGAGAAATATATACCGAACAAGAGAGGTCCCAGGACTGAGCCTTGTGGGATGCCACTTGTAACTGGTTTAGAGTCTGACATGGCACCTGCAATTCTGACCATGTGGGTTCTATCCCTGAGCCAGTTTGCTACCCATCTTGTGACATAGGGGTTGATATTTAAGCTGGTGAGCTTATTTATGATGCCCGAGTGGGGAATTGTGTCGAAGGCTTTTGCAAGGTCCAGGTAGGCTGTGTGGACTACCTTCCCTTCATCTATGGCCTTGGTGACTGTTTCAAAGAAGTCGACCGCGTTCAAAAGGCAAGATCTGCCCTTAACAAAGTCGAATTGGGTAGGATCTAGTGATTGGAGGTTCCCAATGTCTTTGTTTATGAGTTCCATGATGATATGCTCCATAGCTTTGCAGACCAGGCTAGTCAGGCTTATAGGGCGATAGATTCCGGGGTCCGTTGTGGCACCCCCTTTGTGGAGTGGGACCACTGTTGCTGTATGCCATTCCTTGGGTACATATCCTGTAGTAAGGCTGAGATTGAACAGTGACTTTATGTGAGGGTTCAGTTCTTCTTGGAGCTCGTGTAAGACGCAGCCCGGGACACCGTCTGGTCCCATTGATACTGTATTTTTTGCTTTGGAGAGGGCAGCTCTCACCTATGCATCTGTGATGTCAGGAAGGCTACACTCTGTTGGGATAGACATTTTCTCTTTTGGGGGGGAAGGGGGGGGAGAAGTTTGCACTGAATCTGTCTGCCAGGATGTTGGCAATGTCTGTGGGTTTAGTGTATTTTTTGTCATTTTGTACTCAGAGCATATCTGGGAGTTGCTAACCAGGTTCCTGACATAACTAAAGAAGGCCTTGTGATTATCTTTAGCATCTTGTGCAATTTTTCTTTTGAAGCTGGCCTTAGTTGATTTTATGAGGGATCGTAGTTTCTTGCTAGTACTGCTCAGAGATGCTTTCCCTTTTTGGGATTTTGCTCTATCATGTAGTAGCTTCCTCCTTCTGTTGTATAGCTCATTTATGGCTGGGGTCCACCAGACAGGTCTCCTGCCTTTGGAGGAATGAGTCTTGGTTTTATTTGGGATAGCACGATCCATACATTCCTGTAGGTGTCCATAGAATGCGTTTGTAAAAGATTCTGTGGTTTGGGCCATATTTTCCACTGGCCCGGGGGCTTTGAAGGATTCCACCTTGGTTTTGAGAAGTGTGAAGTTTGCTTTTGAGAAGTTCTTCACTGTAGTTTCCTTGGCTGAGGGTGGGGACGGGATATGGATGTCCAGTGAGATTAATTTATGGTCAGATCTTACCAATGAGGGGTATACCTCTGGTATGGAACATAGAGTCCCCATGTTGGTGATGATCAGGTCCAATATGTTTTCCCCTCTTGTGGGTGTGATGACCAGTTGTTCCATAGCATTTGAGTTTATAAATTCTAGGAACCGTTGGGCGAGGGTGTTGAGGCTTGAGTAGTGTTCCCAGTCTATGTTTGGGTAGTTGAAGTCACCCAATATAATGGTGTTTGGAGAGACCTTCATATTCTCCAGTGTTCTCAGGAAAGCCGAGTGGGGTTCCTGAGTTTGGGAGGGTGGTCTGTATCAGGCTACAAACTGAAAGGCAGTTTTGCCCACTGTTAGTTGCACATGGATTGTCTCCGAAGCTTCGTTCAGTGCCACTAACTTGGAGGTGTGAGTATCTTTGATGAATATGGATACTCCCCCTCCTTTTGTGGTTAGGTCTGAGTTTTGGGTCCAAAAAGCATGGTATGAGGTATAACCTGGTAGTGCTGCGGTGCTCTCGGGAGCCTTGAACCAGGTTTCTGTTACTGCACAGATATCGATATTCTCCATACCGAGGACAGCCTCAAGTGCGTGCATCTTGAGGTTTAGACTTCTGGCATTGAGCAGCATTACCCTTAGTTTCCTTTTCCTTGTGTTTTCTATGGAGGTGGGTTTGTCTTTTGAGCCTTGCCTAAAAAAGGCACTGGGGGGGGGGGGGGTGGCAAGAGCCTTAGCCAGTATTTGAAAGCCCAGGGGAGACAGGTGCAAGCTGTCCTTAGCGAAGCAACGTGGCTTGTCGAGCATGTCATCCCAGGCTGACAGACACTGGATCCCCTTTGAGTGACATCAATATTTTAGCCAATTGTTAAAATGAATCATTTTGTCTTTATACTGTGGCATCATTCTTGGTGAGGGTCATACCGGCCTGGGCTACATGATCAGAGAGCTCCTCTATGTCTCTTTTCATGTAGTCCAGGGAGGTACGTCTCAGGTTATTCACACCAGCATGGACAATGATGGAGTCCTATTTGTACTTGCTTTGGAGTGACCCGAGTGCCTGTGTTATGTGGCGGACCCTGGCACCCGACAGGCAGTTCACAGTGACCTTCTCCTTGTTCAGCCTGGTGAGTGGGACGTCAGTGTGTCTGACAATAGAGTCACCTATTATTAGTGTATTAGGTGTGTTGTTTAGCCTTAAGGGCTGTGACTGTGTGGCACTCTGACTTTGTGAACTATGTGATACGTGGGTATTGTTGTGGGGTAGCGGTTGCTTGGATGTCTGCTTTGGAGGTCTCTGCTGCTTGGGCAGATTTTTATTTGGAGCCTCTGAGTATGTTTTTGTGTGTTTGGTTTGCTGTTGCGATAGGTCTATGTGAGACTGGATTTGTGGTGTGTGTGGTTACCTTCTCCTCCTGACTGACTGTGCCAATCCTGAGTTGAGAGAGCTCTGCCTCCAGTTTAGCTATATAGTTGCATCTCTCGCATATATTTGAGTTTGTTGGGAGGAGGAGAGGGTTGTCTCTGTACATAAGGCAGTTGTGACATTGTCTCAAGATTCCCAGATTCACCAGCTAGACTGGAGAGTATACCCGAAACTGACCTTTGGACATGTCAGGCTAGTATAATGAATTTCTTCTTCTTTTTTTTTCTTCTGATAGATCGGAAAGGATCTATAGGGTGTTAAGTACTTAAAAAGAGTATAAGAGGGTGTAGTGCTTAAGTTTATTGGTGTTTTGCTTGTAAGATTACTTATCAAAGCAAGTACAACGCTTAAAAAATGAGAATAGACTTCCTTTGATATTTAGATCAGTTCTAAGGGAAAAAGTGAAGAACAGACTTTATGGAGCCGGTAACAGTCAAAACCTGCTTAAGCGGTGCTGCCCGATGCTGCTCTGTGCGCAAAATCATGCAAACCCATGCTAAAGTGGGTTTTTAAGCAGGGGACTTGAAAGAGCTAGGAATTAGCCCAAAACGGACAATAAACAACTAGATTCTGGGCTGATACCACTCCTCCAGGGACAGATAGGCTGCTCAAAGATCCTCACTCTCACTGGTGAACAGAGAAGCTTCCTCCTATCCAAGTAAGGATATGGGCAACACAGGAACCTGTACTAAAGTCCAGAATCCAGCAAACCTGAATTCAAGACTATTCTAGTTAGAAAAGGCAGGAAACAAGGATTTTTTTGTTTTTTTTCTTTTTTAAGACAGAAAGCAGGAAAACACAGTAAATGCTTAACACAGGCTAGCACCCTTGAGTGAGCAGCCTCAACAGTTAAATTAAACAAAAAACAAACGGTATTAAAGTGCGGGTAGCAAAAATGCAATAAGCTTTTTTAGGCAAAAACAGCAGTTTCAGACTCGCTTTTCAGCGGGAATATGCAGTCACTAGAGTATAGGCAGTACAAAATACTTATATCAGGTAGCAGTCACTCTTGTCCGTCTCTCTGCTGCTAGCACCACTCTGCAGGACCACGAGGAGCTTTTGCTGAGTAGGAACAAGCGCAAAAACTGCGCAAAGCGGGTTTTTAAGCAGGGGACTTGAAAGAGCTAGGAGATGACAGTGCTGATGTTCTTCGTGTTTCACTGTTGCAGTAATCACATTTGGGTTATCTGCTTGCAGTAACCCTCAGTCGGCCTGATTATCAAAGTCTTGGGTCCTGCTTCAGTTGCTGTCTTATCTTCCGTGACATCAGGTAGTCAGGGGTATAAAGCATGCAGCTGATGCCATTACATCAGTCTTTCTGGCCGTGCGGTGCCCAAAGCAGAAGCAGTTTGCAAGTGCCAATCGGCCGACTCCAGAAATTTTCATTTTCGAGTTTCAGAACCGAAGTCTTCAACTACAGCTAAGTACCCGGTTGGGGAAACTTTTTCTTTCTCTTATCCAATGTCAGTAAAAGTCAATAACTGTATTTCTTGTGGAAAGCAAATACCTCACTAAGATTTTCATTCGTACTGTATTCCTTGCCTAGGCCCTGACCACAACATACCTTGCTGTTGGTTTTGTGCGTTATTTATGCAACAAAGTATTCGTCGTCGGTATATTTACGCTTCTAAATATTTTGGTACTCGATTCAATTATCCAGATATGTCTTCGGTAAGCCATCCGACTACTGACATTCCGAAAAAATGCAAAGATAAAGACATAGACCGGCCGCCTAGGTCCAAACTGCTAACGATGCTTCTCCTAAGCCAGTCACCAGTTCGTCGGTACTCAGTGAGGCGCTTTTGCAGTCCCTGATACCTGCTACTTCTGATTCGCAGGCCTCTACTGAGACCCATTCGGAGTCCGGTATGCCTCGAGATGCTTCAACTGTGGAACCTGCGGATGCCTCTACCTTGGATGGGTTCGGAGCTGCTGTGCAGGCACCGGCTTCTGAGGGTGTATTCAGGCCTACTGACTTGCATATTAAACCGACGCCATCTTCTTCTTCAAGACCTAAAACTCGACCTATGCCTAGAAAACCGACGCCCAGACCACATGGTCAGGTCTCCATGCCTAAAAAACAGAAGATAAGAATGGCTGAAGACCTTATTACTTTAATCAGGGGAAGCCAGCCTTCCCCCTCTAAGAGACCTATGGCTGAATTTGCTTATGATACTTCTGACTAGGATTCTGAAATTTCTGTTTCCTCTGATGACCAGGATTTACCCTTATCTACCTATGAGGATTCTGATGCAGAGGACTCTATTCCCTCTGCTTCCCCCCAGAGGATTTCTCTTTTGGTGAAACCCTGCATAATCTTAGGGAGCACTTTCGCTGGGAAAGCCAGGATTACTCTGATTCTAAAAAGAGGCTTAGGAATTTCTTACTCCTGCCCCAGCACAGGCCTTTAGCTATCCCTCCTGTACTAGACATTGCTGATGCCTTTTCGGAATCTAGTTTGGCCCCTGATTCGTTACCTCCTGCTCCCAGAAAACCTGATAGATATTATAGGGTTCCTGACTCTCACAAGATCTTTTTTAAAAATCCTACTGCAGATCCTGAGATCATTTCAAAGGGACCCAAGGGCATCAAGGCTACTACTGCCAAAAATCCTACCCCCTCTGACAGGGACTCAAGGGCGCTGGATAGATGGGGTAAGAAGGTATATACTTCTGCAACTTTGGCCATTAGGGTCTTAAACTGACAGCTTCATATGTTAAAGTATCATCAGCATATTATTAGATTGCTTAAACAGAAAATGATGTTGATTCCTGACTGTGCTGAAAATGAGGATTTACAGGACTGAATGCATTTTGCTGAATAAGTTGGAAAACATACTTTGCAATGTGGTTTTGATTCACTAGAGGCACCTTGCAAGGCTGCTGTCACTGGGTCTGTACTTAGAAGGCATGCTTGGCTCAAGGAGCAATCTTTTCCAGATCATGTTACAGCTAAATTACTGGATGCTCCCTTAAATCAGGACCACCTGTTTGGCAACAAAGCAGAAGAAGTTCTTGAAAAGATGGAGGAAAAAGCTAAATCTATGCAAACTGTTAAAGATTTCCTACAAGTACAGCCTCCAAGATTTAGTAGGCATTGGCCCTCTAAGAATTGGTCTTTTCCTGCCTCTTCCAGACCTTCTAAGTCCAAACCCAGGAACAGCAGAACATTCAGGCTTCAGTCCCAAGGTACGCACAGGTCTAAGCAGTGGTGGCTCCCACTTCCAAATCAGGGAGTAATAAGACTCCACCCTATGGTAAACTGTCTCAATGACTTCACTTTAAAACCTCCAAGCCCTTCTCAATTGGCTGCTTCTTTAGGGGGAAAGATTGCTCTGCAGGCAAAAAACTGGGAACTCATTACCCAGGACAAATGGTTTCTAAATATAGTTTCCCAAGGATACAGATTTCATTTCCACACATTACCAACCCCAAAAAGTTGGCCGGATCTACCCCCAAATCAATGGGCAGAGGCTCAAAAAAAAAAGAAGTTATGTCTTACCATAACATTCCATCTGTATTGTTGATCCTCGTTCCGTCATTACGTATGGGTATCGGTTCCGACCTCGGAACCGAGCTGGCCATTTTCCAAGCTCGCGTCAGCTACAATCTCTCGAGCTAAACTCTTACCCATAATCCCCCTCTCCCTGTTACCTCAGATTGAGTTTGCAAGTCAAAAGAAGGTAGAGGCTACCTCTGGTCAAATGACCTAAGAGAACCGGATGGTGAGATCCACTACAAGCCACAGGACGGGGAAGGAGGGAGGGTCGTAATGGCTGAACGAGGATCAGCAATACAGATGGAAAGTTATGGTAAGACATAACTTCTTTATCCGATATTGTTAATCCTCCTTCATTCCTTACGCATGGGACAGAGTTCCCAGCTACCTCTATTCCTGGGAGGCTCTCATGGAAGGACATTCCTGAGCACCATAGAACCAAAAGACGCTCTTCCCCTGGAGGCCAAATCCAATTTTTAATGATTGATGAAGGTATGAGGCGTAGCCCAGGTTGAAGCTGCACACATGTCATGTAAAGAAGCTCTGGCATGGAAGGCAGCAGAAGTTAACACCGACCTTGTCGAATGAGCCTTCATGGTAGTAGGCAACGGAATATTAAGTTGTGTATAAATGAAGGTCACAAAGTCTTTCAACCATCTAGCTTATGTGATCTTAGCAACAGCAGATCCTAATCTAGGTCCAGAATAGGCCAAAAATAACTGGTCAGATTTACGAGAGGACCTAGTCCTGTTTAAGTAAAAACGGATTTGCCTGTGATTATCTAGGGTATGTAGGCAATACTCTCCTCTGTTTGAATGATTGGGAAAGAAAACTGGCAACTGAATGGTTTGATTAATGGACATTTCAGAGATCACTTTTGGCAGAAATGAAAGATTAGTTCTCAAAGACAATCTATCTCTATGAAAAATCAAGTATGGACTCTTGATGCATAAAGTTTGAAGTTCAGAGATACTTCTGGCAGAAGTAATGGCGACCAAAAACAAGATTTTCCATGACAGATATTTGAGGTTGCAAGAAGAAGCTGGTTCGAAGGGTGGCATTGTCAGAGCTTGTAGAACTAATGACAGATCCCATGGTTGAACAGGTTCTCTAAAAGGGGGCTTCAGATGATTCACACCTTTTATGAAGGTCTTGCACAATTTGTGTGACATAAGAGAGGAGTCTTGGACACCCTCATGGAAATTAGATATTGCAGCCAAATGAACTCTAATGGTAGAGGCCGACAGACCCGATTGAAAAAGGTCGGCCAGATACTCTAGTATTATTGACACTGGTGTTGAGAAGGGATCTACTTGTTTATCTTTCAGCCAACAGGTAAATCTTTTCCACTTGCTTAGATAAGTAATTCTGGTGGAAGACTTATGAGATGCAATGAGAATGTCACGTACTGGTAAAGAAAGATCATTCTGCCTGGCAATCAGGGGAATTGGAGTAGCCAAGCTGTGAGCTTCAGGCTGTCCAAGTTGGGATGGATCAGGTTCTGCAGGTGTGAGATCAACTCCAGGGTTGGATGGAGAATCCATGGTCGATCTATTAGGTGAGGCCAAAGGAAGGGGAACCAAATCTGACGAGGCCAACATGGTGCTATGAGGATCACCTTGCTCTTCAACCAGTGGGCTTTCTTCAGAAACTGGGAATGAGGGGAAAAGGTGGGAATGCATAAAGAAGACCCGAGGGCCAATCGTGGACTAGAGCGTCCCCGGGTGACTGTCCTGGAGGGGGGAATCAGAGCGAAGTAGTTGCTGCATTTGTAGTTGGTGAGTGATGCAAAGAGGTCGCAGCAATGACGGCCCCAGCGGTGGAAGATCTCCGCCGCTATCAAGGGATTCAGGGACCACTCGTGAGGTTGAAGAATGCACCTGCTGAGTTTGTCTGTTATCACGTTGGAACTCCTGGGAATGTGCATTGCTAGAAGAAAACGGTTGGTAGCCATTGCCCATTGCCATATCCTCATGGCCTCTCGACAAAGGGGGTAAGATTTGGTTCCACCTTGTTGTTGATGTACCAGACCACCGCCATGTTGTCTGATTGAATCGCAATTGTCCCAGACGGCAGCAGGGGATGGAATGCTTGCAACGCCAGAAGCACTGCCCTCAGCTCTAGAACATTTATATGCAGATGGGCCTCCAATTCAGACCAAGTGCCTTGGACTGTCTGTCCCTGACATAGCCCCCCCACCCCATCAGGGAGGCATCTGTGGTCACTGTGGCCTTGGGTTGTTGGGGAGAGAAGGGGCGAGACCATTGTGACGGATTGTGTGTCATCCACCAATTTAAATCCTGTTTGCACCTGTGGGTTACTCGAATCTTGGCTGAAAGAGGATGCTGACAAGGATACTATTGGGTGAGCAGTAGCCATTGTAGGAGCCTCATATGAAACCTGGTCAAGGGGACAATGGTGATGGAGGCTGCCATGGAACCCAACAGCTGTAGAACCGAGTGAGCAGTGGATTTCTCCCTTGAAAGGATTGGGATCAGTTGTTGCTTTATCCTTAGAATTCTGTGCTCTGGAATGGCAGCTCTGCAGTTCTTTGTATCCAAGATAACCCCTATGAATTCTGTGGACTGAGATGGGGTGAGACTGGATTTTTGCCAGTTTATGGTTATGCCTAGCCTTTGTGCAGCGAGGAGAGAGTATGCCAGGGCTTCTTCCAATAGATGTCTGGTGGGGGGTGGAAATGAGCCAGTCGTCTAGGTATGGAAACACTTGGAATCCTTGTAGTCGCAAGTGAGCTGTGACGACTGCCATGCACTTTGTGAACATTCTGGGGGCTATAGACAGTGTGAAGGGCAGTACTCTGAACTGGTAGTGACTGGCTCCAGCACAGAAGCACAGAAATCTTCTTGATGGTCTGTCCACTTTTATGTGGTAGTACGCATCTTGAAGATCTATTGAGCACATCCAATCATCTTTTTCCAAAAGCAGGAGGATAGACTGTATTGTGACCATCTGGAATTTTTGTACTCTCACAAACTTGTTCAATACACTGAGATCCAAAACTGGTCTCCGGTCCCCGGTTTTCTTTAGCACCAAAAATAGCCTTGAGTAGAATCCGGATCCTATCTGGTCTGGAAGGACTATTTGGACAACTCTCTTTCTTAGCAGCTTTTCTATCTCTAGTGCTGCTTCTTCCATTTGACTGGATGGAACGTCGGGAAGGTTTTTTGAAGGGACAGGACAAAGATCGAAGGGGATATGATAAACTCTGGTTATAATCCTTTGTACCCAAGAATTGGTGGTGATGGTTAGCCAGGCAGAAGGGTACAAGGAGAAACGACTCCCAACCACCTCCAGAGGAAAGGAGTTGGGCCGCTCTTCAGCAGCGCTGGTAGGATTGGCCAGGGAAAGAGTCACTGGAACCCTGGTTACACGGACCCCTTCCGCCCCAAAAGGAGAGTCTTCCCTGTGAGTTTCCCCCTCTGCCTCTAGGGGAGAACTCAGCCTGTGTGTCATGGAAAGGACCCTGAGATTTCTGGAACCATATCTTCCCACTCTTTTGGTTTCGGGAGAAAGCACGTTGAGGGGAAGAATAAAGGACACCTACAGCAGAAAGGGTCTTACCGTCCTGTTCACATCTGGCCAGTGTGCTTTTAACTTTGGGTCCAAACAACGAAGAGGTCTCAATGGAAGCATTAAGAAAGGAAGCCTTAAAGGGTTCCACAAAATTGCATAAGCGCACCCAGGCTTGTCATCTCAGGACCACAGCTGAACCCGCCGCTCTAGCTGCATCTTTTGATGCGTGAGATATCAGTCACATAGAAGAGTTAGATATTGACTCAATGGTGGCCAGCTGAGAGGCCACTTTGTCACGGACCTCATTAGACATGGCACCAGCCAAGGTTTCAGAGAGCTAGGAAATCAGATCCCTTTGAAGCCTGGTAAAGTGTGCCATATAATTCAGGGACCTGATAGGGTCGCTGATGCAAAGGTGCGCTTCCCTATCCTGTCCAAGGCCCGGGACTCTTTGTTAGGCGAGTGAACAGCCTGGCTTTCTTCTTCCACCAGATCCTTTTTTGTTGTGGCTGCCACCACCAGAACATCCACAGGAAGACCTTTAGACCAATAGGGATCCATAGCAGGAGGGGACAAAATCTTATCTGGCCTCCAGGGAATAGCCTCGACGGTGTCAAGAGCCTTCCACACATGCTGCATGATGAGCCGGACAAGTTCCTCGGCAGTTGGAGTAACCTAGGAGGTAGGGGGCTGGGCGTGGAAGGCCTGCAGGAACACAGACTCCTCAGAGGTCGGATTAGAGGGCTGCCAGTCACCTCTCTGTTTAAGGATTTCGAGGATATCACCAAAGGATACCTCAGAGGGTGACCGAGGGGATCCTTCCCCCTCATCAAAGTCTGTGTCTTCAGTGAAGGACTCCTCTGTGGAGTCCATGTGCTTCCTCTTACACAAACTTTTCTGGTGGACTTCCTCAGAAGGAGAACTGGGGGAAGACAGCGGAAAAGGGGTTTCCTGTGGGAATATGTCCTGAGGCCCTTGCACCCGGTGTCTGCTAGGTGCGAATTGTGAAAACAGTGTACCAGAGGAGGGCGGGGGGGTTAGACAGCACAATATCGCCAGCAGAAGCCAGAGCCTTCTAAATCAGTTGAAAGGCTGGTCCACTTGAAGAGGGGTGAGTGTCCATGACAGGGGTCACCCCTCCCCTAAGTGGCTCAGCCTGCCGACTTGGAGTCCCTGGATGGCGGTGGAACAGCAAATTACGCGTGTCACAACTGTCATCCTGGGTCGTAGAAAAACTCTCCTGCCATGAAGGCAACTGTAGTTCCTTAGTGAGATCCATAAAGGGAACCGCAGAGGGGGAAGACAGTGCTATATCCATGGACTTCAAAGGCAATGAAGGAGGAGAATAAGAAGGGGTCTTTGGAGATGGGTGATCACCTCCCAAGGAAGGATAGGTCCTGGGGGGCAGGATACCTTTGGCCAGAAGCACTTGATCCACAAGACGCTACACGTCATGTTCAGAAAGGCTTCTAGTGGACCTCACGGAGATTGAGGGAGAAACAAGTCTGTTCACAGAAAAGACAAGCTCGGTGCCCACCTCACCAGTCCGCACCGAGAACAACGGTGCCGAGAGACTGGACTACGGGTGTCTGCACCAAGGTAATCATTGGTGCCGAGGTCATGGTCTGCACTGATGCAAGGATCGGTGCCGAAGTGGTTGCCAGTACCAAAGCTGGAACTGACAAAATTGGAGCCAATAACTGAGGCGTCGGTTCCGAGTAAGATGTTGGAGCTGACGTGGTCAAGGTCTGCGCCAACTAAACAGTTGGTGCTGATGCAGTAGTCATAATAGTCTGAACCGGGGATCCCCTCTGTGCCGATATAGTAAAGGCTACAGGAGAAGATGGAGCTGACATCATTGATGGTGCCAAAGGCCTCAGTGCTGAAGGTCTAGGCACCGAAAGCACTGGGGCTTACTGAGTGAGCTCTGAAGCAGAAACTTTAGCCTTTTTAGGTCTTGGTTGGTGGGAGTCCCCAGCCGGGGACAAAGGCAAAGACTTGGCCTTAGTAGGATCATCCAAAATTTTCTTATGGGCTCTAGGAGGGGTTGAAGCCTCCAACCCAGAAATAGCCTCTGCAAAGGGAGATTTGAGAAGTCCCTTCAGCAACAACTTATTTTTTCCTTTCCAACAAGGTTTTGTTAGAAAAATCTTTACAAATAGCACAGGGTGGGCCAACAGATAAGTGGGACACACCCAAGCAATAAAGGCACAAAGAGTGTGCATCTGATGTAGGTAATTTGTGTCCACAATCAGAACACCTTTTGAATCCCGGACTACCTTTCTTATCTGCCATTATAGAAAAGAGGACAGTAGAAAGGGTACCAGCAATGGTACAAAATAATACCCGATGAAAAAAGGAAGAGCTTACCAACGATGGTAAGGGTGAAATACCTCGCGGTAAAAGGTGCAGAGTAAAGAGAAGAAAACTCAAGAAAAAAAGGTCGCTAAATGCGATAGGGTAAGAGACAACAAAACAGAAACTTTTTCTTACAGAAAAAGTTATATATATGACTAGTCTGACAACAAATATCTATACTTAGCTCAAGAGAAGCAGCTTGACACGACCGAATGGCAACGCGACAAATGAAATCTGAGGTAACAGGGAGAGGGGGATTATGGGTAAGAGTTTAGCTCGAGAGTTTGTAGCTGACGTGAGCTTGGAAAATGGCCAGCTTGGTTCCGAGGTCGGAACCGATACCCATGCGTAAGGAATGAACGAGGATTGACAATATCAGATCAAGTACTTTCTCTTTTAAGTATAAAGGCTATTCAAACTGTACCAGAAGAGGAAAAGGGACAAGGTTTCTACTCAAGACTTTTCCTGGTAGCCAGAAAAGACAACTCCTCATGTCCTATTCTGGACCTTTCTATATTAAACACATTTCTGGTGATTCCAAAATTCAAGATGCTAACACTTCACCAGTTGCTTCCTATGCTAGGTAAAGATGTCTGGCTGGCAACACTGGATTTAAAAGAAGCCTACCTGCACATCCCAATCAGGGAATCTTGCAGAAGATACCTACGCTTCAAAGCAGGCTACATGCACTATCAGTTCTCTGCACTGCCCTTTGGTTATCTACTGCACCCAGGGTATTCACAAAGTGCCTAGCTCCAGTCATTGCATTTTGCAGGCAAAGAAATATTCAAATATACCCATACCTGGATGATTGTCTAATTCAGGCAGAAAGCCAGGACATACTTTTAAATCATCTGGTATTTGTACAAAAGGTGCTAACTTGTCTGGGGTACATCATAAACAAAAAGAAATCACATCTAGTACCCTGTCAACAAATTATATTCTTGGGAGCAAGCTTGAACACAACTTCCCAGATAGCTTTCCTCATGCCAGAGAAACAAATTAATTTGACAACTTACTTCAAACTAATGGCCACAAAACCCTGCTATCTGCAAGGCAAATACTGCAAGCCTTGGGGTTCATGGCCTCCTGCATTCTACTAATTCCATATGCAAGACTGCATATGAGGAAACTACAATGGTATCTAAAACGCCTATGGTGTCAACATTCTCAGGAACTAGAAGCAATGATTCCTATCATACGTTGCTTACAGTTAAGAGTTCCTTTGGTGGGCAGAGGCCTGCCACTAAAACAAGGGACTACCATTCACTCTACCCCTTGCAGCCCAAACCCTAACAGACGCATCAGACAATGCATGGGGGGCTCACCTGGCAGGGAAGTGCATTCAGGGTAAATGGAACCAAAGTCAAATGCACCGACATATAAATCAAAAAGAAATGGTAGCTGTACAGAATGGTCTGACAGCCGTCAAAGACCACATTCTTCCCGGACAATTAATGGTAAGGACGGACAACACCACTATGTGGTACATAAACAAGCAGGGGGGTACCCATTCATACCCCCTCTGCAGACTAGCCATGGCTCTGTGGAACACAGCCTTGAG
This sequence comes from Protopterus annectens, assembly GCF_019279795.1. Lineage (NCBI taxonomy): Eukaryota > Metazoa > Chordata > Ceratodontiformes > Protopteridae > Protopterus > Protopterus annectens. The sequence goes on along the minus strand of NC_056749.1, from coordinate 773,414,930 downwards.
CTACCAAGTGCATCTACAGGCTCAATTCCTGCCAGGAAAACTAAATACACTGGCAGACAAACTCAGCAGAAATCTCTTGGACCCACATGAGTGGAAATTGGAACCAAAGATTTTCAACATGTTGATAAACAAATGGGGGTGCCCAGATATAGACCTGTTTGCCTCCCCCCGAACTACCAATTCAACAAAATTCTTCACAAGGACTCCCCACAAACAAGCTTGGAAAGTGGATGCACTGCCCTTCAGCTGGAAAAATCAATCAGTTTATGCATTCCCTCCTCTGCCTCTCCTCTCCAAAGTACTACTAAAGATAAAACAGGACAAACCAAGGACGATACTGATTGCACCAGACTGACCACGCCAACAATGGTACCCCCTCTTGTATAGATTGTCACTGCTGGCTCCATGGCAATATGGCACCTGCCTCAGACCCCCTACCCTGCTGTCACAGCAGGAGAGCGAGATTCTGCACCCTCAGCTTCAAATCCTGACCCTGGCAGTCTGGCTAATTTCCTAATCTCTCCATTACCATCTCTCAGCAAACAAGTGTTGGATGTCATTTTGGAAGCAAGGAGGCCTAGTACTTGAAAATCTTATGCTGAAAAATGGAAAAGATTCTGTACCTGGAACAAACTCAAGGGATGGGCTCAGCAGCGCCCAATTTACCTCAGATTCTTCAATATTTAACTGAGATGCTTCACAAGGGCCTTTCTTTTTCCTCCATCAAAATTCACGCCTCAGCCATTTCAGGTCATTACAACACAGAACCACCCCTCTTCTCTCATCCACTGCTCAAGCAGTTCCTCAGAGGGGCCAAAAACTTAAGACCACCGAGGAGAGTCCCAACTCCAGCCTGGGGCCTTAACTTTGTATTGGAAAAACTCACTCTTCCTCCTTTTGAGCCAGCTGCAAGTGCAGAGTTAAAATTCCTTTCTTGGAAAACAGCCTTCCTTTTAGCAATTACTTCAGCAAGAAGGGTATCTGAATTACAGGCCCTTATGGCAGTGGAGCCTTTCATTATATTTCATGTGGACAGGATGTCCCTCAGGACAAATCTCTCCTTTATGCCCAAGGTGGTATCCAGTGCGGCTATCAATCAATCCATTCATTTTCCTACCTTCTTTTCTAATCCACAGAACAAACAGATACACAGATACTGCACTCCTTAGATGTGCACAGACAACTTAGATTTTACTTGGACAGGACTAAACCTCAAAGGAAATCTGAACAACTGCTGGTGGCATTTGCTGCAGGGGCAGAGGGGAAAGCTATTTCAAAGCAAACCATTTCTAAATGGATAGGCCATTGCATTCATTTCTGCTATAAGTACCATGGAAAACCTATCCCACAGGGGATTAGACTCCATTCAACCAGGGCTGCATCTACTTGTACAGCCTTTCTCAGAGGTGTACCTACCAGGGACATCCTAGAAGCTGCTACCTGGAGTTCTGTACATACTTTCACCAAGTATTACCATTTACCAATTTTCTCTAAATCCAGAGCTGGTTTGCCACTGCAGGGACATATAGCTGGTCCTAATGGTGTCTAAATGCCTCCTCCCATCCTTAGCTTTGGGAATCTACCCAAATGTGATGACTGCAACAGTGAAACACGAATAACATACTACAGTTGCGTACACTTACCATAAATGTAGATGTTCAAGTGTATTCACTGTTGCAGTCCTGGTTACCCTCCCTCCAGCCCCCTGACTTCTTTTGGCTATATCTTTATTCTCCTTTACTGTCCTTGTTGGAGGTATAACCTTGTGTGTGTGTGTGTGTGTGTGTGTGTGTGTGTGTGTGTGTGTGTGTGTGTGTGTATATATATATATTTATATAAAATTGCTTCCCATTAAGGGGGGCACCTGACATCTGGGGCAAGAAAAACTGATGTAATGGCGTCGGCTGCATGTTTTATACCCCTGACGACCTGATGTCACAGAAGAAGAGACAGCAACTAACGTAGGACCCAAGACTTTGATAATCAGGCCAACTGACGGCTACTGCAAGAAGATTACTCAAATGTGATGTCTGCAACAGTGAACACACTTGAACATCCACATTTATGGTAAGTGCACACAGCTGTACTTTTTTTTTTACACCCAACTACCCTGTGGATTACAGACACAAACACTGCAGTTAACTCTCCAGCAGTCTTTTGCAGGCAATGATCCTTAGTACTAGTGAAATAGTTCTTCACGGGAGAAGAACAAAAGATAGCAAGAAATAAGCCTTCAGCTAGTCTTCCTGTTGTGACATTAACAAATACCAAATCAGCTTAGCTCACATGAAAACCGAAAGAATCCCAAGAACTGCTACCCAATGAAGTTTACAAAAGCATACAGAAATACATAATCAGAGAAGAAACAAAAGGCTCCCTGAATGAAATGCTGGCACTTCCTTAGAACTGCTACCCAATGAAGTTTACAAAAGCATACAGAAATACATAATCAGAGAAGAAACAAAAGGCTCCCTGAATGAAATGCTGGCACTTCCTTAGAACTGCTACCCAATGAAGTTTACAAAAGCATACAGAAATACATAATCAGAGAAGAAACAAAAGGCTCCCTGAATGAAATGCTGGCACTTCCTTAGAACTGCTACCCAATGAAGTTTACAAAAGCATACAGAAATACATAATCAGAGAAGAAACAAAAGGCTCCCTGAATGAAATGCTGGCACTTCCTTAGAACTGCTACCCAATGAAGTTTACAAAAGCATACAGAAATACATAATCAGAGAAGAAACAAAAGGCTCCCTGAATGAAATGCTGGCACTTCCTTAGAACTGCTACCCAATGAAGTTTACAAAAGCATACAGAAATACATAATCAGAGAAGAAACAAAAGGCTCCCTGAATGAAATGCTGGCACTTCCTTAGAACTGCTACCCAATGAAGTTTACAAAAGCATACAGAAATACATAATCAGAGAAGAAACAAAAGGCTCCCTGAATGAAATGCTGGCACTTCCTTAGAACTGCTACCCAATGAAGTTTACAAAAGCATACAGAAATACATAATCAGAGAAGAAACAAAAGGCTCCCTGAATGAAATGCTGGCACTTCCCAAGAACTGCTACCCAATGAAGTTTACAAAAGCATACAGAAATACATAATCAGAGAAGAAACAAAAGGCTCCCTGAATGAAATGCTGGCACTTCCCAAGAACTGCTACCCAATGAAGTTTACAAAAGCATACAGAAATACATAATCAGAGAAGAAACAAAAGGCTCCCTGAATGAAATGCTGGCACTTCCTTAGAACTGCTACCCAATGAAGTTTACAAAAGCATACAGAAATACATAATCAGAGAAGAAACAAAAGGCTCCCTGAATGAAATGCTGGCACTTCCCAAGAACTGCTACCCAATGAAGTTTACAAAAGCATACAGAAATACATAATCAGAGAAGAAACAAAAGGCTCCCTGAATGAAATGCTGGCACTTCCCAAGAACTGCTACCCAATGAAGTTTACAAAAGCATACAGAAATACATAATCAGAGAAGAAACAAAAGGCTCCCTGAATGAAATGCTGGCACTTCCTTAGAACTGCTACCCAATGAAGTTTACAAAAGCATACAGAAATACATAATCAGAGAAGAAACAAAAGGCTCCCTGAATGAAATGCTGGCACTTCCCAAGAACTGCTACCCAATGAAGTTTACAAAAGCATACAGAAATACATAATCAGAGAAGAAACAAAAGGCTCCCTGAATGAAATGCTGGCACTTCCTTAGAACTGCTACCCAATGAAGTTTACAAAAGCATACAGAAATACATAATCAGAGAAGAAACAAAAGGCTCCCTGAATGAAATGCTGGCACTTCCTTAGAACTGCTACCCAATGAAGTTTACAAAAGCATACAGAAATACATAATCAGAGAAGAAACAAAAGGCTCCCTGAATGAAATGCTGGCACTTCCTTAGAACTGCTACCCAATGAAGTTTACAAAAGCATACAGAAATACATAATCAGAGAAGAAACAAAAGGCTCCCTGAATGAAATGCTGGCACTTCCCAAGAACTGCTACCCAATGAAGTTTACAAAAGCATACAGAAATACATAATCAGAGAAGAAACAAAAGGCTCCCTGAATGAAATGCTGGCACTTCCTTAGAACTGCTACCCAATGAAGTTTACAAAAGCATACAGAAATACATAATCAGAGAAGAAACAAAAGGCTCCCTGAATGAAATGCTGGCACTTCCCAAGAACTGCTACCCAATGAAGTTTACAAAAGCATACAGAAATACATAATCAGAGAAGAAACAAAAGGCTCCCTGAATGAAATGCTGGCACTTCCCAAGAACTGCTACCCAATGAAGTTTACAAAAGCATACAGAAATACATAATCAGAGAAGAAACAAAAGGCTCCCTGAATGAAATGCTGGCACTTCCTTAGAACTGCTACCCAATGAAGTTTACAAAAGCATACAGAAATACATAATCAGAGAAGAAACAAAAGGCTCCCTGAATGAAATGCTGGCACTTCCCAAGAACTGCTACCCAATGAAGTTTACAAAAGCATACAGAAATACATAATCAGAGAAGAAACAAAAGGCTCCCTGAATGAAATGCTGGCACTTCCTTAGAACTGCTACCCAATGAAGTTTACAAAAGCATACAGAAATACATAATCAGAGAAGAAACAAAAGGCTCCCTGAATGAAATGCTGGCACTTCCCAAGAACTGCTACCCAATGAAGTTTACAAAAGCATACAGAAATACATAATCAGAGAAGAAACAAAAGGCTCCCTGAATGAAATGCTGGCACTTCCTTAGAACTGCTACCCAATGAAGTTTACAAAAGCATACAGAAATACATAATCAGAGAAGAAACAAAAGGCTCCCTGAATGAAATGCTGGCACTTCCCAAGAACTGCTACCCAATGAAGTTTACAAAAGCATACAGAAATACATAATCAGAGAAGAAACAAAAGGCTCCCTGAATGAAATGCTGGCACTTCCTTAGAACTGCTACCCAATGAAGTTTACAAAAGCATACAGAAATACATAATCAGAGAAGAAACAAAAGGCTCCCTGAATGAAATGCTGGCACTTCCTTAGAACTGCTACCCAATGAAGTTTACAAAAGCATACAGAAATACATAATCAGAGAAGAAACAAAAGGCTCCCTGAATGAAATGCTGGCACTTCCTTAGAACTGCTACCCAATGAAGTTTACAAAAGCATACAGAAATACATAATCAGAGAAGAAACAAAAGGCTCCCTGAATGAAATGCTGGCACTTCCTTAGAACTGCTACCCAATGAAGTTTACAAAAGCATACAGAAATACATAATCAGAGAAGAAACAAAAGGCTCCCTGAATGAAATGCTGGCACTTCCTTAGAACTGCTACCCAATGAAGTTTACAAAAGCATACAGAAATACATAATCAGAGAAGAAACAAAAGGCTCCCTGAATGAAATGCTGGCACTTCCTTAGAACTGCTACCCAATGAAGTTTACAAAAGCATACAGAAATACATAATCAGAGAAGAAACAAAAGGCTCCCTGAATGAAATGCTGGCACTTCCCAAGAACTGCTACCCAATGAAGTTTACAAAAGCATACAGAAATACATAATCAGAGAAGAAACAAAAGGCTCCCTGAATGAAATGCTGGCACTTCCTTAGAACTGCTACCCAATGAAGTTTACAAAAGCATACAGAAATACATAATCAGAGAAGAAACAAAAGGCTCCCTGAATGAAATGCTGGCACTTCCTTAGAACTGCTACCCAATGAAGTTTACAAAAGCATACAGAAATACATAATCAGAGAAGAAACAAAAGGCTCCCTGAATGAAATGCTGGCACTTCCTTAGAACTGCTACCCAATGAAGTTTACAAAAGCATACAGAAATACATAATCAGAGAAGAAACAAAAGGCTCCCTGAATGAAATGCTGGCACTTCCTTAGAACTGCTACCCAATGAAGTTTACAAAAGCATACAGAAATACATAATCAGAGAAGAAACAAAAGGCTCCCTGAATGAAATGCTGGCACTTCCTTAGAACTGCTACCCAATGAAGTTTACAAAAGCATACAGAAATACATAATCAGAGAAGAAACAAAAGGCTCCCTGAATGAAATGCTGGCACTTCCCAAGAACTGCTACCCAATGAAGTTTACAAAAGCATACAGAAATACATAATCAGAGAAGAAACAAAAGGCTCCCTGAATGAAATGCTGGCACTTCCTTAGAACTGCTACCCAATGAAGTTTACAAAAGCATACAGAAATACATAATCAGAGAAGAAACAAAAGGCTCCCTGAATGAAATGCTGGCACTTCCTTAGAACTGCTACCCAATGAAGTTTACAAAAGCATACAGAAATACATAATCAGAGAAGAAACAAAAGGCTCCCTGAATGAAATGCTGGCACTTCCTTAGAACTGCTACCCAATGAAGTTTACAAAAGCATACAGAAATACATAATCAGAGAAGAAACAAAAGGCTCCCTGAATGAAATGCTGGCACTTCCTTAGAACTGCTACCCAATGAAGTTTACAAAAGCATACAGAAATACATAATCAGAGAAGAAACAAAAGGCTCCCTGAATGAAATGCTGGCACTTCCCAAGAACTGCTACCCAATGAAGTTTACAAAAGCATACAGAAATACATAATCAGAGAAGAAACAAAAGGCTCCCTGAATGAAATGCTGGCACTTCCTTAGAACTGCTACCCAATGAAGTTTACAAAAGCATACAGAAATACATAATCAGAGAAGAAACAAAAGGCTCCCTGAATGAAATGCTGGCACTTCCCAAGAACTGCTACCCAATGAAGTTTACAAAAGCATACAGAAATACATAATCAGAGAAGAAACAAAAGGCTCCCTGAATGAAATGCTGGCACTTCCCAAGAACTGCTACCCAATGAAGTTTACAAAAGCATACAGAAATACATAATCAGAGAAGAAACAAAAGGCTCCCTGAATGAAATGCTGGCACTTCCCAAGAACTGCTACCCAATGAAGTTTACAAAAGCATACAGAAATACATAATCAGAGAAGAAACAAAAGGCTCCCTGAATGAAATGCTGGCACTTCCTTAGAACTGCTACCCAATGAAGTTTACAAAAGCATACAGAAATACATAATCAGAGAAGAAACAAAAGGCTCCCTGAATGAAATGCTGGCACTTCCTTAGAACTGCTACCCAATGAAGTTTACAAAAGCATACAGAAATACATAATCAGAGAAGAAACAAAAGGCTCCCTGAATGAAATGCTGGCACTTCCTTAGAACTGCTACCCAATGAAGTTTACAAAAGCATACAGAAATACATAATCAGAGAAGAAACAAAAGGCTCCCTGAATGAAATGCTGGCACTTCCCAAGAACTGCTACCCAATGAAGTTTACAAAAGCATACAGAAATACATAATCAGAGAAGAAACAAAAGGCTCCCTGAATGAAATGCTGGCACTTCCTTAGAACTGCTACCCAATGAAGTTTACAAAAGCATACAGAAATACATAATCAGAGAAGAAACAAAAGGCTCCCTGAATGAAATGCTGGCACTTCCTTAGAACTGCTACCCAATGAAGTTTACAAAAGCATACAGAAATACATAATCAGAGAAGAAACAAAAGGCTCCCTGAATGAAATGCTGGCACTTCCTTAGAACTGCTACCCAATGAAGTTTACAAAAGCATACAGAAATACATAATCAGAGAAGAAACAAAAGGCTCCCTGAATGAAATGCTGGCACTTCCCAAGAACTGCTACCCAATGAAGTTTACAAAAGCATACAGAAATACATAATCAGAGAAGAAACAAAAGGCTCCCTGAATGAAATGCTGGCACTTCCCAAGAACTGCTACCCAATGAAGTTTACAAAAGCATACAGAAATACATAATCAGAGAAGAAACAAAAGGCTCCCTGAATGAAATGCTGGCACTTCCCAAGAACTGCTACCCAATGAAGTTTACAAAAGCATACAGAAATACATAATCAGAGAAGAAACAAAAGGCTCCCTGAATGAAATGCTGGCACTTCCCAAGAACTGCTACCCAATGAAGTTTACAAAAGCATACAGAAATACATAATCAGAGAAGAAACAAAAGGCTCCCTGAATGAAATGCTGGCACTTCCCAAGAACTGCTACCCAATGAAGTTTACAAAAGCATACAGAAATACATAATCAGAGAAGAAACAAAAGGCTCCCTGAATGAAATGCTGGCACTTCCTTAGAACTGCTACCCAATGAAGTTTACAAAAGCATACAGAAATACATAATCAGAGAAGAAACAAAAGGCTCCCTGAATGAAATGCTGGCACTTCCCAAGAACTGCTACCCAATGAAGTTTACAAAAGCATACAGAAATACATAATCAGAGAAGAAACAAAAGGCTCCCTGAATGAAATGCTGGCACTTCCTTAGAACTGCTACCCAATGAAGTTTACAAAAGCATACAGAAATACATAATCAGAGAAGAAACAAAAGGCTCCCTGAATGAAATGCTGGCACTTCCCAAGAACTGCTACCCAATGAAGTTTACAAAAGCATACAGAAATACATAATCAGAGAAGAAACAAAAGGCTCCCTGAATGAAATGCTGGCACTTCCCAAGAACTGCTACCCAATGAAGTTTACAAAAGCATACAGAAATACATAATCAGAGAAGAAACAAAAGGCTCCCTGAATGAAATGCTGGCACTTCCTTAGAACTGCTACCCAATGAAGTTTACAAAAGCATACAGAAATACATAATCAGAGAAGAAACAAAAGGCTCCCTGAATGAAATGCTGGCACTTCCTTAGAACTGCTACCCAATGAAGTTTACAAAAGCATACAGAAATACATAATCAGAGAAGAAACAAAAGGCTCCCTGAATGAAATGCTGGCACTTCCCAAGAACTGCTACCCAATGAAGTTTACAAAAGCATACAGAAATACATAATCAGAGAAGAAACAAAAGGCTCCCTGAATGAAATGCTGGCACTTCCCAAGAACTGCTACCCAATGAAGTTTACAAAAGCATACAGAAATACATAATCAGAGAAGAAACAAAAGGCTCCCTGAATGAAATGCTGGCACTTCCTTAGAACTGCTACCCAATGAAGTTTACAAAAGCATACAGAAATACATAATCAGAGAAGAAACAAAAGGCTCCCTGAATGAAATGCTGGCACTTCCTTAGAACTGCTACCCAATGAAGTTTACAAAAGCATACAGAAATACATAATCAGAGAAGAAACAAAAGGCTCCCTGAATGAAATGCTGGCACTTCCCAAGAACTGCTACCCAATGAAGTTTACAAAAGCATACAGAAATACATAATCAGAGAAGAAACAAAAGGCTCCCTGAATGAAATGCTGGCACTTCCCAAGAACTGCTACCCAATGAAGTTTACAAAAGCATACAGAAATACATAATCAGAGAAGAAACAAAAGGCTCCCTGAATGAAATGCTGGCACTTCCCAAGAACTGCTACCCAATGAAGTTTACAAAAGCATACAGAAATACATAATCAGAGAAGAAACAAAAGGCTCCCTGAATGAAATGCTGGCACTTCCTTAGAACTGCTACCCAATGAAGTTTACAAAAGCATACAGAAATACATAATCAGAGAAGAAACAAAAGGCTCCCTGAATGAAATGCTGGCACTTCCCAAGAACTGCTACCCAATGAAGTTTACAAAAGCATACAGAAATACATAATCAGAGAAGAAACAAAAGGCTCCCTGAATGAAATGCTGGCACTTCCTTAGAACTGCTACCCAATGAAGTTTACAAAAGCATACAGAAATACATAATCAGAGAAGAAACAAAAGGCTCCCTGAATGAAATGCTGGCACTTCCCAAGAACTGCTACCCAATGAAGTTTACAAAAGCATACAGAAATACATAATCAGAGAAGAAACAAAAGGCTCCCTGAATGAAATGCTGGCACTTCCCAAGAACTGCTACCCAATGAAGTTTACAAAAGCATACAGAAATACATAATCAGAGAAGAAACAAAAGGCTCCCTGAATGAAATGCTGGCACTTCCTTAGAACTGCTACCCAATGAAGTTTACAAAAGCATACAGAAATACATAATCAGAGAAGAAACAAAAGGCTCCCTGAATGAAATGCTGGCACTTCCTTAGAACTGCTACCCAATGAAGTTTACAAAAGCATACAGAAATACATAATCAGAGAAGAAACAAAAGGCTCCCTGAATGAAATGCTGGCACTTCCTTAGAACTGCTACCCAATGAAGTTTACAAAAGCATACAGAAATACATAATCAGAGAAGAAACAAAAGGCTCCCTGAATGAAATGCTGGCACTTCCTTAGAACTGCTACCCAATGAAGTTTACAAAAGCATACAGAAATACATAATCAGAGAAGAAACAAAAGGCTCCCTGAATGAAATGCTGGCACTTCCTTAGAACTGCTACCCAATGAAGTTTACAAAAGCATACAGAAATACATAATCAGAGAAGAAACAAAAGGCTCCCTGAATGAAATGCTGGCACTTCCTTAGAACTGCTACCCAATGAAGTTTACAAAAGCATACAGAAATACATAATCAGAGAAGAAACAAAAGGCTCCCTGAATGAAATGCTGGCACTTCCCAAGAACTGCTACCCAATGAAGTTTACAAAAGCATACAGAAATACATAATCAGAGAAGAAACAAAAGGCTCCCTGAATGAAATGCTGGCACTTCCTTAGAACTGCTACCCAATGAAGTTTACAAAAGCATACAGAAATACATAATCAGAGAAGAAACAAAAGGCTCCCTGAATGAAATGCTGGCACTTCCCAAGAACTGCTACCCAATGAAGTTTACAAAAGCATACAGAAATACATAATCAGAGAAGAAACAAAAGGCTCCCTGAATGAAATGCTGGCACTTCCTTAGAACTGCTACCCAATGAAGTTTACAAAAGCATACAGAAATACATAATCAGAGAAGAAACAAAAGGCTCCCTGAATGAAATGCTGGCACTTCCTTAGAACTGCTACCCAATGAAGTTTACAAAAGCATACAGAAATACATAATCAGAGAAGAAACAAAAGGCTCCCTGAATGAAATGCTGGCACTTCCTTAGAACTGCTACCCAATGAAGTTTACAAAAGCATACAGAAATACATAATCAGAGAAGAAACAAAAGGCTCCCTGAATGAAATGCTGGCACTTCCTTAGAACTGCTACCCAATGAAGTTTACAAAAGCATACAGAAATACATAATCAGAGAAGAAACAAAAGGCTCCCTGAATGAAATGCTGGCACTTCCTTAGAACTGCTACCCAATGAAGTTTACAAAAGCATACAGAAATACATAATCAGAGAAGAAACAAAAGGCTCCCTGAATGAAATGCTGGCACTTCCTTAGAACTGCTACCCAATGAAGTTTACAAAAGCATACAGAAATACATAATCAGAGAAGAAACAAAAGGCTCCCTGAATGAAATGCTGGCACTTCCTTAGAACTGCTACCCAATGAAGTTTACAAAAGCATACAGAAATACATAATCAGAGAAGAAACAAAAGGCTCCCTGAATGAAATGCTGGCACTTCCTTAGAACTGCTACCCAATGAAGTTTACAAAAGCATACAGAAATACATAATCAGAGAAGAAACAAAAGGCTCCCTGAATGAAATGCTGGCACTTCCCAAGAACTGCTACCCAATGAAGTTTACAAAAGCATACAGAAATACATAATCAGAGAAGAAACAAAAGGCTCCCTGAATGAAATGCTGGCACTTCCCAAGAACTGCTACCCAATGAAGTTTACAAAAGCATACAGAAATACATAATCAGAGAAGAAACAAAAGGCTCCCTGAATGAAATGCTGGCACTTCCCAAGAACTGCTACCCAATGAAGTTTACAAAAGCATACAGAAATACATAATCAGAGAAGAAACAAAAGGCTCCCTGAATGAAATGCTGGCACTTCCTTAGAACTGCTACCCAATGAAGTTTACAAAAGCATACAGAAATACATAATCAGAGAAGAAACAAAAGGCTCCCTGAATGAAATGCTGGCACTTCCTTAGAACTGCTACCCAATGAAGTTTACAAAAGCATACAGAAATACATAATCAGAGAAGAAACAAAAGGCTCCCTGAATGAAATGCTGGCACTTCCTTAGAACTGCTACCCAATGAAGTTTACAAAAGCATACAGAAATACATAATCAGAGAAGAAACAAAAGGCTCCCTGAATGAAATGCTGGCACTTCCCAAGAACTGCTACCCAATGAAGTTTACAAAAGCATACAGAAATACATAATCAGAGAAGAAACAAAAGGCTCCCTGAATGAAATGCTGGCACTTCCCAAGAACTGCTACCCAATGAAGTTTACAAAAGCATACAGAAATACATAATCAGAGAAGAAACAAAAGGCTCCCTGAATGAAATGCTGGCACTTCCTTAGAACTGCTACCCAATGAAGTTTACAAAAGCATACAGAAATACATAATCAGAGAAGAAACAAAAGGCTCCCTGAATGAAATCGGACCCAAAGCTCCCAAAATTTTGGGTTTCAAAA